>NC_087210.1:31551449-31606190 GCF_015104395.2 Macrobrachium nipponense
GTCCACTGCCCCAAAGCTATATGTGATCGTATATAGTATATACAATACCCGAGCTGTGGGGGTTGATGTATATATATTTTATTCATGGTGCAGCAGACTGGGTTCCATTCTGGGGAGGGTTCCATTCTTAGGAGGTTGCTGGTAAGCCAAAACTGCCATTAACTGAAACTAGGGGATTCTTGGCGCTTATAACGCCAATAACTGATTCATGGCACCTCTGTCAGGTATGTTATGGTGCCATAACTCTATTATTGGCAACCTATGGCCAAGTTACGAAAGCAAAGACGAAGATTTTTTTGTCTTTGTATACGAAAATAATTCAGGTTGCGAAAGGGTAGAGTCCAAGATTCGCCCGGATCACCGAGAACAATTTGAAAACTCGTGCGCCTCCAACTGAGTAGACTCACCACCATCCTCCCACTCTCCTATTGGTTCCTGATGCGAGTCATCGCCATAAGATCCTGCTCTCCTATTGATGAGCATCATGCCTCTATGTAAAGGCGTTCCTTGACCATTTTTTGCGGCAGCGTTATTGTAAACACTGGAATTCATTTGTTCACATATATGTATTTCGTTTGGTAACTTAAATTCGTGTTAGTGATTTTACTTTTGTTGTACTGTAAGTTACTTTATCGTGTTGTGTGTAAACTTAATTACTTATGTTATTAGCCATGGGTCCCAAGAATGTTGCTGAAGTTCACAGAAAGAAGAGGATGCTTTCTATGGAGAACGAAGATGGAGATAATCAAGAAGTGTTAATGTTTTCTGCCATTTGTTAATGTGTTTCGTAAAGTTTTGTGTTAATGTTTTCTTCCATTTTTTAATGTGTTTCGTAAAGTTAAGTGTTCATGCTTTCTGCCATTTGTCCTCCTCCTCTGTCGCCACTTTCAGAGATCGCCTCACTCGAAAGGTAAGGTTCCCCATTTTACTACATATGTACGTACATGTATGTGAAGTATTTCTTGTACCATGTACACTAATATACCCTTTATTTACAGGTACGTAGTACAATAATGGTTATGTTAGGTATTGAATGGTCCAAATTATTATATTTCATTGTTTATTGGTCAATTTAGCTTTATTATAAAATTTACTGTGGTGTTTTTGTAGGGCTTGGAACAAATTAGGCAATTTACATGTAAAACATAGTTCAAGATACGAAAAAATCAGGTTACGGAGGCCGCTTCGGAACTGATTAATTTCTTAACTTGAGGCACTACTGTGTATATACAGTAGTACCTGAGTAGAAACTCTACTTGAAAAACTCGAGATACGAAAGCCAATGCGAAAAAAAACTTTTACTGCTCTACATACAAAAAGTTTTTCAAGATACGAAAGGTTGTTGCTGTAAAGTCCCGAGATTCGCCCGGACCACCGAGAACAATTTTAAAACTCCTGCGCCGCCAACTGAGTAAACTCGCCACCATCCTCCCGCTCTCCCTTCCATGGTTCCTGATGCTAGTCACCCCATAAGGTCCTGCTCTCCTATTGGTCAGCATCTACCCCTTGTGCTTTAAGTATTCTATTGGTAAAAGGATGCTGTAAAATTGAAAACTTATTCATGCAATACATTTAATAAAAAAAAAACATTAGGTAAAGATAGAATAAAGAATAGAAATGAATGGTTATTTACTGTTTGGTAGTTTCAGTAGTTGAAGAGAGATATTGAAAATTTATGGCTTACTGTGGTAAAGTGATTGCTTGTCGATCGTTCGATACTCGTAAGTGCTGGATTGTAAACAGGACTTTGGAAGCTTTTTTTTTTTTGTTTATTATAGTTAATGGTTACTTAATAATTATTTGAAATGAGTACATGCAATACATTTAATAAAAAAAATTGTGAATTAGATATCATAAAATATAAAATATATCAGACTGCCAACAAATACGTATTTTTTTAGAATTCTTCTTGTTTTATTATTACGTTACGTATACGTATGTTTCATTATAGCTGTCAGTAACTCGGTATCTCCATTAGGTAAAGATAGAATAAAGAATAGAAATGAATGGTTTTTTTTATTTATACTGTTTGGTAGTTTTCATTAGTTGAAGAGAGATACTAATGACAATTTATGGCTTACTGTGTGCTAGGAAAAATGATTGCTTGGCGCTCGTTCGATACTCGTAAGACTGGTAAGAGCTGAATGTAAACAATCGATTGGAAGGTTTGTTTTTGTTTGTTTGTGTATTAGTTAATGATTACTTAATAATTATTTGAAATGAGTACATACTGATTATTTATACATTTTATTGGCATATTCTAAGCTTTTAGCCCTTAGGTTTAGATGTCAGAATCATAGACTAGGCTACAGTAGCAACCGCTAACTAGGCTAGGCTCATTGCTAAGGGACATATGCTAAAGTCCTGATATATGCAGTAAAAATGGGGGTTGAACATTACATGCAGTTGAATATTACTCAAGTATGTACAGTATTAGCCTTTTTGGAGTCATATTTCTTCCGTCGTAACCCTAGAACAGTGTTTTAGGCCTGGAAATATAATTTACTGGGGGGTGTTTTGGAGGGCTTGGAACGGATTAGCCATTTTACATGTAAAATGTGTTCCAAGATACGAAAAATCTCATGATACGAAGGCCGCCTCGGAACGGATTAATTTCGTATCTTGAGGTACCACTATCTATTTATATATATATAATATATATATAGATATATTATATATTATATAATTATTAATTATTATTATATATATATTATAAATATATAAATAAAGGTTTTTTGCCACGAAGGAAAAAATGAAAAAGCGAGATAGTCAAGTACTTTCGGTCCTTTTCGGCCGAACAGGACCGAAATACTTGGCTATCTCGCGTTTTCATTTTTTCCTTCGTGGCAAAAAACCTTTATTTATACATAGCATCACGATTTATATACTTACTGATCAAGTTATTCATATATATATTATATATATATATACTATATATATATATATATATATATATATATATATATATATATATAATAAAACGGAATCACGAAAGTTAGGAACGTGATAAATCCATAAATAAGATATGTGCCACGAAGGATATATATATATATATATATATATATATATATATATATATATATATATATATATATATATATATATATATATATATTGTCATAAATCTGCTCCTGGAGATGATGATATTTGCTTTGGAATGATTTGCCACTTAGCAATTTCAGGAAAATCATACTTATTCAAATTTAACAATCATCTATGGCTATGAAACTTGTTTCCAAATGAATGGGGAAATACCATAATAATTCCTATACACGAACCTAGAAAAGATCCTAGTAATGTGAATAATTATAGACAAGTCTCTTTAACATGCTGTCTGTTTAAGTTGTTGGAGAAAATGGTAAATGCATGACTTAAGTGGCACATTCGTGGAAATATAATTTTAAGTCCTACCCAGTTTGGTTTAGAATGTAGTAAATCTATATTGGATTCTCTTATCTAATTTGGAAGACACATATACATTGAAGATTTGAAGGAAAGAAAATGACAGTAGCTGTCTATTTTGACATCCAAAAGGCATGTGATACTACATGGAGGTATGCAGTATTAAAAGCATTACATAGTAATATCATGTGCAGCCATCTTCCTAAGTTTATTACAAATGTTATTCTGATTGTACTTTTCTGGTGAGAATAGTTAATGTTTTTTCAAAAACATTCCCGCTTGAAAATGGAGTCCCACAAGGAAGCATCCTTAATGGTACTCTGCTTACATTAGCAACTAATGATATGTATCAGTGACATGCTACCAGTGGGAAATAATAGTAACCTGTATGTATATGGATAATTTTGCCATATATTGTACAGCATCATGCATAAAGCATGCAGAACGAATGATTAAACCCTTGTGGATGGATAACATACATATTTTATATATCTTTACATATATGTAGCTTAGTGGTGGAGTCCGGGTAACATACATAGTACATGTTCAAGATTCGCACGTTACAGTTTGAATGAATTTTGCGGGAAAAAAGTCCCAGGTACTATTTATCAGTATTGACAGTGCTTCAGATTGCAGTATGAGGTAGAGTAAGCTGGGTGAGATTCAGTCTTGCTTGAGGTGGTAAAGGGGAATGGTGTCACAACATCCTATCCAAGGATGCGTTGTAAATATTTTACAATAAATATATACTCGGAATTTGTTACTGCTTGTAGTTCTTATGTGGCTTGATGTTTTGTAAGCTCTAATTATAATTTTACCAAATAGAGAAAAAGAGATTAGAAAAAACACTTATACCCCGGTAAAATTAGCATATTTTTATGAGTCTTAGGGAAAAGAGACCTGCACGGGGTGGGAAATATTGACTTTCAACTTTGTGTGGAAGGCTTAGAGATATATATATATGTATATACCCATGTGCATATGCATATCTTTCTCTTTCCACTGATGATTTTTTAAATTGGCCATTTAGCCAATTTAGCCTGGTCATGGGTGTTAGATTGATTAATTAGTTCTTGCTGGTGTTGCAACGACGAGGTTATTGACGGCGGGGTCATGGGTGTATGCATTTAGTGTACTATATGCAGTATTAACCTGGACTGAGGATTAATAAAAATAGAAGAATGGACTTTATCTGTAGGCTTTAGATTTTCCATAGGAAACACTCAAGCTGTCATGTTTTATAGAAATAAAATTTGGAAAAAAGGTGAAGGAATCAAATTGAAAATCATAAACAATGATACATAAAGTCGACCCCTGGGATTTGTGGGGGATAGGGACCATACCCCACGAATAGCTAAAATCCACAAATACCTGACTCCCTCTAAAAATGATTACAACAGCCTATTTTGATAGTTAAAAAAAAAAAAAACTAAAAATGCTTATACCTGCCTATTTTAATAGATGAAAAATGTATTTAGTCATGAAAATACTATTAAAATATTGTAATTGATGTATATTTCCCTAAGAATAATTCTGCAAATAGATGAATTTTCCAGGATAAATGTGGATATGCGTTCCATAGAAAAACTGTGAATAGGTGAAGCCGTGAATCCAGGACCGCAAATAGGTGGGGTCGACTGTATACCAATTAGCCAAACCGTAATTTTTAAGCTTGATATTTGATGAACACCTGAATTGGAAATTTCACCCATATAACTTAAATAAAACCAAAATGCAAATGAGCATTAAATGTAATTACTACACAAATTCGGGAGCTGATAGACATTCTCTTACATCTATATAACGCAACAATGTTATCAGTAGTTGATTACGGAAGTGAAATGGCATACAGGCAGTCCCTGGGTTACGACGGCTTCGGCTTACGACGGCTTCGGCTTACAACGTTCCGAGGTTAAGGCGCTTCTCAATTACATTAATCAGAAATTATTTCCAGGGTTACGACCCATGTTCCAGGGTTACACACATACAACGCTGATCTGGCACAAGAAATATGACACCAAAAGTGCAAAATAATCAATATTTGAAGGTTTTTTTGATGAAAAATGCAAATAAGAATGCAGTTTACATAGTTTTCAATTCACCCAAAGCATTAAAAGTAAGGTTTTCTTCGGGTTTTTTATGATGTTCCGGCTTAAGACGATTTTCGGGTTACAACGCGTCTCAGAACGGAGCCCCCGTCGCAACCCGGGTTCAGCATCAGAAGCAGCACTGAAAATATTAGATCCAATTCAAAATGAAGGACTAAGAATATCTCATAGGTACAAGTTGAGTTCGCAAATTGCCACTGCCCCTCCATAGAGAATTCATAACTATGAAAAGTTCATTAAGAGTCAAGACAAATGATTCACCAACAAAAAAATCTGTTTGATCTGAGGGATATTTTTGTAAACAATCATTCACCGCTTTTCCCAGTTAGAGCCAATAGATTGATTGTTCAAGTCACTGAATATAAATATACAAATTCCTTCAACAGTGAAGTTACCACCCCATTGGGCTTGAATAAAATACAGGCTGTCCCCAGTTATCAGCAGAGTTTCTGTTCTTGGCAGGACGCTAATAAGCAAAAACTGTCATTAACCAAAACATGCGATAGATAACCGGTTAATGGCGCTGATAACCGTGGACGGCCTGTAAAGACTTGCACACACTTAGGATATTTATCAAAGAGTTACTCATATACTTCAAGACACCATAAACAAAAAACCATAGATCATATAAGACAAAAAGTTCATAGTATGCAATATATACAGATGGGTCTCAATCACAACATAGAGTAGGATATGTAGCAGCTATATCCCATGTGTGCAATTGTAGAAGCCAGCAAAATTTTAAAGCAAATATCATTCAATAATTTTGTGATTTCCAGCGACTCAAGAAGCGCTGTAGAAGCCTTTCAAAGTTGTTATCCCAAAAATAATATATACAGCAAATTAAGTTTAAACTCCTCAAATTGTACGTATAGTAATGGAAAAAAAAATATTGAAATATGCTGGATCCCTGTCTATGTAGGGATTAAAGGACATGAAGAAGCTAATAAAGTAGCTAAAGAAGCAGTCCACATGACAAGAGCACCTTTAACAATCCCTATTAGTGATTTTATGAGATATAAAAACAATCATTGTAAATAAAGGGCAAAATATATGGAGTGAGGATAAAACCAAACATTGTAAATAAATGGCAAAATATGTAGAGTGAGGAACCTATAAGTAATAAATTGAAACAGATAAAATCCTGTGATGGAAAATGGAGTTTGAGTTTATCATATCAGAGAGAGAGAGAGAGAGAGAGAGAGAGAGAGAGAGAGAGAGAGAGAGAGAGAGAGAGAGAGAGAGAGAGAGAGAGAGACAAAAGTAATTCTGACATGTCTTCGAATAGCCCATACTCATTTGACACATGGACACTTAACCCTCCTTCCGAATGCTCAGAATGCAAAGTGTTGGTAACAGTCAGACATGTGTTGTGTGACTGTCCAAAATATAACCAACAGGAATTATCAACCTTTGGAAGTAAATCGATGAGGGAAATTTTGTGTCTTCTACATTTTCAACCATTCCAATTTTAACATTCATGGGAAAATGTAATTGAACAGATAAAATATGAAAATAAATGAATAATGAAAATACAAAAGCCCATAGGGTACTTAGTGAATTAAAAAGAATTAAAAATGTTATTTAATTTATATTCCAAATTTTTTTTTTATTTAAAGAATTTTTTGTTTATGCATGGAAACAAGCAAACATATTTGATGTAAACGTGTTCCAGTGTAAATGTATATACCTTATACAGTTTTTTCTTTTAACTTTCATTTTCATTCATTCGTCACGTGAATAACTTATTTGGTCTCAGTTCTAGGCCTATGGCATAGACCTGGTATTTCATCCTAATCCTCCGGGCCAACTCTATGAGAGCTGGTAGTCAGCTTAGTGGTCTGATTAAACTATCTTAATGATAATAATTAGGTTACACTGTTAGAGGCCTTGCTAAATGGATGTGGCATTGACTCTAATGAAGAAGTCTTAATTTCCCCCCTCCAGTTCTTTGCATTGTAAAGACTGGTCCCTGCATGGGCTCCTATTACCTGGTTCTTGATTAAGGATATTTGATCCCTGTCACCACCTCAGTTCACTTATTCGTCTCAATTTGACTGTTACCCATGTGTTCCAAAAGGTCCTTTTCTTGACTGACTTGGCTTCAGGAGCCTGCGTTGGTGAACACTGGTCTCTCAGATTGGGACAGCGCTTCACCACCTACATGCCTAGGTATCACTTGGTGCTGTTCCTTGGCCTGTCATTCGTGTCCCAAAAATGAGAACCCTTTGAAGAGGAAATCATGTCATTCTTCCACAGGAGCTCAGTATTACGGATAAGACATTATGCCTGGTCCAGTGACTTCCAGGTTTATATGGATGTCACAGCTAATGTCCTAGATGATCCTTCCTTACACCCTATGGCAAACAGACCACTGTCATTACATGGGGTGAGTATTACTATTTTAGTGTCCCTAATAATTAGGCAGGCCACCACACATTTCATGGGTTGCTTGATGTCTAGAAGATGAGCACTTTACTTGCTTTCTTTGGGAATGTTTCTTTCTAAGGAGTCTGTTGAGTTCATGGGGTGGTCATTTTAGACAGTATTCTCCAAACATTACAGTTTTGACTGCACTGTGTGTCAGTAGGTGGTTTGGTAAGTTCTGGCTCCATAAGTTCCCTATTGGAAAGCAAAGGGCCTCCTTGATGTCATGGTACTTTTGATGTATATATTGCTTGGATGAAGCAATTATCTTGTATCCCAACCCAATGTAATTAGGTAAGTCATATCATTGCCTCATGTACCCCCTCTTTTATTTTTATTAAGGAAGTTGAATAAACGAAGGATGATTAATACTCGAGTGACTTTACCATGAACAGTTTATCAGCTGGGTAATTGGTATTCCTTACTCTAGAGCTAGGCCATTTCATCACCTGTCAGTTTCTTTTATATGCTTCTTTGAGGATGACCAGAGGCTACACTGTTAAAAAACAAGTTTCAGTATAGGAAAAGCCTACTTTTGGAAGCTGCTGTTGAATCCTAAAATCCACCCAATTTCCTTGGCAAAAAAAGCATGGTAATTAGTGGTAGATGTTTTCTTTTATATACCTGTCAAGTAGTAGCAGGGCCTTGCCAGCTTGTGCCCTTTTCCACATCTGTGAAAGAAGGATGAATAGTAATCCTCCTGGTAATCACCATGTGCAGGGTAAAGAGCCTTCCTGCCTCCACTCCATTTATACTCCATCGTTCAAACAGGCACTATACTGGCCTAGATGAACTTTGAGAGAATTCTTGATATTAGTTGATCCATCTAAATGGAGCCTCTGGTAGGACCCCAGGGCTAACTCCTTTGAGCAGTCAGAGCTGCTACCAAAAACCAGTCAGTGTGTCAGAACCTGTATTTTAAGCACCCATATTGATGAGAGAAGAAAGGGAATGTTTCAAATAAGAAAACATATGAAAGGAATGGTGATGAAGGCAGTACCTAGAATTGAAGAATATGAAGAGAAGGCTGTCTGATGTGAAATAAAAGGTCGAAGAAAGAAAATAGTCTCAGGAAATTTAGAGACCCATTAAGAAGATGAATAATGTGATGGCAGAACTGAAATTGTCACTAACATGCAGTTTTTTAAAACATTTGCAAACCAGTCATTGGAGAGTCAACTAGAGCATAAGAAAGTATCATAAATGGTTAAGGGTGAGAAGAATGGTAAATAATAATTGCAATATTCTTTATTATTCATCTGAGGCATGGATAAAAAGATGGTTATACTTTTAGGTTAGTTTAACAATACTGAATTATGTACTAGACTGGGAGAATTCTCACCTGATATTCATGGCTGGCATGCGCAGTGAGATCATATTGCAAATAAGGAAAATGCTGAGAGATATGGTGTATAGAGACGGGGAATATATTTATGCTGAAGAGACTGAGAAGGTATAAGCCGCCTGATAAGAATGTTAGAGGGCCAGTTTGTTAAAGAAGTGATGAAGGTAAAAGTGACAGATGCTGACTAGTGGTAAAGCCAGATACAATTATGTATGTACAGGCAGAAGCACTCTAGATGGAAAAATGTTGTCAACAGATGTTGAGCTCTGTAAAAGAAAACTTGTCATTAATTTTAACAGCATGTTTAACAAAGGCACCAGATACAGCTGTTATGTAGTTTCTATTTGCTAAATCACTGATGATAATGAGATGAGTGTAGTGGGTATCCCTTCTACCAAAGCCATCAATTTATAGCTGGCTTATGTATCTCAGTTTGCTCATTTTCAGAATGGTGTGTGATGATTTAGTGAGTATTGTTGCTATTAGTAAAAGTGAACTCACCTGTAAGCTCTTCCTATATTTCATGTCTAACTGGTCTCAGTCCATAAGTGAAGTAAGTTTTTGTCTGTAAGAATGATTTAAAATATTTTGTGGACATTGTGTCAAATATTTTTATCTTGATAAATTGCTAAACTTTGCCAATTTTTACCATTAGGGAAGCAGTAGAACAAGATACAGATGATCCTGCAGAGTTCTTGTATCTAGAAAATCCAGAGTTAAGAAAGTTTCAAGGTTTGAATGTCACTGCTGAGACAATTAGCTTATGGTACCAGGAACGAGCACGGGAAATTGAGAAATGTAGTCATTTGTTGATGCTGCATTAGATTTGCTCAAGCTTGGTCGGGAAAGAAATGTTGAGGTAAGAATGTCTATGATACTTGTTTTTCATATAGTAGATGTAAGGTAGAAAAAATATGTTCAGTCATATTTGTGATTTTATTTTATTGCATTTTATGAACATTTTCTGGTATTTTTTTCACCTCATTTATCCCTCCCAGATTTTGTTACCTCAAATAGTAGCAATTTCGTCTTATATTTCTAGCACCTGAATCCTTCTTCATGCATATTTTTCACTCGTGTACCTCATGCTACACATCCATAATATTTGATGCATACTAATGTTACACCTCTCCTAAAAACCCATTATAATAATGTAAACATCAAAACCATTTATAAGTGCAACAGTATTAAAAAATATTGTTGTAGCACTTGATGTTCAGCCATCAGTGTTCTGTAGTGAATTAAAATGAATGCTTGCATGTGTGATATTTGCATAGAATGTGTGTCTAAAACAATTAGGACGTTTTCAATAAAAAGAAGGGCAGTAGAGTCCATAAGTTCTTACTGTGTACTAATCCAAGAGAAGAAATTCAGCCTTCAGGGGACTGGACCCAGAACTCCCTGCATCTGCACATCAGCATCTTTGAGGTGCAAGTTGCTTGGTTGGCACTTCAGTCTTTCAGGAGAGCCTGGAAGGGCACTTGGTAGTTGTCCTATTGCTCCTCAGTCTCAGACCTTTTGAGCAGCAATGGGTGATGCATTTCAACATCCTTGGGACAACCTTTTCTGGTGGGTGATCAGCAATGTTTTGTCACCCTTCGAATGACTCTAGTCATACATCAAGTCCCTCATTTGCTTTTGGGATCACCTAGCTTGAACTACAAGGAAGAAATTATATCCTTGTTTGTTTTAAAAGTCATGGTATTCAGTTATGGAGAGTATTAAGGTGCACATGTTTTGTATAGAAGAAAACTTGCTATTAACTATAATATGTTTTTTTCCATCTGTCCTGTGGTGTTTTTGTATGGTAACACTGCATCCCAGGCTTTAGATAGTTACGCTATGTGTAAGTTTTAGGTGAATAAAAGGATATCAGGGTGAACATTTGCAACTGAAAAGTGTCTTAATAATTTTCTGTATGAGAATTACACTGTTAATATTCGAAATAGGATATGATTTAAAGCCAGGGACGCAGTGTTACCATGCGCGACCACCACAGGCGGATGGACAGATGGAAAAAAACAGAGTATAGTTATTTTGCTTTTTTTTGGGGGTCTGTCCAGCATTGTTTGACATGATCTTTGGCAGATGGCAGAAAATTACCATCTGTGCTTTACTTCAAAGCAGATTCCTCTGTAAAGATATTTCTGAACAAGGCATTATTTTTAATGTCATGAGAGTTGGGTTTACTGACCTTTTCCAAGTGCTGTACTATCCCTTCATTCTTGTCAGTTTGGTAGTCAGCTAAATGAATGTTAGGTAATATTCTTAGAAATAACCCATTCTTAAATTAATATTTATTTCTGTATATACCAACCAGAGTGAAGGTAAATGGGAAGGCAGGTACAACTTTTTCTGTCATTTTTCTCAGTAGTCAAGCAAGCCTGCAACTCAAAACTTATAGTTTTAGGAATGTTAAGTGAGAAACAATTTCAATTTAAAAATTAGTTTTTTCTTTTATCACGTACTGTAAATTCGTTTTCATTACAGAATGCTGTTTTTGGTTTCATTTGAATGGCAAATAATTGTGCTTTTTGTATGGCCTTTGAAAAAGAACAACAAAACTGTATAATCAGAATGAGTCTTTGATGATAGCCGAGAACAGAGATTTCTTTACTTTTCAGGAATCAAATTTTTTTTCTAGAAAAATCTTATAAAAATGCATATTGTTTTTATCATTAAGAACATGATAAAATTACTTAACAGTTGTTTATATGTTATTGTTTATGTCAATGATTTTCATTTTGAATAACTACTTTAGTGATAGTTCTCTTTGAAGAGCCTCTACTTGCATGGGAGATATAAAGTTGAACCCTATCTCAACTCACCAAACATCATCATAATGCTACTCTGTCAAAGTATTTATGGTTATTTTATTTGTTATTTTCTGTAGATGATGTCTTTTGATGTCATCTAAATCTCAAAATGTTAGGAGCCACAGATTCACTGGATGACTAATAGGACAAGGAAAACAGCCAATATATAAATTAATACAATAGACTTAAGAGAATAAAATGTATTGAGATGAAAATGATTGAAAGAAAAATTACAACCACTGCATTAGCAAAAACATTGAGCCAAACAAAGTAAGGATGAAGTAGGGAGGTACCAGTAAACAAGACATAACATGGATACTGAGATATTTCTGGATTCTGACTAATAGAAGTCTAGTGACGCCGAAATTTTATATCCACTAAAATATGGCAATACTGTTTATGATTAATGTGTGCTAGATGAAAGAAAACGTGAATATTGCACAAAGAAAAGAACTGAAATACGTACTAGTTTTTTCTGAATAGTATCTGGCTGTATTTTATTTTGTTTTCAGAAGTCTGAATTTAAAGTCCAGATGTTTGCATGTTTCTTCTTGATGTCAAAACTATAAAAGGCAATGTAGGTAGTTACAGGTAAGATGTAAATTACCAATTACATTGCTAAATTCCAGAAAGATTTCTGTTTGTACTTCAGTGGGAAGGGAGGTCTGGTCATTAAGAATATAAACTATGAGCTAGAGGAGCACTAGCCTACTGTATTATTTTTATTATATTGATGTACAAGTATGAAAGTAAGGGTTTCCAATATATTTTCAGAATCTTGAGGAACTTCATGATACTCTAGATACCTTGGAAGTTTTGGTTTATGAAGCGGGCCTTTACTCCATGACTCTAGATACCTTCACCAACTTAGATGATTCTGAGAAGATTGTGCAGCTGATGTCAACAGTAAGTTTGGATTCCAGAGCACAATATTCCATTTTAAGCTTTATGTATTTGGTTTTAAAGATAAAGGATTGAATTTAGTGCTTAATAAGATTACTTTATAATGCATTGTTTATTTTGATTTAAACTTTTAACATTGTTTTCAATTGTATCTTGAAATCCAAATGGAAAGGTACAAAAGCTGTTGCAAAAAATTGAGATTTGTCACAGATATTGATTACCGTATATTCCGGCGTATAAGTCGACCGGAAGATAAGTCGACCCCCCAATTCTGAGTAAATTTTTATGATTTTAACTAATATCGGGTATATTAGTCGACCTATAAAATGTGAGGCCAACGTACGCTCAAAATAAGCAGCAGGGTAAAACGTATCATATAAATAAACCTGAATGTTATTACGGTACATAAGTTGCTCTACTTACCATATGAAATACTGGTAATATACTCGGTATATTAAAAAATCTGTGTAATATATAAAAGATGGATACTGGCAAATAGGATTAGAAATGATATAATGAAAGATACGTTACTAGTGTGTAATGTAAACAAACAAAGCGCTAACTAACGCTGCATAAAAGCCTACGTATATATGTATGTAACAAACTGCCACTCAAGTTAATGATTTGACCTGGGTTGTTAAAAGGATTTTAAATACATATTTACCATTAAATACAAATTTTTTTTTTTTTTTATTTTTTTTTTATTTTATGTGATAAATAAAGATTTCATACCATATATTTTTTAAATGTTTTTGAACAATACCCCGGTAAATACAAAACTGTCAGAGTGAACGCATCCTTCTTAGTTACGGGTACTACAAATGGCTAAGCAATGTTTACACTTGCTGTGCGATTGGGGGTTTTCTTCAAGTTTACTTTGAATTTTTTTTCATTTTATTTAAAGTAATGGATGTTCTATGTATTATTATTGTCGTGATTACAGTTGCGAAATGTTTTTAATACTGGTATTTACATACATAGTTACCTCAACAAGGCTGTCATTGTTATTAGCCCAACTGTAAAGCCTGGATTCCTGTACCGATATGCCAAAATAATAAAGATTCACTTTTTGTTACCGTTAGATAAGTCGACCCCCTAATTTTGGCATGATTTTTTTGGGCTAAAGGGTCGACTTATACGCCGAAATATACGGTATTATGTATACTGTAAATATTAAACTGTATACTGTAAATACTGTGTGTGTTATGAAAGGTAATCTTGAATAGTTTCTGTAACATTTCTTATGATTTTTGGATTTCAAATGTCAGATTTAGTCATCTGCTTAGTTTAGTTGAATTGTGCAGTTTTTTTCATAAAATTTTAAGAAATGCCAGATGTTTGCCATTATTTAGCTGTTATATTCTTGTTCTACTGAAAGGCTAAACCTGTACTTATCTTCATTATCAGTTCCCATAAACTGGCAACATTTTAGGATGGGTTGAGAGTTTTGGTAGAATTAGGGGTATATCTGTTCAGTATGTATCTCTTCATTCCCACAATCTGTGACATTGTTTTTCACAATGGTAGGGGTATGGGAATGGGTGCAGTAACTCCCAACAGAATATCAAGAAGAATCAAATGTAGGTAATTGAATTGAGCTAGTCAGTGCTATAGATTGCAGGTAACGTAGGGAATGAAAGGAGAGGATGCGAAAGTATAATGCAGTCAAAAGAATCAAAGACGATGAAATACAGCAATAATAAACATATAAATTAGACAAACATAAGGCTAATGGCACTGGCTGCCTTGGGAAGTTGATCTGGAATGTGTAAATGATGTTTAATTATCTGTTCAAAATCATTAAGATTAGAAAAATTAAGAGCATTCCACTATGCAGTACTGATTGTGGAAGAGCTCAGCCACTCAGTGTTGAGTACCTTGGAACTTCCCAACTTCCCAGCATTGCTGTTCTCCGGAAAAATGTGCATGTATAGTTTTGTGAGTTACAGGGATAAGAGCAAATGCACAGAAAGATGTTAGTGTATTAGCAAAGAAAGTTTTGAGCCACTTTACATCACAGTGTGGAGGTGTTTGGTTCTATAATCTTGAAATAAGTTCTCTAATGTTTTCAGTAGTACTTCCAACTTAGTCTAGCAGAAATGAGTAAGACTGTAGGTGGCAACAAAGGATCAAAAGATGGGGAATGTTATGTGAAAACTAAATTTGGTAATGATTATTTTGAATTTCAGCATATTAATAAAATACAGATGTCACCTTTCAAGTGTACATATTATTTGAGATGAATCTTACCTATTGTTAAAGTTAGCTATATCTCCGCGCCAATTAGGCGTGTTGCCATTCATACCAAAAATCGAATGGCTGCCCGGATGACTGTCCAGTTTACCTGTTCTCCACCAGGTGTGTTTCGAATGTTTTAGATCTAGTCAGAATTCTCCTTGCCACCATTGCGTTTAGGCGATTGTTGGTGTTCTATGAAGTTTGGCAGTTTTACACTTGTTTACAGTATTTTCCTTGGATATCTTCCACTGGAAGCAAACCAATAACATCAGGCTGTGTAGGAATGGTTTTGTTGTAAGCAGGATGTTGGAATTTGAAGTAGCTCAACATTTGGTTTGTACTGGCTGCAGGGGTACAGAGTGTGATCTTGGAACTGAATGTGAAGATATAGGAAAGAAAGGAAGCTGATAGATTTTGAAAGCAATTAGTTAGGTCTGGACTTAAACCTGTCAGTTCTATCCTACCTTGTGTCCCTTCATCTGCAGCTATCCCTACTTAGGCTAGGCATTTTGATAGTGCTAATTTTGAGACTTCCTTTATAGCTCCCCATTCTGCTCCCTATTCTGTTCAGGAAAAGCATTTCGAGAAGTTAGAGCATAACATTAAACTTAGTTTAAGTTCTAATACAAGTTGAACCGAGTTCATAACGGGTAACGTTCTGAATCCCTCCATAGTGTGCGCTCTTATTTTGCATTCCCCTGTTAGAAGTAAGGTGTTGGTGCCCTCATCTGTACATAGCCCGAGCCTTGGACTGCCCAGTGATAATGTGCCTCTGGGAAGTGTCAGCTACCAGGGAACCGGGTTGGTTCTCGGGACGATGGGGTTCTGTGCTCTCCAATACCTACTCTGCCCTTTTCAAGTTCTGAATTTCGTTTAATGCGTTTGTCCAAGGACTGTTTGGGTAAACTTTAATCTTCGCTCCTTATATGCTTTCTGCCGTCATCAGCACCTATAGTTTGAGGTGTTAGCATGCAAAGGATTAATAATATACAATACTATAGATAGAGACATTTTTACTGAGATATTGATGTGTCTGTACCGAGTTTTACACATTCCGATATTATGTTGACTCAGTCAATGGTTTAACTGATCTCTTGTCTGCTAGCTTATTCCTCTTTTTTGTCGTAATGCTTGTGTTCGTCCTTTGCCTACTTTTTCTTCGGTTATTGGCAAATCTTTTACTATTGCCTTGGTTAATGTTTCTCTTTCAAGTCTACAATTTTTACAGTTTCTAAGGTTGTAGCTTCAAAACTTTCTAATGATATGTCATATAGGAATGCTTTCAAGTATGTACTATGTTGTATCTCTTTCGGACGAGGCGGGAGAGTCGTAACTCCTCTACCCTGCCTCCCAATCTTTTCCCATTTCTTTTTTGCACCTCATTTTCTTTTTTCCCCTTAGTTGACTCGTGTGGATGTAGTTGAATCCTGATTTGCTTAAGACTGTCTCCCTTTCATTGAGTCGTGGATGCGATACAGTACTCCGCTGCTTCCGCCTCCTATTCACAAATGTCACTTCCTGTCACCAGGAGGTGCTAAGAAAGAGCAATGCTTTAGGCTCTTTTCTTTACCTCCTGTTGGCAGCTGTCTCCTACTGTTGCCCTCTGGTGGAAGAAGAGTTTGAATTGGAGAAATTCCTTTGGTCTGGTCAATGTTTGTTGCAACATTGCGCTTTGCTATATCCTCATTTAGTTGAGGAAAGAGGCCACATAGAGCGTATGTCTCGCTTGTCTTAATGTATTTTGGCGCCCCATAAAAATTTGGAGAAGAGAACCTAAGCTTTCTCCTTTTATTAGTGTGTGTTTCGTAACTTTTCTCGTACTTGGAAGCACAAAGCTCCCTTGAGGTCTGCCATGGCTTGTCGTCGTCTTTCTTATGAAGTGTGGAGAGCTGAAGACTGCCTCTTGTGACACAAATGCTTATTGGTGCTTTAACTGTCTTTAGTAGGAGGTTCGGTTTCTTTCTCTTTCCTGTGGGGAAACGAACTCAAGATGGACAGGTGCTGTGGGCATGCTGATGGAGTCTGAGTCTAGCTTGTTGAATTGTTATCTTTTACTCAGTACGTTGTTTTGTGTCTGCGTCAGCTTAGATAAGTGGAGGCACCAACCTGGTGAGTATGTTAAGGTTTTGGCGCCAGTGAGAGTTTAGCGAGGAAGAGAGTTGAACTTATACTTGATGCTGCAGGGTAATGTCCTCATGCTTATACTAACTTGGTTTGGAAGAAGTTAGAACACTTTTGCTTCCTGTCTGCTTATGCAGCTCAGGTTAAGTTGATAAGGGAGTGTCTATTAGTAGTCCTGTTCTATACCTTTCGGGGATAAGTGCAGGCCTCAGGTTCTGGTGGATGGACAGTTGCAACCTCCTGGCATGCACAAAGAGACTTGGGACCAGTACCTTACATGGTGTAGACAGTGAAGGGGAGTTGTGATTCTTTTTTGGTTGTCCTCCACTGATTTAATCTCCTACTTATAGGTGTTCCTTTGTTGTCTTCAGCAGAAATCTCTCTCATAAGTCTCTTTCTTTTAATAGGAGGTTGTATATAGAGAGAATGAATGGACCAGGCAGTAATTCACTGGGAATTTGCCTCTCTTTCCTAGCTCCATATGCAATTGGAGATAGGGGGTCATTCTTGGACATCTTAAGACTGAATAAAAGGAATTGTTTGTCCAGATACTTGGTTTTCTAGCATGATTTTAGTGCCTTTCCAAAGAACGGTCAGACTTTTTTTTTTTTAAGCCTATGTCCAGGTTTTGGTTTTTCCTTTTGTCGTGCAATACAATGCAAAGAGTTTTAACAAGTATCATTAAACTTTCATGCAACATAGAATGGTCAACACTACATCTGGTAAAACTTTCTTGATGTCAAGCAGTGGGAAGACCATCAGATATGCCTAGCAGATTTATCCCTGGTTAGAAACAGAGACTTTGTGGGAAGTTTGCTGCTTTGAGTGAAATGAACAACATAATATTGGTTTGATCATTCATTCTATGGAAGGACAGTGTTTTGGTGATTGGGGATTTAGAAAGAACAAACTACTTACAGATGGCCTTTACATCCGTAAGTCTGGCAGTTGCTGTGGGATTTGAGGAGCACTCATTTAGACTTATTAGCATGTGGATGAACAGGAACACCTGGACAGTACTACTCCTTTGATGACCCTCAGGCTTGAGCAGTGGATATTTCCTTAAATTTGGCCAAATTCAGACTCATAGGCCTACCCCTTGTATCTATTCTAAAAACTGTTGAGTGATTGTAGAGCCCTTGTAGCCTCAGGACAAAAGATTTTCAGAATTTCTAGCACTCTCAGTAGATGTCTCTCTTATTCTTCCATGAAGAGAAAATCAACCTGACACACCATTCCATGCACTTCCACTAACTTTTGCAACTTCTTAACTGCTTGGAGTTGTTAGAATGTCCCCTCCCAAAAAGGGGATTTTCAAGTTATCACTTGAGGATAGGATCTATCCTTAAGTGGTAAACAGCTGTGTCCTTGGGTCAGAGGCAGCGGTCTGTGTTAAGATTTTGCTCTGAGGTTTAAGAAAATCTAGAATGTATTATGTATTTTTGAAGGTTAAGCCTGGAAGAGGCAACGTTAACCTTTTGTTTTGTGTTTTTAGAAACCTAGAACATCTTTGTTAAAGAACACAAGGTCCTCTGTGATGTACAGTCACCTCTCAATTAACGCATATTCGATTTAACTTGAGCTAGAAAATTTTAAAAAATGTTTTAAAAACGTGAAAATTTTGATTTAACGTGAATTAGTGCCGAAGTGTTGTTTTCAAATCATCCCCACATCAGTTCTGCAGATGACGATCGTCAACATAAACAGAGACATAGCACAGTTCACTGTATGTATTTATTTATTTATCAATAAAGCGAAAGACTTTGTGTATTGTATTCATTAATAAAGAGAAACACTTTATTTGTTAATATTGCGAAAGATTTTGCTCAGTTTTTCTGTTTCGTCTGACCTACATAGTACAGGTACTCTCATAGCCTAGCATATACTATGGTATATCGTATACATATGAATACAGTAGCCTAGCCTACAGTATACCCTATACAATATGTACAGTACATTAATTATTATAAGCCAATTCTGGGGGTTCAGTACACTCTCAACTGTGATAATTCACTAAAAAAAAAAAAAAAAATGAGTGGACATGAAACAAGAATCAGCTCAATTATGCCGACGTTGGCATAATTGAGCGATGTCTGGCTGCTGATGGCTATGTATAATTACAAACGTAACAAATATGCATCTTTTCCACGAAACTTTTAAAATGTTATACATTACTTCACTGTATCCAATAATATTGTATGTATTCTCATATTATTGTATGTATTTATAAAATAATAACATAGCCGTCAATGTTTTGGTTTGAAAATTAGTTGATGGCAAATACGAGTTTATTTCACCGTATTTACCTCAATTCTGTGCGAATTTTCTTGCTTTTAGTTAGTATAAATGAATATCTAGATACTTTACTTATATGAGACAAGGTTATTTTTCATTATACGACAAATTTTTAAGTCAAAATATGACTTGAATAAGTCTTGTTGTGAACTAAATTATTTTTTCATTAACAGATTGCATGGGAGCATGATTATTGCGTAAAAAAAAAGATATGATTCCGTTTGCTATTTTCACTTGCTTTCACATAAACAAGCTAACCGTATATAAAAATATATTATTCCTATTCTACATAGCGTCGTTTATAACGTAACTACGGTAATTGTTTACTATCGTACGATGGTTGAAATACAAGCAAATGGATGTTGCTCTTATCCAATTCGGTTGTACTTGGCAAAAAAGGGATTTTGACGAAGGAAAAATCTATTTCTGGGTGATTGGCTCGTGTCGCCCTATGAAAGGATCCTTAATATCATTCTTTCTAGGTAAAATTAATCTAAAATTACCAGAGAAAAACAAAATTAAGAAATGTCAGTAAAACTGACTCGCTCACTCTTAAAAAGAAGTGTCGGTATGATAATAGGGGCGAGTGGGGAACACTACCACGAGACAATCACCAATTAGAACTTCCAATCAGAATCCCCCCAAGAGAGAGCTGATACCAACGGGCGATGCAGCCGCTACTACTACTACTAGAGGACGCCACGAACAGCAGCGCCCCTAGCGGACATCCTTAATCTAAAAACATCTTGTCCTGCAAGGGGGGAAAAAACCATAAAAGGGGGGGTTTCATAGGGCGACAGAGCCAATCACCCAGAAATAGATTTTTCCTTCGTCAAAATCCCTTTTTCTGGGCTCAGCTCGTGTCGGCCTATGAAAGAGTACCAGAGAAACAGACAAGATGGGAAAAAAGGAACAATGAAAAGCAGTGTAAAATGATGGATATAATATAAGTAAATCAATTACAGCATACAAACTAAGCACTTAAACTAACTTATACTAAACAGTTAAAAACAACAGAACGTTTAAGTGAATCTTAAAATAGTACTTAAATGGTAATTACTAGTAAATTACAGTGATGCAGGTAATATAAAAAAACACCCCCCCCCCAAAAAGGGATTTACTTGAACATATTTACAAAATATACAAACACATTGTGTCCTACCCTAGCATAAAAATAAGGGTAGGTACACTGAAGTCCATCATTAATACAAGTTTGGCAAAATATATACAAAACACATTGTGTCCTACCCTAGCATAAAAATAAGGGTAGGTACACTGAAGTACACTATCAGTACAAGTGTGGATGTCCCTAGCAAAAAAATAAGGGACAATCCACTATATGATTCAGCGGCTAAGGCATGATATTCGAGTAGCCTGGCGATAGGGTGAGGCATGTTGGATGATGTAGGTAGAAAGGAGACCTGGATCTATACTACAACTACTATACAGTATCAGGGGAAACAATGTTTTCCCGCTGCTACTGCTGAAAACTTTAAAGATTCCAAGGACTTTAGATAATGGCGTTTAAAGACTGTCGGGGGATTTCCATCCAGTATACTTTTTAAGATCCTGAAAGTTCATATGTTGAAAATAATTAATTGAGGTGGCTACTCCCCTGATATCATGTGCTTTGGAAATGACTCAGGATTGGCCTGTTTAATGAAGTAAAGGATTTGTTGTCTAATATCCTTTTACTGACAGAGTACCACCTTTTTCTCTCATGAAGAGAGCACCTGAGGATCTTGAAGAAGTACGAGATAGAAAGGCTCTAAGAGTTGATACTGGGCAGAGAGAAGGATCCTGGGGAAGTGGGATAACCTTCCAAGGGGCCCACCTTGCAAGAGGATCCTCATTTTTGGCTAAAAAGCTACGATCCGGAGCAAGTAGAACTTCTCCTGATGGGAGGAATTCCACATGACCGCATCCCTGGATAGAGCCGACAGTTCTGAAATTCTAGCTCCTGAGGCTAGGCTTAATAAGAATAATGTTTTCCTCAGGAGCATTATGAATGTACAAGATGAGTTGTCAGTATCTGAAGCTAGTTTGAGGACATCATTTAAGAACCATGAAACTGTAGTAGGCCTTTGGGAAGGTCTAAGTCTAGCACAGGCTTTAGAGATAGACGTGAAATAAGATTCAGTCAGATCTATCTGAAACCTATTTGAAAAGATTTTCTTCAAAGCCGATTATGAGTGGTAATAGTGCTAGCTGCTAAACCTTTTTCAACAAGGATCTGAAAAAGGATATAGCCAGATTAATTGTCATGGTTGTAGTGTTCGATTCTTTCAAGAAAGATGCCTAATTTTTTTTTAACAGCTGAGTCATATTGTCTAATGGTTTTTTTTGACTCTCTCTTATCTGATTCTAGGAAGAGAATATTCTGTGGATCAATATTAGCATCTTTATTAGCCGCAAACTTCATGAAGTTCCATAAAGTAGGGTCTGGAGAATTCCTGAGGAAGCGAACACAGTCCTCATTTGTACTGATTGTGATAGCTTGGGATTGGGGATCCGTTGAGGTCGGAGACCCAATTCCAGAAGAAGAGGATACCAGTTGCTCTTGGGCCAGTCCGGTGCAATCAGAGCTACTATCCCTTTGAAAGACCTTAGTTTGCTTAGGACTTTCAAGAGAGATTCACTGGAGGAAAAACATAAATTCTCCTCCACTGATTCCAGTCCAACGACAGGGCGTCCGTGGCATAAGCCAGAGGGTCCAGGTTGGGGGCCACATATCAAGGGAGCTTTGTGGTTCGCTTGTGAGCGAAGAGATCCACTTGGAGGACCTGGGACTCTCAGGCTTACCCACTGGAATGACCCGTCGTCTAGAGACCATTTCTGATTCCAGAGGAACTGACCGGGACAGGGCGTCTGCTATCACATTTCTTACTCCTGCCAGGTGAGTGGCAGATAGATGCCATTTGTGTTTGTTTGCTAAGGCAAAGATGGCTATCATGACATGATTGACATGCTTGGACTTGGACCCTCCTCTGTTGATGCAATGAACTACCACTGCACTGTCCAAAACTAGCCTTAGATGAGACTTCTTCGGGGGAAGCAGTCTCTCAAGGTAAGAAATACTGCCATTGCTTCCAACACGTTTATGTGGAGCTGGCGAAATTGAACTGACCAAGTCCCCTGAACCTGTTTGAACTGAGAGTATCCCCCCACCCGGACAGGGAGCGTCCGTGTGAATGGTTAACACTGGAAAGGGGATATTGAAGGGGTACTTTCTTGGCTAAGTTCTTACTTTTGACCAAGGACGGAGTTGATTGCGGAGGATCTGTGGGATTACTGACAACTTGTCTCGATATTTGGTGTTTGCCCTTGATCGCCAAATTCGATTTAAATCTTTCAGCCTTGCCTTTAGGAGGAATATCTGTTACCGAAGCAAACTGGAGGGACCCTAGGATTCTTTCCTGGTTTCTCCTTGACGTTTGTTTTGCATTTGAGAAATTGCCTGACAGATTTTGCTATTTCCTTCCGTTTGGCCACTGGAATTGACAGATTGTGGGAAGACAAATCCCATTGGATTCCTAGCCACTGAAAACGAGACTCTGGAGTGAGTCTGGATTTCGTTTTGTTTATCTGGAAACCCCAGATGTTCCAGAAAGTAAACTACCTTTTGGTGGCTTTGAGACATTCCTCGACTGTTGGTGCCCAGATCAACCAATCGTCGAGGTATGCTGCTACCATGATTCCCTGGGAGCCCATCTCAATTGTTGTACAACCACTTCTGCTATTTTGTGAATACCCTGGGGGACTACATTCAGACCGAAGGGCATCACTTTGAATGAGAATGTTTGATTTCCTAGCCTGAATCCTAGGAATGGGCGGCGGAAGTGCCTGGCTATAGGGATATGATAGTATGCGTCTGTAAGATCGATGGGAGCATGTGACGGCTCCACGCGGAGTAAGGTCCTTACTTGCGAGAGGGTAAGCATCTTGAACTTGTCGCAACGAATGAAAGAGTTTAGCTTTGACAAGTCTAAGATTACCCTTCTTTTGTTGAGCCTTTCTTTGGCACGCTGAATAAGCGACCTTGAAATTTTAGATGCTTGACTCTCGCAATAGCTCCTTTCTGAAGGAGTTCTTCCGCGTAATCTGTCAATTTCCTCTGATGGTATCTGGTGGAATGATTTGATTGGAGGAGGCTCTTTGATCCAACTCCAACCCAATCCTTTGGACACTATGCTCTGTGCCCAATTGCTGAACCCCCACCTGTGGCGGAAGAGGAACAGCCTCCCCCTCCTACCTGGGGAGCCTCATTGTTGATGGGCGGGTTTGACCACCACGCCCTCCTCTGAACTGCCTGCTCCTTGTGCCCTTCCTGCGCCACGCTGACGAAAGTAACCTCTCGCCCTACCTCTTGGTTGTTTGTAACCTTGAGCCTCATATGAAGGGTTGAAGGCCGGCGAGATTGCGTAGGAGGTGGACGGCTGAGATTGAGGGGACAACAGGAGGATAGGCTGGTTCTGCTTCGAACTAGCAGGTTGTCCTTGTTGGGTAACTGGGACAGCTTGCACAAATTGCTGCTGTTGCTGGTGTTTTCTGATACGGCTGGGAACCTCTTACCAGCCTTCTTTTGCTTCTTACCAGCAGTGGGGACGGATTCTTGTTTTCCTCTTCGAGGAAATACCCCACCTAGCTCTAAGGCTCTGGTTGAGCCTAGCAGCTTCGTGGTGCACTTCGTTGACAGCGGACTCTGGGAAGAGATCCGCTCCCCACATGCTAGAAGCCAAGAGTCTATTCGGCTCGTGCCTAATAGTACACTCCTGTAGAACATGCTTCCGGCAATTCCTCCTAGCCTGGAAGAAGTCGAAAGCGTCTGATAGTACCGTCTGGAACTGAGATTTTGCCAAAATCTTGAACAGCGGTTCCGTAGCATAAGAGAGAGCAGCCATTTCGTGATTATAAGGGAATTGAGGGACCTGCCAAACCTGGTTCGCGCATCAAACTCTGCCTGGATTAGGGAATACGGCAGCCTTGGTAGCTTCTCGCCGAACTGGTCCATGGCGCAGTCCGGTTTGAGCTTACCAAGCGTGAACGTAGCTGGCAAGTTCTCCCACAATTCTCCGAAAGCCGGGAAGAGCGGAGAAGTAGACTCCGCCTCCCTCAACTGTGGGATGGGGCTCATCCTTGAGGACTGCCTGAAGGGACTTCTCTACTAATTTCGTGGCGAACGGAAGAGAAACCTCCTCTTCCGTCGCGAAAATAGTAAAGGGACTCTTGTAGGCCTGGAGTTTAGTGTTCGTACACTCCCAGTCCTCAAGGCAGTGAACCCATTCCCGCTGAGCATGATCTCTACTATATAGGACAGACTCTCTTAGAGATCTTGTCTTCCCTAGTGGGAGCCGTTACAGTCAGCCTAGCATAACCGATGAAAGGCTGCGTCAGAACCGGAGGGTAAAACTCGAAGTCCTCAATCCTCCGAGTTCCACACTC
The DNA here is from genome assembly GCF_015104395.2 of Macrobrachium nipponense. Classification (NCBI taxonomy): domain Eukaryota; kingdom Metazoa; phylum Arthropoda; class Malacostraca; order Decapoda; family Palaemonidae; genus Macrobrachium; species Macrobrachium nipponense. The sequence goes on from NC_087210.1 coordinate 31,576,547, forward strand.
CGGGATAGAGATCATCCCATCCTTGAAAGGAGCGTAGGCAGCTACTCTCCATGGTTCTCCATGGAGAAAGCTGGCAGAGAGTCGTATGGCGGGAGTTGGAGAATGCCAGTGCTTGGCACTGGGGAAAACTGGAAGAGGAACCTGAGATAGCCCGGCTACTCGGTCCTCATTCTCCCTAACCCTGTTAGAGAGATCTTGTATTGACTGGCCTGATTGAGACAGAGTGCTCGACAACTGTGCGAACATCTGCTCGAATCTCGTCCCCAGGGCGGAGACTTGCGAGCCAACCAGCTCGCCCACCTGTTGCATCACCACTGCTGAGAAAGCAGAGGGATCAAAGGTGCTAGGCCCTGCTCCTCCTACCGGCGTAGCCGGAGTGGAAGCGGTGGAGGCGGGAGAAGGCACTGGCTCGGCGGGAGCGCGAGCCTTTTTCTCCTTAGAAGCATTGCTTCTAGAGCTCTTTGAGTGAGAAGAGCTCGGCTTCGCTTTCACCGCGTCGGCGTAGGAAGTCGAAGACTTCCTAGCCGAAGAGAGAAACGAAGACGACTTTCTTAGAAGTTTGTCTTGGCCAGAGTCTTCGGTTCTCTCTGTCCCTTCACCTTTGGGGGTACAGAGAGAGCGGGAGAGCGGGTAGGGATCTCAGATCCACAAAGCCTTGGAAAGAAGCACTGGAAGAAGGGACAGGAGAAGATCCAGGAGCACCCAAGGAAACGACCTTGGGCGCCCGACACACCTACCTCAACCAACAAATCCTCTACCCCTACCGCCATGGGCTCGATGTTAAGGTCCAGGGCAGCGACGTCCGGGACCGACTCCTGGGAGGCTACGACCCCAAAGGATTGCTGGAGGTCTTGCTGGATGGAGGCTATCAGAGGGGGCCCGCGGACAAGGGGTCAACGTAACCAGTCGACTTGCCCGCGGGGAAGATCTGGACGGCCAGCTTCTTATCAAGAATGTATGGCTGGCCTTTGGCGGCGTTCTTCCCGAAGCCGCCCACCCACGCTTTCAGGGTAGCGAGGGCGACTTCCCTCACACCAGTAGCCTGAAAGAAAGGCGAGATTAGCTTCTAGTGGCGGAACGGGTTAACAAACTTATGACTAAGAGTTGTTAGTAAATGATAAGGAAGCCTATAACGGACTTACCCCATCTCCCCAGCTGACCGACTAGGTCGTAGCAGATGGCGCAGGCTTCTGGGTGCCAGACGATCATCTCATGTATGACGTGGCACAGGGGGCGTGAGACCTGCACTCATCGTGGCCGCAGGGGTCGTACAACGTCGCGTTGCACGCTGGGACCTGACAGTTGGTAGCCTGTAAGTGGAAAGATACATGAGTACCAGGTAAACACTTACAGTCTAACATTGCCTCCCGCTGGTGCCGGAGCGATAAAGTTAGATTAAACCAGAGCCCCCCCGCCAAAATACGTGTGGTAACCAGGTTGGTTGTGTGCCCTAGGCTATAGCTCCGCTGATGGCGGGGGACACAAAAGGAAACCAACCAGGAGTGGTGGTAATTGGAAACCACGACGGAAAATGGCGGGGATGGTAGATATTAATAATAACATTACACAATTCATTGAAAACTTAGGGTATATCCTTAAAACTAATAATAATAATAATAAAAACCTCTCTCCGCCCGTCTTACTAGAAGAGTGCGCGGGTAAGAAGCAGCTCCCTTCCGGTAGCGGGAGAGATGTAAGGATATAGTAGGCAAGCAACCGACCACTAGTAGTGACCACCCCGCCCGCTAGCGGAGCCAGTAATCTATAACCAAAGGTGCCCCGGCTGCGACGGAAGGCTCCTTTCGTTATAGCGAGGGAGGTGGCTGAGCAACTGGGGAGGGGGGGAGGAAGGTCTCGGCGTAACACGGCGGGAGTGAGAGAGGGGGGAGGGATGGCCTACTCCTCCCCGCCTCACCGACTACCCGCATGGAGACCCGGTACCTCATGAGTGGTCGCCCTATACCCCCCGCTGGGAGGAACCCCTGGCCACCTCAGAGAGGGAGAGAGAGAAGGCGACTAAGGTTGTCATGACAACCAAGGGGTCCCCCAGGCACCTCCCTATACCAGAAAGGGAGGGCAGGGGCAGGGTAAGGTGCGATGGAACACGTGACCGCAAGTGGCCTAGGCCGCGAGCAACACAACCGTTGAGAGGGCCCACGTGAACCAGGCTGTACCAATACAAGGAACAAGCACCTAGGCTAGCCTAACACCCTAAATATAATAAAAATATACATCGAAAAGATGGAAAAGACAACTTTTAGTTAAAAGAGAAAGAAGCCCAGGAGGAGGCAGACTGTTCCAAGAAACAGAGGCCTACTCGGAGCCAGCGATAGCCGATGAAGAGCAAGAGCCGGGATGCTGGGCCGGAATAATAATAGCCCTAAATACCAAACTAAGAGATATGGTAGGAGGGGCTAAACTAGCTAAAACTCGATGTAAAAACAATGAACTAAAATAGTAAGCCCATAAGTAAAAGAAGTCCCCCAGTATGGAGGACCGGGGAATTCTTAACGAGGCAGCATGGCGCCGCCACGAGACAACCGGGGAACCGTATATGACCTATTTAAGAGGAAAATACTGGTACCCGGAAGATAAAAATGCGGGTAAACATTACTTATGAGTTACTTAACTTAGCCGTGGCAATAGCAGAGCGTTCCATGGTAGATTAATGAGATAAATCCCGTAATAACACAGCACAGAAAAAGATTCGTCTTGACGCAGCGCTAAAAATTAAGGATGTCCGCTAGGGGCGCTGCTGCCGTGGCGTCCTCTAGTAGTAGTATGTAGCGGCTGCATCGCCCGTTGGTATCAGCTCTCTCTTGGGGGGATTCTGATTGGAAGTTCTAATTGGTGATTGTCTCGTGGTAGTGTTCCCCACTCGCCCCTATTATCATACCGACACTTCTTTTAAGAGTGAGCGAGTCAGTTTTACTGTCATTTTCTTAATTTTTGTTTTTCTCTGGTAATTTTAGATTAATTTTACCTAGAAAGAATGATATTAAGGATCCTTTCATAGGCCGACACGAGCTGAGCCCAGAAAAGTATGGAGTTCCCAAAGTCCAGGAACATAACCCCCCCTTATTACTGTTATTTCTTATAGGAAAAATATATTTAAATAACACGTTTTTGATTAATACGAGCTCTCCAGGAACGTAAACCTCGCATTAATTGAGAGGTGACTGTATTTGATTAGGCTATTGCATGAGAGCTAGCTTCATGTGTTCTACCTTTATTGAAGGTAAACATTCATAATTTGAGCAGCAGTTATAACTTCATTTAGTGTTATGTCAATTTGTTGCTTCAGGATAGGATTGATATAGCACAGTAGAAGTGCAATTTGGTCTTTACCCACCCACTACCTTAAGTATACAGAATCATGTCTAAAAACAGTAAAGCCCTTAATCCAGTGCTAGTAGTGGGTGGTCTTTTCTTGAACCAAAGAAAGAGCAATCCTTTAGGCTCTGTTGTTTAAATCCTGGTTTTTAATATTTTGGGGTGTATGTATGTTCAAATTTTGTAAAGGAATGTATATCTATATGATAAAGGTATTTAGTTTAAATGAATGTCATTTTATATGGCTTTTGGACCCAGGCACAGTGGTCCCCTCAATCCGCCTCTGTTTCATTCTGGCCGAATTGAAGTGGTTTTCTCTGCAAGGTTGCTCTTTGCTGCACATATAACAGAGCCTTGCTCCCTGAATGGAATCCAACTTCTGGTGGTAGTAAAATCCAGAAAGGATTCTAGATCAGGTAAGAATGTTTTGGGTTTCATGTAAGAAAGCTTTAGCTCAATTGGCTGAGCGGATTTTTGTCTAGCTGCGCTACCCACCGTCATCTTCTTAATGTGGGAATCATCTAACTTTAAGAGTAGGTAAGATTCATCTTAAATAATGTAAATTTTCATAATAAAATTTATAATTTGTATACTTACCTATTGTTAAAGTAGACCCCACCCAGCCCCCCACAACTTAGTGGGCTGTCAATGAGAATTCTAATGAGCTAAAACATTCAAAACACACCTGGTGGATAACAGGTAAACTAGACAGTCATCTGGGCAGCCATTCGATTTTTTGTTTGAATGCCGACTCGCCTAATCAGCATGGAGATATAGCTAACTTAACAGTAGGTAAGTATCCAAATACGATAGTAAATTTTATTATGAAAATTTATAATAAAAAAAAAATAGAATAAGTACTGTCATCTTGTATCAAACAAAAACTGTTTTTCTAAGTGAATCACATTCATGGTGTGTGTTGATATGAGGAGAATATTGTACTGATTAAATAACAGTTTATCTTGTACAGAGAAAATGCCAAAGTTTGAGTGCATAAATATCTGGCCTTACTGTTGCATAAATATCTGGCCTTACTGTTATATGTACTAAAAGAATTTGCTTTTCAGTGTAGTTTGCCTCTGAAAAGTGGATATGATTCAGTTAATTTATTCTGTGGTTAACTTGTGATTAATGATGACTTTTTATCTTCTAAACAGAGTACACCAGACATATATCAGAACAGAAACATTCGCAGGTGGCTCATCCCATTTCTTACTCGGTGTGAAAAATGGAAAACCTGGAAGTGCAAAGAAACTGCTGCATGATTATATTGTAACTACTGCAAAAGAGGATCTTGGCCTTCCTTTGAAGATTTTACAGGCAAGAAATTTATCATGTTTGTTGTGGCATTGAGTGGAATCATAGTGACATATTTTTTAATTGTTTATTTTTTTAAAATTAAATTTACCTGTTACATATTGTTTTTATTTTATAATTTCATTGCAAGTTGCAAAAATAGTTTTCTTTTTTGAGTTATCAGTTTATAAAACTTCTGGTATATGTACTGTACTTATAAATGTCTTGTCAGTGAAAAAAATCAGGTAAACTTTTACCAGGCTGATATTAAGCTAGCTCTTTATAACAGAATAGTTGCTTAGCCAAAGAAACTTATATGAGAAATTGTAGCAAATTTATATGTTTTATGCCAATGTCTACAACAGAGGTGATAAGGAAGCAGACTCCAGCTTTGTTTACCTCATAGTGAGTTGCCCTGTCATTATTGTAGATTATGCAATAAAGTTACACTATCTCCAAAAAAATGTTCACTGTATGAACTGGCAGAAAATGGGTATATTTCTGGCAGGGGGGTTGCCAGAGGACATTGCCAAAACCTGGATGATGGTGTGTCACTTGACTGAGGAGCCATCTGGAAACTTTCTGCTTTGGACATTTAAGCGCATGAGACTTTCAGATTTGATGGACTCGTTCTTGTTTGTATTGTAGGGAGTATGGTTAATGACCCCATGATCAAACTGGCTATTTTTTTCAACCAGAACAGTGATGTTTGACATGGGCAGTGTGTCATCTTTGCTCACTGAGGCTTCAATAGCCAATAGGAAAAGTAAATGCCCAGAGTTACTCCAACAGAAAAGTGAGCTTTAGATGATGACTGAGATGCTTTCCACACATTGTCATTCCTCTATCCTCAAGGGGTTACATTGAAGAGTAAGTAGTCCCCTTGGTAAAGGAGCTAGCCTTCCATCAACTGGGGTTTGTCACCAAAAATTCTTGAGTTCATGGTATCCATGGCTGGTAAAGGGGAACCAGGGGTGTTCCAGGTTGTCATGGTTGTGATTGACTTCGCTTTCTGGAGACAATCCTAGCTTAATTGCAGTTATTTTACTTTGGTTTGTACATACTATATTAAAAACCCTGAGAGGTTCCAGGCCTTGAGAGCAGGGTTAGGTGAGTGTTGCAGAAATAAGTGATAGAGCTCATCACTCACCCAGTTTGGTATCGAGAAGGATGGTGGCCAATAATCAACCTCCAGGCCTACAGAACAAGTTTGTCCCCAACCCCATTCAGGAAGGGACAGTGTTGAGTCAGTTTGCAGAATCATCAGGTAGTTGATTTCCTGGATCCTATCTGTTTGAATACAGTTCTTGACTTGTTTCTTCCAATTTGCTCGAATACAGTACTTGACTTCTATCTTCCAATTTGCTCTTGTAATGCATTTTGGGCATCTCTTGCTCTGTGTATACTGTATACTTTGTAATCATATTTTTCTGACATAATAGTTTTGTTCAGTATTCAGAACCAAGTCGACATTGTACCTTTCCCACAACACCTGTAGCTAATTATTGTCCATAATTTTTCCTTGACTTCCTTTCTTATTACCTTACCTTTGTTTTGCGTACACTGATTTCAGTCCTCTCTTTTTGCATTTTGCTCTTCCATATTTTAAAACATTTCTAATACGTAAGTCATCCTCATATTCAGCTGTTACCACTAGATTATCGGCATATAGCAGTCTCCAGTAACTCCTTTTTGCTATTTTTGTAACTTCATTCATTATGTACTATAATAAATAACAATGGTCAACAGGCTGATCCATGTTGGACAAAAAAACTCATATCAGATTTTTTCTGAACCCCTAACACTGTTCTTTTTTATACAAATCCATCATCACGTAGAGTTCATCCTCCCAACCCCACTGTTCATGCACTTTATTTCTACTTAACAAAAAGTGAGGAATGTGGATGAGGGGTACATGAAGGTCCATGTGGCAATGCTGAGACTACCATTCTTCTGCTGTCTGTTAGTTAGAAGATTGTGGAGTTTTGGAACAGACTATAATTGTAAATGAGAGATTGATGGGTTTTTAGGAAAAGCTAATGTCCTCTTATAAAAACTAGCATGAAATTCTCAGAATCTTGAATTTACAGATTTGTTGTTCAGGTAGGTTTTTGGTCTTATCCAATTATAATGGAAATGGGCAGGATACCAAAATAAATGAAAGGAAATGGTTGTAAGAATGCTATCTTTTGAAAATCCCTAAGTGAATATAGAAATGTTCTGTTGATACAGGCATCTTACTTCAGTGAGTAGCTACATGCACTTAACACTTACTGTTCAGACTAAAACAGATTTGATAAATTTTGGTAAGTTGAGAGGCTTTTATGTTTAAATTATTGTTAGCAAAATTTATAATATAATATGTTGCAATTGAGTTTTTATGCATATTTCAATTAGCTTTTTCTTGAACTCCAGCATTCACGACCAGATCAACAAGCTCCAATTATATCATCTCCTGAAGAAATGATGACAATTGCATTGGAATGTGTGTATACTTGTGAAAAAGAAAACCAACTTATGCGAGCTTTTGCCATTTTTGAATGTCTTCCAGTGAGGGAATCAGGGTATGTGTTCATGTAAACATTTAACTGTATTTAAAGCATTTTTAGTTATTCTTTGTGACTGTTTAAAGCAGTTACTTGTATTTATAATAGAAAGTAATTACTGTACAGTTCACCCATATCCAAGTGCAACCTTGTATTACAAGGCTGTCCAGCTATATATTATTTTGATAACAGTTTGTAGAAATTGATAAGTAGTTACAAAGGTACTTTGTGAGAAATCTCATCACATGTGCTGTTTACTTTTGCTGTACCAGTAATTATTTTTAATGAGTGCTTATTACTAATTGCATACATAGTTGTCTTTTTATCATCCTAAGTATTCTTATAAATGATTTTGTTCATGAAACTTACCTGTCAGATATATATATAGCTGTATTTTCTGAAGTCCGACAGAATTTTAAAAACTTCCGACACACGCAGTGGTCGGCCAGGTGGTTAGTACCCATTCCCGCCGCTGGGAGGCGGGTATCAGGAACCATTCCCATTTTCTATTCATAATTTTTCTGTCGCTGGTGCTGAAAACACCTGTTTTCAGTACCTCCGTCTTAGGATTTTGGAAACTTCATTGCCGCTAAGTATCCTAATTGTCTTTGATTTATTTACTTGGATTTGTGTGGGATTTTGTGGCTAGGCATACGCTATCTAAATTGATTTGAATTTTGATTCATTTTTGCAATAAAATATCTGAATCTAGTTAGGCTAGTTTCAGACGGGGTTGTCTGCAAAGATAGGGTGTGGCTACCGAAAGGTTCGGTAGATCCGCACTTGGTATGTACGAGGGGTATGGGTCTGTCTTCTTTGTTGAGATTTGTCATGTAAGGAGTGTGAGACTGTCTATTCCGTAAGGAAGACGTATGATTCGTATGTACGCAATAATCAGTAACAAAAGTCAGGGTAGTGAACCTGCTAACCTTCCTGTAGACTTTATTTTGCCTAACCCTGTAGTATGGCCTACGGGCTATGAATATGTCTACGAGAGGTGCTCGCTCTCCTTCATTGCTGTGAAGTGCTACTTCTGTAATTGTTACTCCTAACCCTGCAGTGTTGCCTTCGGGCCCTAAGCAGTGTCTGTAGAGGAATTACCCTTTCTCTGATACTCTTTCGATTCGTATCTTAGAATCGAAAGTGCTTGCTTTAGAGAGTAAAAGTGAAGTGCAGAAGTGAAGTGATACCCCTTGTGTAGTGGAGGGGGGCGTCAGATCGGCCTCGTTTCGCCTCTAGGCCGGGACCTCTGCTTTACTCCCAGGACCCGGGGAGGGACATGTCGAAAGCCTAAGGAGGGTACAAGGAACCCCCACCGATCTGGCGTGCCTTCGGCAGTTTCTGATGAAAATCCCCAGACTGCCAAAGTGCGTGCGCGTGCACGAATCCTGAAAGATTGCTTCTCGTCCTCCGAAGCGTCCTCCCCATGCATGTTTGGAGCTTTCGGAAGGACTCGCGCCCTCTAAATAGAAGCTTTATAGAAGAGGACGCTTCACGTCCTCTCTCTCTCTCTCGTTATGCGTTTCAGTGAGTGAGAAGTAAGAAGGCGAACGTCGCCACCCTGAACTCGTGTCCGTCTTTCCACCGAGAAATACGTAAAGAAGTCATAGTAGCAGGAAGCTTTTGAGAGCGGACGCCCGGGACGCTCGGATGGACTCCAGGGCGCGCGCGCTGGGTGCACGCCAAGGTGCGCGCCAGTGGACGCCGAGCGCGTTCCAGTGGACGCCGAGCGCGTTCCAGTGGACGCCGAGCGCGTTCCAGTGGATGCCGAGCGCGCCCCAGTGGACGCCGAGCGCGCACCAGCGCACGCCAGGTGTGTCGCCTGGCTGAACGTTTTCTGTTGAACTCTTCAAGCTCTTTGTTTCAGATATGGGCCTAAAGAATGTTTACCTCTACCTCCGGTGATACCTTCTACCTCACCTGCAAAGAAATGTGAAGTAGGCAGTGCTTCGGAGGAAGTTTAAAGTGAACAGACAACTTCTTCTTCAAAACCCAGCAAGACATCGGGTTTCGTGAATTCAAGAGGTCTGTCAATTAATATTGCTTTTCGCATAGGTGGATGGAGTTAAGGAAAGCTCAAGGGAAGATCTCGTTTGCTCTACCGCAACCTTTGCCATTCGGCCAATAAAATTTAAGTTGCCACTACCGCAGTCAAGACTTTGCGATAAGGCAGTTACGGGTTTATGTAAGGCTCGATGTCCTGCACGTCAGGACTCTCGGCAACGTTCAGTGGGATTCTTGCAAAGGCACTCATCAAAAGGACGCTCTTCAGGAAAGCGCAAGACAGGACTTCCTTTGCCATACTGCCAATAAATTTTAAGCTTTAGCAGGCATTAGTTGTGATACGGGAGAGGAAGCTGGTTGGAGAGTTTTCTTCCTCTTCCCAGGATAATTTTGCAAGCTTTTTAGCCCATCTGAAAGGGTTTTTTTCAGATGATAGATTTTGTTAGTTTCTAGTCGGGACTACGCTGCCGAATTGAACATCGTCGTTCTACCTGCCGTAAGCCCAGTCTCTTAACATGGATCTTGCCCCTTCCTCGTTTGAGACGGGAATCGAAAAAATTAAATGCTTGACTCCCTGGATTACGTTTTGTCAATTCAGTTTCCCCCATTGACAATATACTTTCGTTTTGTCAAGTAAGTGGGTATCCCCTCATTGACAAATATCTCTTTGTCCAGTAAATGGGTTAGTTCTCATTGACAAACATCTCATTAACTTGATATTGCGTAAGCGAATAAGCTCTTATTGACAAGATTCGGAAGAGCTCTCATTCGTCATTCGCAGACTCGTACAAGAAATAGACTTGTAGACTACGTCAATGAACGCTTATGTCCAGTAACATAAGAAGCTTGAGCTGACTGCTTCGATTCTCTTAAGTTTTGTTCATGAAACTTGCTGTCAGATATGTCATGTAGCTGTATTTCCGAATTCAGCTATATTATATGTCTGCCAGGTAAGTATGAACAAACTTTATTGTGATATAATTTTCATATTTTGCCTTGCGTTATTTACTTCTGGTTGGTTCAAGTCATATACGCTTGCTGTAGTTACCTCTTCGGATGGCAACCGAGAGGTCTATTGTCTATTTTAAGGACATTTAATCGTTACTCCCTGCAGCCTTCCAGGAGTTTTCCGATTATCTTTTACCGTTGTATGGTAGTGTCGACGACACAAACGCATCTATATATTTAGTTTTTCGTTTCGCTTAAATATACCAGCTTGAGAGTCTTTCGGCTCAAAAAATAACGGACCTATTTCTTCGTAGAATAGAAGGTAGCTGGCAACCCAGACATAAAGTTAAGAGGACGACGTTCGTAAGCTGCTGGCTGCTGCTGCTGGTACGCTGTGTCTGTCTTCCAGTCCAACCGAGCCAGTAACAGATCGGGCGCTGTCATGCGCCGTAGGTTACGTCTCTCTCTCCTGCGGGATTGACTGACTAACCGTATTCTCTGTGCTGGCGGTTACGTCTCTCCTGCGGGAGGTTGACTGACTAACTGTAACTCTGCCCTACAATCACGGACTTTAGCCTAAGATTGAGGGGATTTCTTACGTGAATGAATAAACGTTGCATTCGTTTGCCTTACTATGTTCAACAGAGTTATCTCTTAATCCTTTCGGTGCTCGTTACCGCACGGTATAGAACTACGAGTCTACCGCAACATTGCACTTTTATATGCTCTCCTGCTTAGGCAAAGCGCAGCCTTATTAGGGAAGTAAGCATACTCAGGGGGGAGGGAATGGATGAGCTTGCTGGGACCATTTCCTTCCTGAAGAAGTTTGTTTCCCCGAATAGACTGCAATTCAGACCACAGTTTTTTCCTACCGGGAGGGAAACTGAAATATTATTCAAGATCTAGGAATGATTCTGAACATCTCTCAGTGCGTTTATAACACCGAGGTGATAGAAAGAAGGTGCCGGCACATTCTGATAGGGTTTCCAGATGTCCTGGATCTTAATCTGAAAGAAGTAAAAGTGATTCGGTAGTCCCTCCAGTTCCTCGTAAACGAGTTTTGGGAACCAGTGGTCCAGATCAACTCTGATATTCCACAGCTCTCTCATATCTTAAGAAGTATCTTCTCTCGGTCCCTGAGTTCGTTACGAGAAAGCCTATTATAACAACAGGCGTAGAATGTAACGATCCTCTAGAGGTTCGTTACCGGATTGCGAAAGGTACCGTACGAATCGTCTCGATCGACGGCAGCAACTATTGACTTCCGAGTGGAATCTTTCTTTAGAAGTAAGTTGAGAGTTGTGGAGACTTTAGGGACGCCCTTTCATTCTTCTCTTCGATATGTTGAGGACGAAGAGGCTTCTTCTTCTCTGCTCCCTTATTCTCGATCCGGGATCGGTACCATTAAACGCCATCCTATGATATGAACGGGGATGGATATTTAGTCTCTTTCCCCTTTTTTTCAATCGCTTAGGAAATGTAATAAGAGGATTTATGACGTCAACAGGGAGCGGACAATGACGCTGATCGCCCCATGTGGCCTTCAGGAATCCTGGATTCACAGAGGTCACATACTTCCTAGTTCACTTTCCAAGGACCTTTTCCAAGAGAGTCGGTCTACTCTAACTCGAAAGGTACCTATAACCTCTCCGCTCTGAGTCTGACTACGTTCAGGCTATCGAGATGTTGACAGGAATAAGATTACCGTCTTCCATTTCCGTCTGAAGAATGGGATAAGCTGGCAGTCACAACTATTAAAGAATACGCAAATATGTTGTTGACGGCCCTTTGGGCTCAGAGATTTGCAGTCCTTTTTGTTCAAACAACAAAGCCCACTTCACGATCTTTGGAGTTCTGTGGAATCTCGAACCTCGCTCACCATCTACTTTTTGTCTCACCTGTTTTCTCGGAGTCAGACACTCGTGCGAGATCAGGCGACATATAGTAGCCCTGAGTTTCTTGTTGACGAAGTCGGTTGCGTTTATACACCCCCGATGATCGTGTAACATGAGACCAGGTTGGACTGTCAGGCATTCTTCCTTCGGGACTGAATCGCCTTTTTGCTCCTCGCTTCCTTTCTCCTGGGCACCAGAAGCTCGAGTCAGGAGTTGATTCGCTGACGACGTTGGGTTGCGTTGATACACCCCCAAGGTTTGCTTAGATTGAATCGCCCAGGCAGTCCAGACACTCATCCTTCAGCGAAGAATAGTGCCTTATGGTCTTCAGGGTACAGCCTTGCTGTCCTTGATTTGTCTGACTGGTCAACTGGCGGTCACCTGACTTTAGTACAGACGGACTGACTGTGCATGTCCAGATCGAAGCTTTCAATATGGAACTTAGACGTAGTCTGAAGTTCTTGATGTCAAGCATTCGAACCTCTCCTACCTGTTAACTTCTTGCATGTGATCAGGAAGGCCTTCTTCTAACCACCCTAGATACGACAAAGAGGGTTAGTGAGATTTTAAGCCATCGTCACAAGTTTTGGCTTTAGAGAACACAAGGCGGTGTGCTCTCTAACCCTTCCGTTGTGGCCTAAGAATGGTAACCCGTTTTGTCCTTGGGCCAGGAGCTTGGAAGCAAGGATGGCACAAGTTAGTGGGCAGGAGCCAGAGAGAGTCCTGTGCCCTGTCGGGTCTCTCAAGTTTTATCTACATAAAACCTCAAGAAAGTCAAAGTCAATCGGGCAATCTGCAGTGTTCCGAAAAAAGACCAGACTTGCCCATATCGAAGAACAGCCTGGCTTTAGTGTTAAGGAGTTCTTTCAAAAATGCTCCTTCATTGTGTTTGCACAAAGATTTGAAATCTTTTATCTGAATGCTCACGAGTGAGGGCGGGGCGGCCTCGGAAGCATTTCAACAGAGCATGGCACTCAGCAACATCCTGAGTACCATGTTTTAGCGAAGCAACTCTGTGTTCACTTCACACTCCCTGCGAGATGTGAAGATGGCATATGAGATCTGCTGCTCGCTAGGGCCATACGGTCTGCAGGACACAATCTTGGGGGCAAGAAGTACCACTCATCCTATCCTGTATGTTAGGTTTAAGAGCTCTTAATTTAGTTGTTGAGTCGCGACAACGGCAACTTCTTAACTCTTAAGCCTTAGTTAACACACCTTAACTTTGGCTAGGTTGGTCAGGTGGTGATATATATATATATATATATATTTATTTTATTTTTATTCTTAGCCCTCATGGTATGGTCAATATGGTCTAGTCACGTCGTGGTCTCGCCCCTGTTGACAGATCATCTGGAGTGCACCAGCTATATAGGTCTCTACCTCGCTGGCAACTCTAGTAGCACAAGCAGACTTACGTGGCAGTAACACGAAGCCAGCTATGCTAACAGGTGGAACCAAGATGTAAATCATCTGCATGCATTTGTTTCCCAAAATCCTTCTATTCTGTCCCTTCCCACCTCCAAAGGTGGGATTCAGCTATATATATATCTGACAGGTAAGTTTCATGAACAAAAATGATATTGTTATGATACAATAAAGTTTGTTCATACTTACCTGGCAGATATATATAATCAAGTACCCACCCACCTCCCCTCAGGGGACAGGAAAATAAAAATTATGAATAGAAAATGGGAATGGTTCTGATACCAGCCTCCCAGCGGCGGGAATGGGTACTAACCACCTGGCCGACCACTGCGTGTGTCGGAAGTTTTTAAAATTCTGTCGGACTTCAGAAAATACAGCTATATATATATCTGCCAGGTAAGTATGAACAAACTTTATTTGTATCATAACAATATCATTTTTATAGAAGAATTTTTGAGAATTCATAAAAATTGTAACTAAGAATGAGCAAAATAGACCCATAATTAGCATCCATAAATAATGTAGTTTTCAATTTTGAGAGATATTGTTAAAACAAAATTTTAGTAATATAAAATTTTTTTATTAACAGTAACATTGTTGTTGTTATAGTATAATTGCAAATCAGTCAATGTATTTATTGTAAAATAGCAACAGTGTTTTAACCCCTTCGCCACTGGCCTGCTACATTGCTGCTAATGCTTGCATAACCGCATGAGACCCCCTGTCGACCCGCGAGTATCAATCATTACTTGTCCCACTAAATTTTATGTTATTCATATTTTCCTTCATATTCTTATGTGAAAACATTGTGTGTATGGATATCAATGAATATTTTTTACCCCATGTCAAAAAATTACAAAAAAAAACTATAGTAAGAATATCGGAAAAAAATAGGAATATTTAGTAGAAAAAGTAATTGCAGAAGTAGGAACTGTTATAAAGTAGTAGAAATAGCAGTAAAGTAATAGAAATAAGTAGCAGAAAAGTAGTAAAGTAGTAGTAAAATAGTAGTAGTGGTAATAGCAGTACTAGTTTTCTTACTGAAACAGGTTATTCCTAGGTTTCATACAGAAACAGCTATACATCAATGAATGTTTAGGCAGTGGTAATAATAATAATAATAATAAAACAGTAATATAGTAATAATAATAATAATAATGATAAAAAAAGCAACAGCATCTCGTGACCAATACGTATATACATATGGGGCAGTTTATTCACCCCCATTATCATCAGCAAGCTATAAAAAACACATCTCATCACAAGTAACAGGCCTCCATAGAAGTCCTTTCACCTTACGCTTTCCTGTTGAATGAAAGTACTACTCTGCCGAGCATTCATCCATTCACACAATTTGTCAATTACATCACCACAAAAAAGGAAAAAAAAAATGCATCACGTAAGCAGATGAAATCTGTGTATAAGCAGGAATCCCATTGCCACCCTCCGTGAATCAGGGGGGTGGGTGGGTCTGGGCGCAAGTCACAAGATGGATCAGTTATGAACTGCCAGCCTTCATCGACAAGAGGTTCAATGTCTTCCAAACACTCGTTGTCACTGTCAACCTCTAAAAAATTATCACTATAATCATCAATCTGATAGATTTGGCAGGTACTCAGACCCTGACTCTGAAACACTATCATCTGACATGATACTGAAAAAAAAAAAAAAAAACATAAAATAACTGCAATCAAAAGGGGAAAAAGATTTGGAATTCAAATCTACATGGTTTACGGACAAAATTGTATTCATCCTTCTCAGATAATAGCCTGAGCGCACTGGTATATGTTGGCCAGTACCCTCCTAATATCCCATATGAAAATGACGTCACGACGTTCCATCGGACGCTCATTGGTTAGAATGAATTGTGGGTGAGCTTCAGCACCTCTCTCGTACACAATACTGTGTCTGGAAACCATCCAAGCTAAAGAAAACGCTTTGCTTTTCGAGGAGGGGGGGATGAAGACGTACACGCGTACGTTCCCGGGTCTTTTTATTACTGTACCGTAAAAGACGACATGTGTACGTCCCCAGTGCTGAAGGGGTTTAATGAGATGATCATGTGATAATTTAGTACTATTATAGGGTATTTGATCACCTACTTTTAAGTGAAGCCTAAAGCAGTTTGAAGCATTTTTATGTCTTTTGTATATGTTGCAAATTCATACATTTTCTTGTTTAATTGCAAGATTTAGTAATATTCTTCTGTGTCCACAGGCTGAATAATGGAAATATAGAAGTAGTGAAAGCCACTTTATTTTTATTTTTATAGAGTTTGACCAAAGACCTAAAAAGAAGCCCAAGTTATTTATTAATATTCACTCTTATGCATTAACATACAGTGCTCTTTAGGTAACAATATAATTTTAGGTAACGATATAATTTTGAGTAAATGACAATCATTACTTGAAAGTGTAATTTCTTTATCTCTTAACAGGAAGGGCACATCAGAGAATCTAACCAAGTTACATGATTTAGCAGATGCAATGGAAGCCCACTTAACAGCTGCTGAGCTTCTCAGCAACTATGGAGTCTGTGTCACCCCCTGTCAACTCAGACAATTACAATCTGATAGGGATAAAGTACGAGAAATACTAACAAAGTTAACCAGAGCAGCTTGCAAGAAGGTGCTTAAGAAATTTTTTTTAAAATTTTTTCTCAAATGGTAGCATATTAAAGCTTTTATTGTATATATTGTACTTCCATCTAGATCTTTCCCTAAGTGGTAGGATGCCTGGGAGTAAGAATGTTTATAGTGATGTAGTTATAAATTTACCTGAAATATAAGATATTCTTTGAAATTTACAAAGGATTGTAGTATATTTGTACATTTGAATTTATTTTGTTCAGAGAACCAAGGTTGACCTGACAGTGATTGGCGAAAAGCTGCTTTATGATATGCTAGAGTTACCAGCAAAAAGTCTTCACATGTGTAGAACCTCTAGTATGTTTTGAGGTAAGTGCAATGAATAATCTTGTTAATATTTATGTTGTTTCATATTCATTATTTCTTGAGGCCAGACATAAGGGAAACCATTCACTTGTGGAAATAAATTTCTTGCGGAAAACAATACTAATTTTATAGGCATACTTTATTAAAATAATGGCTACTTCAGCAGCATTACACTTGTAGAGATTCTTCTGTATTTTCCAAATAGCAGCTTTTTCCGTGCTACTTAAACAGGCTAGTAGAGCGCCTATAGAGGTCATGATCAAATGCAGTGTCAAAAATTGGTGTATATGTTTTGAATTTACAGATAAACTGTGATATCATAGTCATCAAAGTCATTAACAATATTCTCTCTCTCTCTCTCTCTCTCTCCTCTTCTCTCTCTCTCTCTTCTCTCTCTCTCTCTCTCGCTCTCTCTCTCTCTATCTCTTCTCTTCTCTCTCCCTCCTCTCCTCTCTCAGCAAGCTTTTGTCTGGAGCTGCCAGACATCCTCTAGCTAGAAGCTGAGGGTGGACTGCTTTTGGTATGGTGTCCATCCTCCATTATATTTGGGGGCGTCAGCAGGGGTTCTGCCCCATGCTGATCTCCTATTGGCTGGTGGCGGTGAGTTCTTTGTTTTCATTGGTGGCTTGAGCCAGGTCTCAAGCTACTTTCACTAAGTTGATGGTTGCGAAGCTGCAGCCTCTGCAGCTGTCTAGACCTCCTGAGCTGCTGGTAATGTTGTTGGAGGTTGTGTTACGCTGCGGGACGTCACAGCTAATATGATCGTCGTTGCCTGCAGGAGTATCTTGTTCAGGGGCGTCATCTTCCGTAGAGTTGTCATGTTGGTGGCAGGTCTTCTCATACTAGTAAGGAGGAGAAATTCTTCCTGCGTCGTATTCAGTGTTGGTTTTATTTGCTGGATAATTGAAGTGCGTCCAGCAGACGTGACTGACAGGCATCAGGGGCCTTCCTGATGATCTTATTGTTTCTGGATGATCACATCCGGGAGATGGCTTCTTGAGTCGTCTGTCAGGCCAACGGAGTCATCAGTGCAGTGAATGCTTCGACAAACACTCTCCACCTCCTGCCCATACAAGGAGACTGCAGCCTGGGTTATTTATATGGTAACATAAAAACCCACAAACAAGGAAACCCCCTTCAGCCAATCATCAGCCAGATGCCCACCCCTACGTATGCCTTGGCAAAACGCCTTAATCAAATTTTGACCCCCTACGTTGTCAGTAGAATTCCTAGAAGTCATCAAGGACGCCCCTGGCACCGGGATTATCGCCTCGCTAGCACGTGGAGTCCCCTATTTACGAACATGCCTGTCGAAGGAAACCATTGACATCATCTTAGCGTGTCACGGAGTCAGTCGACACGCCCTCAACATACCCCGAAGCCTTGCTCCGTATGCTGCTGGAGATCTGCACCAAGAAGGCCCCCTTCTCCACCCACCGTGGCCAGATGTACCCCCAGAAGGATGGCGTAGCAATGGGCTCCCCACTGGGGGTCCTCTTCGCTAACTTTTACATGGACACCGTGGAGGAACGAGTCTTTGCCAGGATGCAGCAACCTCTCAGATATAGGTGTGACATTGACGATATCTTTGTTCAAGTCGATGCCGAGGATGAGGTAGAAGCCCTCCGTCAGGCATTTCAGCAATGCAGTGCTGAATTACACAATTGAATACAGCATGATGATCGGCTCCCTTTCCTCGACGTCCTTGTGAGTAAGACGGAGACGGCCTCCATACTTCTTTCTACACAAAGAAGACCAACCTCGGACTTTGCCTCAACGGTGACAGTGAGTGCCCCGCCAGATTCAAGAGCACGACACCAAGCAAATTGACCTAATTATATATTACCAGAATTGGAGGACGTGCCACCTAATTATGAAAAATAACCTCTCCCCGCAGGTACAAGACCCCCTGAAGCAGATGTATGTGGCATACCAATACACATGCCCACTCCGCGGTTGCAGCGGTGCCTACATTGGTATGACTAGCATGGGACTGTCGAAGAGACTCTCCTGCCATGCCCAAGAGGGGGCCATTAAGAACCACGCCCGTACCAAGCATCAATAGGCCATCTCCTGGGATGTGATCATCCAGAACACTAAGATCATCGGGAAGGCCCCTGATGCCCGTCAATTATGCCTGCTGGACGCACTTCTCATCCAGCAAATAAAATCAACACTGAATACGGCACAGGAAGAATTTCTCCTCCCTACAAGTATGAGAAGACTGCACCAACAACGACAACTCTAGGAAGATGATGCCTCTGAATGAGATACTCCTGCAGGCAACGAAGATCATATTAGCCGTGATGTCCCGCAGTGTAACGCAATGTCCAACAACGTTACCACGCAGCTCAGGAGGCTGCAGAGGCTGCAGCTTCGCAACCATCAACTCGGCGAAAGTAGCTTGAGACCTGGCTCAAACCACCAATGAAACGAAGACTCACCGCCACCAGCCAATAGGAGATCAGCATGGGGGCAGACCACCCCCTGTGACGCCCCCAAAATATAGGGAGGACGGACACCACACCAAAAGCGGTCCAACCCTCAGCTTCCTAGCCTAGTAGATGTCTGGCAGCTCAAGACGAAAGCTCGCTTGAGAGAGAGAGGAGAGAGAGAGACGAGAGAGAGACGAGAGAGAGAGAGAGAGAGAGCTATGATATCATAGTTTATCTGTAAAATTCAAATACAGTGTAACCTCAGGATACAAAGTTAATCCGTTCCGAGGAGGCCTTCGTAACCTGAGTTTTTCGTATCCTGAGCCGCATTTTACATGTAAATTGCCTAATTCGTTCCAAGCCCTACAAAAACACCCCAGTAAATTTTATATAAGCTAAATTGACCAATAAACAATGAAATACAACAATTTGCACCATTCAACCTAACCTTAAACTTAAACATATACTACTAATATGTACTACATACCTGTAAATAAAGTGTATTAGTGTACATGGTATATCAAGAAATACTGTACGTACATACGTACATATGTGGTAAAATGTGGAACCTTATCTTTCGAGTGAGGCGATCTCCGAAAGTGGCAACAGAGGAGGAGGAGGACAAATGGCAGAAACATGAACACTTAACGTTTATGAAATAACCAAACATTAAAAAATGGCATGAAAACATTAACAACTTAAAGATTTAACAAAAAACTTAAAATTCAAATTTCTACTTTTTTTCTTTTTTTTATTTTTACATTTAAAGTTTTTTTTTTATACTTTGTAACAATTTTTTATGAAAACTTCAATTTCTTTACCACTTTCAACTTTGTTTTTTTAAAGTGTCACTTGGATCTTCCTGTTTGCTTATTCCTACTAAAGGCCTCATTAAAAAATAACTATCCAAGGAAGATTGCTTCTGCCTGCTTATCACGATGTTCCTGAACGACTCAGGCAAATGTCATCGAACTAAGCAAGCATACGACCTGTGAAGCCTTTTCGGGGTGTGTCTTTTTCTACAAATGATTGCACCTTATGAAAAGCAGCTGAGCATCCTTAATTTCTGCCATTGTCATAGGATCTTCCTCCTACCTCCTGCTGCTGCTAGAGAAACTCTTCCTGAACGACATTATGTTACATGGCCCTCCAAGTCCTCCAGTTCATCCGTTCGTAAGCTCCTCTTGGTGCTCCTCAAGAAGGTCATTGATGTCGTCCTCGTCAAACGACCACACCCCATGGACTTGCCGAGTACAATGATCTCGTCTAGATCTGGTTGCAAAACAGTTCAGGATCGTCCACTGTTTCTGAATCTGCATCAGCTTCGCCCACGTCGAATCCCTCGAAGTCTTGGGCTGATATGGCATCAGGCCAGAGTTTCCTCCACGAAGAATTCAAGGTTCGCCATCGAAACCTGCCTGCCAAGCTTGATCGATGAGCTCGGATGCCTATGACTGATTGTCTAAATGCTCCTTCCAAAATTGACGCAAGGTGAGGTTTGTGGTATCGGTGATGTCGAAACATCTCTTGAAAAGATGTTTTGTATACAGTTTCTTGAAGTTCGATATCACTTGCTGGTCCATGGGCTGGAGGAGAGGGATGGTGTTAGGCAGAAGGTAAAGAACCTTGATGAAAGAATACTCTGCTAGGATATCTTCCTTGAGGCCAGGTGGGTGTGAACAGGGGCATTGTCCAACAACAGCAGACATTCAGAGGGAGGGTGCTTCTCTTCCAAGAATTTCTTCACTGTCGGGCCGAAACACAGATTTACCCACTCGGCAAACAAAGTCTCGTACGACCCAGGCTTTCGCATTAGCCCTCCACATCACTGGAAGCTTCTCCTTTAGCACTGTGGGCCTTGAAGGCTCGAGGAGTTCTCCGAATGATAGACAAGTAGGGGCTTCACCTTACAGTCCCACTGGCATTGGAACAAAGTGGAAGCGTAAGCCTGTCTTTAATAGGCATATGCCCGGGTAGCTTCTTCTCTTCCTCCGTGATGTATGTCCGACTAGGCATTTTTTTCCAAAAAAGGCCAGTCTCATCACTGTTGAAGACTTGCTGAGAACTGTAGCCTTCATTGATCATCATCCCGTCGAACGTCTTGATAAAGGCTTCGGCCGCTTTCGTGTCCGAGCTGGCTGCCTCCCCATGCCGCACCACCGAATGGATGCCTGTCCGGTTTCCGGAATTTTTTTCAAACCACCATGAGAAGCCTGGACACTGGGGTTTGCGTCGATGTCCCTTCTCCTCCGTTCGTCTTAGGGCCCTGGGCAATCAAATTGCCGAAAATAGCGCTGGGCCTTGTGGGGCGATTGCCGTCTCGGTTATCGTATCGCCAGCGATTTCTTTGTCTTTTATCCATACAAGATGTAGCCTCTCCATCTCATCGTGCACGTGGCTCCTCTCGTTGGACAAAATAGTCACGCCCTTGGAAGGTGTAGCTGCTTTGATGGCTTTCTTCTGCTTAAGGATGGTGCCTTTCGTCAACGGATTTCGGCCGTATTCCTTAGCGATCACACTTCTTGATAATCTACATTTTTGTCTCCATAGAAAGCATACTTCTTGATAATCTCCATTTTTGTCTCCATAGAAAGCATCCTCTTCTTTCCGTGAACTTCATCAACTTTCTTGCGACCCATGACTATACTGTACGTAATTAAGTTATGTAGTATACTAATTACGTTCTCACACAACACGATAAAGTAGTACAACAAAATCACTAACACGAATTTACTTTAACAAACGAAATCGTGTATGTGAAAGAACGAATTCCGCGTACGTACGATAATGCTGGTGCGAAGCAGTGGCCGAAGAAGAATGCCTTTACGTAGAGCACGGTGGGAGGGATGCTGACCAATAGGAGAGCAGAATCTTATGGCAGTGACTAGCATCAGGAACCAATGGGAGAGCGGGAGGATGGTGGCGAGTCTACTCAGTTGGCGGCGCTCGAGTTTTAAAATTGTTCTCGGCGGTCGGGTGAATCTCGGGACTATACAGCAACAACCTTTTGTAACCTGAATTATTTTCGTATGTAGAGCCAAAACAAATTTTCGTATTTGCTTTCGTAACTTGAATTTTTCGTAAGTTTGGGCTTTCGTATGTTGAGGTACCACTGTATATACACTGATTTTGACACTGTATTTGATCATGACCTCTAAAGGCGCTCTACTAGCCTGTTTAAGTAGCACGGAAAAAGCTGCTATTCAGAAAATAGAGAAGAATCTCTACAAATGTAACACTGCTGAAGTAGCCATTACTTTTAATAAAGTATGCTTGAGAGAGGGTCTGCCTCATAAATTTTATAAGCAGTTATAAGTGTTTTTAGAGGGGGTTTTGGTATTCACAGGTGGTTGAGGTACATATCCCCCGCAGATACCATGGAAGGACTTTACCTTCTGTTACTTCTTTTGAATGAACACCATATTCTTTGGGAGCTTGTATTTCAAGTCATTGGCCCCTGTCAGCTTGTTCCATATGAATAGGGTTCATCATTTTACATTCCAATATATCTGCAAGCTCTCTAAGACTTCTCTTTTCTGTTTTGCTATAATTTCTTTCCTGTCTAATTTTTAGAATTTACCTTCTGTTCATCATTTATATTTTGCTCAACTTTCATTTGTTTATGATCTTCTATGTCCAAGATCTTCTCTTCATCAACAATCACGATTTTTTTTACAAATACATATTATTTTGTATAACTAGGACTACTATTATACAGTCTTCTGATTTCCTTTCTCCCGTCTACATATTTTGTTAAATTTATCATCAGTATTTAGTATGGTTAATCCATATATGTTAACGATTTCAAGAATGTCCCATTTTAGTTTTTTTCCAGCTTTCTGATATGTTTGTGTTCTTCATTATATAGTGTGTCTCATGAAATTCTGTTGCACAGACATTCATTTAAAAACTGATGAGATTTCTGCCAAATCAGTATGTTTTATAAAACACAAGTTTTTCCTACAAGCCCATTCATACTGCACTGTAGTGAGTACCCTTCTCCCATCCCCTTGAATCATGTTGTCTCACACACTGTTATATGAATAGTGTGGAAGGGGACTCAGATATACCTGAGCATCTAGATGGAAAAGTTAAACTGACTGGTGAAAGTTATACATTGGGACATTTGTGGTGTGAAAACAGACATGTACGTACACAGTTATTGGATTGTTATGAAAAGTAAACTTGCTTTGTGTTATAAAACCTATTTAATTTAGAAAAAAACAGGTTTTGACTTAGGAAAACCTATTTTTCGTAGTCGCTGTCGAGTCCTCAAAGAATTTACCCTCCATGGTATGTGCCAGCACCCCATGATGATCAGACTAATATAAAAGAAATATCTTTTAGCCTGGTCTTGTAGCCGGGTATTATGCCATAATGATAAACACTATGACAAGTGATAGAGTATAATGGACTCAAAGACAAGAAGGCATTTTATCTTGTCTTCAGCGAAGCTATACCCATTTTCCTACGTCAAAATCTGTAGAAGTGACTATTGCGCATGTTCATCGGCCATCTTGTTTTATGATTGGGCCGGTTAAAAGACCAAGATCCATTATTCTGTTGGTCAACGCAGGATGAACCTTTTACTCAAATCCCATGGTTTTTCATCAGGGAAGTGGGAGGGTTTTGAGGACTCGGCAACAACTACCAAGAATAGGTTTTTCCTACATCAAAACCTGTTTTTTTTATAGCATAGTGGCTATTTTGTCCTCAAAGGAGCATTACAAAGAAATTGACAGGAGGCAAAAAACTTAAGCTCACAAAATTTTCATCCCAAATATCTCAAAGTTTAAAACTAAATCATCTCAGGGCCAATGTCAAGCCACTAGTTTCAGTAAAAGAAAGATAACGAAACTAATAAATAAGATATACTTTTCATTTAAAGTTCTGGTGATTTACCTAAGCATGCTGGGTATGGTTGCAATCTTGACGCACCTTCCCCAGCGATAGTCAACAAACCCACCCGTTAGAGAGACCCCTGGTTTTCTGCTGTGGCGCCTATGGGATCAGGACTAAACAAACCACCTACTAATACAAAGTGCAGTTGAACTTGTTCCAGCTCATGGCAGTAGTGTTTTAAGAATACTAACTCTGATGACCACCCAAAGAACACTGACTCTGATGGCCAACCAGTACATTCAGCGACCTCTTCGAATGATACATTTCTGAAGAAGACCAATGATGTACTCAACATTCAATATTACATGTTATTTAAAAAACCACCGCTTAAAATGTAGCCCCAAGTTTAGACTACTATCCCACTTGGCACCTGTCGCCAATTATAGTCTAGCCTTAGGATACATATTCTAGGCTAACAATTCAAACCAATTGTTAGTAAGGGTTTACTACCTAACCCTAAGAATTACCTAGCTTGGTTTATTTTGGTCATGCTAAATATTTATGTCAAATAAAATTAAAATGGTGTAGCCTGTTTATCTACTTCTAGGCACTTACCACTGAAATATTAGGTCACTACTTAGGATTATTTGAATCGCCTTTAAGATATATAATCTTAGGTTACAGGTTACTGATAATGGCTATCCTAGTTTAAAATTATTTGTCCTGAACTGACTACCCTAATAGCTCATGTAGGCTAATGCCTAGGAAATTGTAGACATTGTTATCTGAAAAGATTAATTAAATTAATAATGTATCGTGGCGTAGTTCTTTAGTAAAAAAAAAAAAATTCCAAAAAGAATGACAAAATTTGTTCAAAACAATTCATGCTTTCATAAAGAAGGCTAGCTTGGATCGTGTATCACACCGACCAAGTGCCCTTCAAACAAGGGACGGCCAAACAAAAAGAGTTTTCATATTCACAAAAAATTTTGTTTTACAGTTTATACCCTAAATGTCTCCATTAATTCTTAAAAATAAGCACTTAACTTTCAATTTTCTGGGATGCCATGATTCCTGGTGAATAATCTTGAAGAAAAAATAATTTCTCAATACGGAGGAGCACTGGCTGAATAGGCCTATGTCTGTGTTGACCAGAGGAGTAAATGGATCTTGGTCTTTTAACCGGCCCAATCATAAAACAAGATGGCCGATGCACATGCGCAATAGTCTCTTCTACAGGTTTTGACGTGGGAAACTGGGTATAGCTTCGCTGAAGACAATATAAAATGCCTTCTTATCTTTGGGTCCATTATACTTTATCACTTATCATAGTGTTTATCATTATGGCATAATACCCAGCTACAAGACCAGGCTGAAAGATATTTCTTTGATATTAGTCTGATCACCATAGGGGCACACACGATGGAGGGTAAATCCTTTGAGGACGAAACAGTGACTACACTATAAAAAAAAATCTGTTTTAAAAACCTTATAGTATTGTAAGTTTGGAGTTAGTTGTCATTTTGTTCTTCATGTCCAATGTCTCCCTCTGTTTAGCTGGAAAGTTCTGTCAGGGTTAATTAAAATTTTTTACAGTCCCCGATTAAATTAAATTTTTTAGATTACTGTTTAACCCTTAACCCTCTTACGCCGACTGGACGTATTTTACGTCTACATTTTTTGTCTCCCGTGTGCCGACTGGACGTATTTTACGTCGACTTACAAAAGTTTTTTTTAAAATTCGCGGCAAAATACTTATAGGCCTACCAGCCTAAAACTTTTGAATCACGCGCCTTGGGGGATGCTGGGAGTTCACGGATCAAGGTGTTGTTTGTTACAATCGTTACGCAGGCGCGCAAGCGCGAATTTCTTTTCTGCCGCACTAAAAAGTATCTGTGACACATCTTCGGAAATTATTTCGTCACTTTGACATAATTTTTGTACCATTGTATATAGCCGTTACATAAAGATATATATGAAAATGTGCGCATTTTTATGTAGAATACAACAATAAAATACTCATGATTGCAGCTTTTATCAGTTTTGAGATATTTTCTTATAAATAACGATAATTGCCAAAATTTCAACCTTCGGTCAACTTTGACTCTACCGAAATGGTCGAAAAACGCAATTGTAAGCTAATATTCACTCATTACCTAATATGGCAACTAATTGGAAGTCTCTAGCACAAATATTTCCGATTTTATGTGAATTTATGAAAAAACTTTTTCCTTACGTCCGCGCGGTAACTCTTCCGAAAAAAATCATACATGTGATTGTAGTAATGTTTGCACCATTTTAAAATTAGCTGTTATATAAAGTTTTATATATGGAAATGTGCGCAATTTCATGCACAATACAACTAAAAACAACCCATGGGTTGTAGCTTTTTTATCAGTTTGAGATATTTTCATTATAAATAAACGATAATTGCAAAAATTTCAACCTTCGGTCACTTTGACCTTCTTACCGAAATGGTCAAAAAATGCAATTGTAAGCTAAAACGCTTATATTCTAGTAATATTAAAGCATTTACCTTCATTTTGAAACAAATTGGAAGTCTCTAGCACAATATTTCGATTTATGGTGAATTTATGAAAAAAATAACATTTTCTTTACGTCCGCGCGGTAACGCTTCCGAAAAAATCATACGTGCGATTGTGGTAATGTTTGCACCATTTTAAATTCTCATTTTTGAAATATTTGCCTATAAATCACGATAAATAGAAAAAAAAACCACGTTACGTCAACTTTGACTCTACCGAAATGGTAAAAAAAGGCAATAGTAAGCTACTCTTACAATCTAGTAATATTCAGTCATTTATTTTCATCTGAAACAAATTCAAAGTCTCTAGCAAAATATATTTTAGATTTATGGTGAATTTAAAAAAAACTCTTTCCTTCCCTCCGCGCGCGGATTCTCCGCCACAAATCTCCGAAATACGTACGTCCCATTCTCGGAATATTTGCTCTGTTTCCATATTAGGCATTTTCATAGAGTTTTTTTATATATGAAAATGTGCGCAATTTCATGTAGAATAAAACAAAAAAAAAAAATATTTGAAGGTTGTAGCTTTTTATTTACCGAAATAAATTGCATATAAAAAAAAATATATATAAAAAAAATTCGACATTTCGGTCAACTTTAACTCGTCAGATATGGTCGAAAACTGCAATTGTAAGCTAATGCTCTTACAGTATAGTAATATTCAATCATTTGTCTTCATTTTGAAAGAAATTGGAAGTCTCTAGGATAATATTTAGATTTATGGTGAATTTTTGAAAAAAATATTTGTTTACGTCTGCACGTTACGAATTCATGCATAATTTTGTGATAATATTTTCTCTGTGTTACTTTTATCGTTTTACAATGTGTTATATACCAAAATGATCGCAATTTAGTGTCCATTACAACGAAAAAAAAGTAACTTGTTACCTTTAATCGTTTTTCGCACAGCGCGATTTTAATACAATTATATATGAAATTTCGTTTTTGCGTTATCATATATCGCATTATTTATATATGATAATGATAATTTTTTTCATTTCTGATGGTTGCATACTAAACTTCAGGCAATGACAAAAACAGGAGCCAAAAATGAACTCTTAATCTTGAAAACTAAGCGCGCTGTGATTTTTTGACAAAAATATTTTTTCCGCTTCCGCGCTCACTCCGAAACCCCTCCGGCACACGGGAGACAATTTTTTATTTACCGCTCCGGTGTAAGAGGGTTAATGGACAGATTGATCCTTGCGAGTAGTAATACATAACAGCTTTGGGGTGGTGGACTGATTGATCCTGTCAATAAACATTATTAAGTGCCATCGATTTTGGAAGAATTGGGCGGGAAAGAGGTGCCAATACTTTTATAGCCCATAAATTCACTAATGGCAACTTTTACTCTAGCTAATATCGCGAGTCTGGAATCTCAGGACTTCAGTTCTGCTTCTGAGTTGAATGGAGAATGTACTGCGTCTCTCTCTCACATGATGTCTTTTTGTAAATTTGCTCATAAATATGCCAAGTGGTAGCTGTTGGGTTTTGTTCTTGTCTTTTACAATGGTATGTCAGTTGTAAATGTAATTTTGCAATGAAAAGTGCAAAGAATGTACAAATAAAGTTACTGAATCTTCATTCTCGGTAAATTTATGTAGGTAAATATTTTTCAACAAATATGTTAAGATTTTTTTACTGATTTTATTTCTTATCTGTTTTGATATTGTGTGAGCTGTAATTATGTTTTTATAGAATAGAATAAAATTATTTATGAGAAAAAACATATAATTTGGTAAAATTTATGATTTTCTTGTAAAAGAGGCCCCACAAAGGGTTGTAAACATTTTCAACTTCTTGTGGAAGCTAGGGAAAATTTTTTAGAATGTTTTTCTTTCACCATGTGCATTTGCATATCTTCCTCTTCCAATGGATGCATTTTTTTTCGTGAATTGCCGGCCTTAAAGTTTTGCCGACATGCTATGCTGTGGTATATCGATATATTACCCTGGCTCCTAAGGCTTAAGGTTATAGTGCATATTTTTTTATTTTGATGTTCAGGTCCAAAATGAATTTCTACTGTTCTTGAAGCTATTTTGCCTAAAATTTTGTACACGTTTTTATTACTTGTTTATATTTTTTCAAGTGACAACCTATACTACTACAGTTTTTAACTATCTCTTGAAGAATACTAAAAGTAATACATATCATAATTATGCAGTTTTATTTGCATTGTAATTTATTACTACTTTTTCAGACACTCACTGAGGCTCTGTTATGTTCTGGAATCCCTGAAAATATCCGATTTACTGGAGAACTTCTAGAGACAAGAACTGACAGATCACCAGTCCATAACCCATATTTGCAACTAGTACCTTTTGCTCAAGCTGTGAAGTTGGTCATAACAGCAGCTACACAGTACTGTAATTCCTCAGAAAATCATGCTGATGAAGCCATGGAACTAGCATTGTAGGTATCTAATTCGTTATGTTGTGCTCTGCAAGAGAATATATTGACATTTTATGATGCAGTATTTGTAACTGTAGGAGATTTTCCATTGGGTGTTGTTACTTGTGTTAATGTTAGTTTAAGCTTTGAATTATTAGTATGACTGCTGTACTATATATGTAATGGGGAGATTCCCGCATTATTCATTAGGTAAGCGTGTAGCACGAACGTCAGGCAAACCAACACACAGTATTACACACAGCCTCTCTCTCTCTCTCTCTCTCTCTCTAAGCAATCTCTCTCTCTCTCTCTAGCACTGACACCTCTCTCTCCCCATTCTAACAGGTAATGAAAATGAGAGTGTCGCATCATAACATTAACATTTATTAACAATGAATAAATAATTAATCAATCAAATAATCAAGTCTTACAGACTAACTCAAAAAACCCCGAACAGTAAAATGTCTAATAGTAATGGAAGTCACCAAAAAGTCTACACCCCTCTGGGAACTCTCTGTCGGTCCCATTGCCAGTTCTGCCAGAACCGTCTGTTTCAAAGACACAGAACACATCCCGGTAAGTACACACACAAGTTTAACAATCATAGGTTAAAGATTGGATATTCTTAAAAATGTCAAACAGACAACAAGCCGCTCTTTGGCTAAAGTAATTAACTTGGCTAAAGTAATCTTAACACTCACCCAAGCAACCGGACTATTTCGCACACTCAATAAAAAACTCCCGGCGAGCGCCACGGCATCTTGCCTTTCTCTCGAAGACGCCTCTATCAAAATCCCCCATAGACTTGGGTATTCAACATTATTAACAGAAATAGGCGCACACGCACATACGAACGCACAGTTCATTAGCGCCTCACAATTCTAGTTGCATCCAGTTTCACAAAGGCACTTTGAGAAGAGTTCATAAACTGTCGTGCATTGACTTGTCTAACTAAGCAGTTTTATCTCGCACCACCCATAGAAACTCATTGTTCAGCTATTCTCGGGTCGCGCCTCTACTCT
>NC_087210.1:31606690-31641690 GCF_015104395.2 Macrobrachium nipponense
AGAGTAGAGGCGACGACCCGAGAATAGCTAGGAACAATGAGTTTCTTTATGGGAGGTGCGAGAGAAAACTGCTTAGTTAGACAAGTTCAATGCACGGACAGGTTTATTGAACTCTTCTCAAAGCTGCCTGTTGTGAAAATGGATGGCAACTAGAATTGTGAGGCGCTAATGAAACTGTGCGTTTCGTATGTGCGGTGTGCGACCTATTTCCTGTTAATAGAATGTTGAATTACCCAAAGTCATATGGGGGATTTTGATTTTGAGACAGGTCTTCGAGAGAAAGGCAAGACTGCCGTGGCGCTAGCCGGGACGGGGGAGTTTTTTATTGAGTGTGCGAAATTTTAGTCCGTGTTAGTTGCCTTGGGTGAAGTGTTACAAGATTTACTTTTAGCCAAGTTAAATACTTTAGCCAAAGAGCGGCTTGTTTTGGTCTGTTTGACATTTTTAAGAATATCCAAATCTTTTAAACCTATGATTGTTAAACTTGTGTGTTGTACTTTACCGGGATGTGTTCTTTGTGTCTTTGAAAAACAGGACAGGTTCTGGCAGAAACTTGGCAATGGGGACCGACAAAGAGGAGTTCCCTGAGGTGGGGGGTAGGACTTTTTGGTTGGAACTTTCCATTACTATTAGGGCACATTTACTGGTTACGTGGGTTTTTTTCGGGTTTTTGAGTTAGTCTGTAAGACTTGAGTTATTTGATTGATTAATTAATTTATTCTATTGTTAATAAATGTTAATGTTATGATGCGAACACTCTTCATTTTCAATTTTTTTTTTAAAAAACCCCTTGTTTAGAATGGGAGAGGGGAGGATGGGGTGTCAGTGCTAGAGAGAGAGAGAGGAAGATTTGCTTAGAGAGAGAGAGAGAGAGAGAGAGGGGTGGTAATATAATTACTGTTGTTGCGGTTTGCCTGACGTTCTTGATACAAACGCCTTAACTAATGAATAAATGCGGGAATCTCCCCAGTTACACAATATAGTACAGCAGTCATTACAATTAATTCAAAGCGGTTAAACTAAACATTAACACAACGTAACAACACCCAATGGGACAAAATCCCTCCACAGTTGACAAATACTGCATCATATAAAATGTCAATATATTCTCTTGCAGAGCAAACAAACTAACGAATTAGATACCTTCACAATGCTAGTTTCCATGGCTTCATCAGCATGATTTTATGAGGAATTACAAGTACGGTGGGTAGCTGCCTGTTATGACCAACTTTGCACAGCTTGGAGCAAAAGGTAACTTAGGCTTGCAAATATGGGTTATGGATCTGGTGCACGCTGTCAGTTCTTGTCTCTAGAAGTTCTCCCAGTAAATCGGATATTTTCAGGGATTCCAGAAACAAAAATAAACAGAGCCTCAGGAGTGTCTGAAACAAAAAAGTAGTAAAATAAATTACAATGCAAATAAAACTGGCATAAATTGATGATTGTATTAATTTTAGTATTCTTCAAGAGATAGTTTTTTTTAAAACAAAAAAACTGTAGTAGGTATAGGTTGTCACTTGAAAAAATATAAAAAAATAAACCAAGTAATAAAAAAAAACGTGTTACAAAAATTTTAGGGCAAAATAGCTTCAAGAAACAGTAGAAAATTCATTTTGGACCTGAACATCAAAATAAAAAAAACTATGCACTAGAAAAACCTTAAGCCTTAGGAGCCAGGGGGTTAATAAATATCGATATCACCCCACAGCCATAGCATGTCGGCAAAAACTTTAAAGGCCGGCCAAATTCACGAAAAAAAACGCATCCATTGGAAGAGGAAAGATATGCAAAATGCACAGGTGGGAAAGGAAAAAATTCCTAAAAAATTTTCCAATTTTCCCTAGCTCCACAAGAAGTTGAAAATGTTTACAACCCCTTTTGTGGGGCCTCTTTTACAAGGAAAAAATCATTAAAATTTTACCAAATTATATGTTTTTTTCTCATAAATAATTTTATTCTATTCTATAAAAAACATAAATTACAAGCCTCACACCAATATCAAAAACAGATAAGAAATAAAATCAGTTTAAAAAAATCTTAAAACATAATTTGTTGAAAAAATATTTACCTACATAAATTTTACCCGAGAATGAAGATTCAGTAACTTTATTTGTACATTCTTTGCACTTTCATTGCAAAATTACAATTTACAAACTGAAACCTACCATTGTAAAAGACAAGAACAAAAACCCAAAAACAGCTACCCACTTGGGCATATTATGAGCAAATTCGATACAAACACAAAAAGAAATCATCATGGGAGAGAGAGACGCAGTACATTCTCCATTCAACTCAGAAGCAGAAACTCGAAGTCCCTGGAGAATTCCAGACTCGCGATAGTTAAGCTAGAGAAACAAAAGTTGCCATTAGTTGAATTTATGGGGCTTATAAAAGTATTGGCAACACTCTTTCCCGCCCAATTCTTCCAAAAATCGATGGCAACTTAATAATTGTTTATTGACAGGATCAATCAGTACCACCACCCCAAAGCTGTTATGTTATTAACTACTCCGCAAGGATCAATCTGTACCATTAACCATATTACACCGGGAGCGGTAAATAAAAAAAATTTGTCTCCGTTGTGCCGGAGGGGTTTCGGAGTGGAGCGCGGAAGCGGAACAAAAAAGATTTTTTTCCAAAAAAATCACAGCGCGCGTTAGTTTTCAAGATTAAGAGTTCATTTTTTGGCTCCTTTTTTTGTCATTGCCGGAAGTTTAGTATGCAAACCATCAGAAAGTGAAAAAAATTATCATTATCCATATATAAAATAATGCAATATATGATAACGCCAAAAAACGAAATTTTATCATATTAAATTGTATTATTAAAATCGCGCTCGTTGACGAAAAAAACGATATTTAAAGGTAACAAGGTTACTTTTTTTTCGTTGTAATGGACACTAAATTGCGATCCATTTTGGTATATAACAACAAATTTGTAAAAACAATAAAAGTAACAACACGAGAAAATAAAAATTTATCACAAAACAATGCATTGCAATTCGTAACGTGCAGACGTAAACAAAGAAATTCTTTTTTTCAAAAATTCACCATAAATCTAAATAAATTATTACCTAGAGAACTTCCCAATTTCTTTCAAAATGAAGACAAATGATTGAAGATTACTAATTAATGGTAACGAGCATTAGCGTTACAATTGCAGTTTTCGACCATATCTGACGATGTTTAAAGTTTGACCTTGAATGTCGAATTTTTTTACTATATATATATTTGAATAGCAATTATTTTCGGAAATTAAGAAAAGAAAAGCTTACAACCTTCACAAATATTTTTGTTTATTCTACATGGCAAAGTTGCGCACATTTTCATTACAATAAAAACTCTATGAAATGCCTTAATATGAAAACAGAGCAAAGATTCCGAGAATGCGGACGTAACGTTATTTCGGAGATTTGTGGCGGAGAATCCGCGCGCGGAGGGAAGGAAAAGATTTTTTTTTAAAGTTCACCATAAATCATAAAATTATTTTGCTAGAAGAGGACTTAGAATTTAGTTTCAAGACGAAGATAAATGACTGAATATTACTAGAGTGTAAGAGTTTTAAGCTTACTATTGCGTTTTTTTACCATTTCGGTAGAGTTCAAAGGTTGACCGAACCGCTGTTTTTTTTTTTTCTAATTTATCGGTTAGTTATAGGCAAATATTTCAAAAATGAGAATTCAATTTAAAATGGTGCAAACTATTACCACAATCGCACGTATGATTTTTTCGGAAGGCAGTTACCGCCTGCGGACGTAAAGGAAATGTTATGTTTTTTTTCATAAAATTCACCATAAAAATCGAAACTATTGTTTGCATAGAGACTTCCAATTTGTTTCAAAATGAAGGTAAAATGCTATAAATATTACTAGAATAATAAAGCGGGTTTAGCTTACAATTGCATTTTTCAACCATTTCTTTCGGTTTAAGAGTCAAAGTTGACCACGAAGGTTTGAAATTTTGTTTGGCAAATTTATCGTTATTTATATGAAAATAAAATCTCGAAAACTGATAAAAAGCTACAACCATGGTTGGGTTTTTTTAGTTTGTATTGTGCATGAAAATTGCGCACATTTAGCCATATATAAAAAACTTTATTTTATAACATGCTAATTTTAAAAATGGTGCACAAACATTACTTACAATCACATGTTATGATTTTTTTCAGGAAATGAGTTTACCGCGCAGACATAAGGAAAAGTTTTTTCTTTTTTCATAAAATTCACCATAAAGCGAAATATTGGTGGCTAGAGGACTTCCAATTAGTTGCATAACTTAAGGTCAAATGGAAGTGAATATTAGCTTTACAATTGCGCTTTTTTCGAACCATTGTTTCGGTTAGAGTCCAAAGTTGAGCCGAAGGTTGAAATTTTGGCAATTATCGTTTTAGTGATTTAGTAAGAAAAATATCCTCAAAAACTTGAATAAAAGCTGCAAGTCTAGGAGTATTTTTAGTTGTTGTATTTACTACAAAATAAAAAATGCGCACATTTCTAATATTATAATACTTTATGTAACGGACTAAATTTAACAATGGGCACAAAAATTGATGTCAAAAGTGACGAAATAATTTTCCAAAGAGTGTCACAGATATCTTTTTTAAGTGCGGCAAGAAAGAAATTCCGCATTGCGCGCCATAGCGTAAACGATTGTTTAACCCAAAAACAAAACAAAAAAACCCTGATCCGTGAAACTCCCAGCATCCCCCAAGGGCGCGTGATTCAAAAGGTTTTAGGCTGGTAGGCCATCATAAGTATTTTTACACCGCGAATTTTAAAAAAAAAACTTTTGTAAGTTCGACGTAAAATTACGTCCAGTCGGAACCCACGGGAGACAAAAATGTAGACGTAAAATTACGTCCAGTCGTCGGGTAAGAGGGGTTTAAGCGGGATTAAACCAGTAATCTCAAAAAATTAATTTAATTTAACGTGGGGACTTAAAAATTTTAATTAAGCCCTTGACAGAAACTTCCAAAGCTAAAACAGAGGGAGGGACATGGACAATGAAGAACCAAAAATGGACAAACTAACTCCAAACTTACAATACTATAAAGGTTTTTTAAAACAGATTTTTTTTTATAGTCGTAGTCACTTGTTTCGTCCTCAAAGGATTTTACCCTCCATCCGTGTGTGGACCCTATTGGTGATCAGAACTAATATTCAAAGAAAGATCTTTCAGGCCTGGTCTTGTAAGCGGGCGGGTTATTATGCCCATAATGATTAAACCACTATGATAAGTGGATAAAGTATAATGGACCCAAAGTATTTAAGAAAGGCATTTTTATATTGTCTTTCAGCGAAGCTATAACCAGTTTCCCACGTCAAAAACCATGTAGAAGAGAACTATTGCGCATGTGCATCGCCATCTTGTTTTATGATTGGGACCGGTTAAAAGACCAAGATTCATATTCTGTTGGTCCAACGCAGGATGAAACCTTTTACTCCACATCCCCATGGTTTTTCACAAGGGAAGTGGGAGGGTCTTTGAGGACTCCCCCGGCAAACAAAACTACCAAGAATAGGTTTTTCCTACATCAAAACTGTTGGTTTTTTTATAGAAGAGTGCGGCTATTTTGTCCTCAAAGGAAGACATTACAAAGAAATTGGAACAGGAGGCAAAAAACTTAAGATCACAAAATTTTCATCCTCCCCAAATATCTCAAAGTTTATTTAAAACTAAATCATATTCAGGGGCCAATTTGTCAAGCCACTAGTTTCAGTAAAAGAAAGATAACGAAACTAATAAATAAGATATACTTTTCATTTAAAGTTCTGGTGATTTACCTAAGCATGCTGGGTATGGTTGCAATCTTGACGCACCTTCCCCAGCGATAGTCAACAAACCCACCCGTTAGAGAGACCCCTGGTTTTCTGCTGTGGCGCCTATGGGATCAGGACTAAACAAACCACCTACTAATACAAAGTGCAGTTGAACTTGTTCCAGCTCATGGCAGTAGTGTTTTAAGAATACTAACTCTGATGACCACCCAAAGAACACTGACTCTGATGGCCAACCAGTACATTCAGCGACCTCTTCGAATGATACATTTCTGAAGAAGACCAATGATGTACTCAACATTCAATATTACATGTTATTTAAAAAAACCACCGCTTAAAATGTAGCCCCAAGTTTAGACTACTATCCACTTGGCACCTGTCGCCAATTATAGTCTAGCCTTAGGATACGTATTCTAGGCTAACAATTCAAACCAATTGTTAGTAAGGGTTTACTACCTAACCCTAAGAATTACCTAGCTTGGTTTATTTTGGTCATGCTAAATATTTATGTCAAATAAATTAAAATGGTGTAGCTGTTTATCTACTTCTAGGCACTTACCACTGAATATTAGGTCACTACTTAGGATTA
The DNA here is from genome assembly GCF_015104395.2 of Macrobrachium nipponense. Classification (NCBI taxonomy): domain Eukaryota; kingdom Metazoa; phylum Arthropoda; class Malacostraca; order Decapoda; family Palaemonidae; genus Macrobrachium; species Macrobrachium nipponense. Next base: position 31,613,056 of record NC_087210.1, read on the forward strand.
TTTGAATCGCCTTTAAGATATATAATCTTAGGTTACAGGTTACTGATAATGGCTATCCTAGTTTAAAATTATTTGTCCTGAACTGACTACCCTAATAGCTCATGTAGGCTAATGCCTAGGAAATTGTAGACATTGTTATCTGAAAAGATTAATTAAATTAATAATGTATCAAGGCGTAGTTCTTTAGTAAAAAAAAAAAATTCCAAAAAGAATGACAAAATTTGTTCAAAACAATTCATGCTTTCATAAAGAAGGCTAGCTTGGATCGTGTATCACACCGACCAAGTGCCCTTCAAACAAGGGACGGCCAAACAAAAAGAGTTTCCATATTCACAAAAAATTTTGTTTTACAGTTTATACCCTAAATGTCTCCATTAATTCTTAAAAATAAGCACTTAACTTTCAATTTTCTGGGATTCCATGATTCCTGGTGAATAATCTTGAAGAAAAAATAATTTCTCAATACGGAGGAGCACTGGCTGAATAGGCCTATGTCTGTGTTGACCAGAGGAGTAAATGGATCTTGGTCTTTTAACCGGCCCAATCATAAAACAAGATGGCCGATGAACATGCGCAACAGTCACTTCTACAGATTTTGACGTAGGAAAATGGGTATAGCTTCGCTGAAGACAAGATAAAATGCCTTCTTGTCTTTGAGTCCATTATACTCTATCACTTGTCATAGTGTTTATCATTATGGCATAATACCCGGCTACAAGACCAGGCTAAAAGATATTTCTTTTATATTAGTCTAATCATCATGGGGTGCTGGCACATACCATGGAGGGTAAATTCTTTGAGGACTCGACAGCGACTACGAAAAATGACAATTTGTCGAAAATTGCATTTTTCCTAACTATACAAACCTGAGGTCCTTTAACAATAGGAAGGTAACTAGCGGCAGCTGGGACGGTCGTAAGCTTCGAACAAGGGGAGAACGGTAGTTAACTGCTTGTCCGATCGTGCGCGCGCCCGCGCGCCCGAGAGGTGAAGAATCACTTTTGCTTTAGGCCCATGCAAAAAGTTGCAGAGTGAGGGGTGGCATGAGGTGGGACGATATGTAAGGACCTCAGGTTTGTATAGTTAGGAAAAATGCAATTTTCGACAAATTGTCATTTGTTCCGATACGTAATACAAACCCTCGGTCCTTTAACAATAGGAAGACTCACTTCTTGGTGGGAGGAATCTGAGTCTTTTTGGTGAACAGACTGGTGTTCGTCCAACCCTGGAGTGCCTCCCTGGTCGTAAGAGCAAGGGAGGGATCCAAACCTCTGTCCGATTGATCGGGGTGTGCACCGCAGGATCAATGGTCAGACCTCTGGGCCAAGTACTAAGAGAGAGGCAAGCGTATCTCTTCGTACCAGCAAGCAAGAACTTGTTCCTGTTTGCAAGAGACAATCATAAAATGATGGGTTGTCTCAAATTGGCATCCACTTCCTCCCCCTTGTTGGAGGAAGTGGTGGATATTTACTCCTATCCCTACTGAAAAGGGATAGGATGGTGCTCTATTGAGTAGCTCACCTGCATCTCGCCTTACCCAGCAGGGTGACGACCGTGTCCCTCTACCCAGAGGTAGAGGAAAGAAAAAGATGGGAAGAGGAGCCAGTCACACTCTCATTCCTCATCCATTCTTACGGTCACACCAGGACTCGATGCTGTTCAGCCTGCGAGGGTCTGGGTTAACTACACAACGTGTTGAGCAACCACCACGGTTCCCAAGGAAAAAGATCCAAGGAACTGTGGGCAATATCCTGAAGGTAGAAGGAGGTGCATGCGGTCCGGTTGGACCAGGCGCCTGCCTTCATTACCTGCGCCACGGAGAAGTTCTTGCGGAACGCGAGAGAATGATGAAGAGGCGTCCACACTCATCCTGGGTGTCGAGTTTCTTCAGACAGCTCCGTCGCGCCTTCACAGGACAAAGCAGCATAGCCTTCGTATCGGAGGCGGTGAAGTCCATTAGGGAGGGTATTGTGAAGGACTCGAACCAATCGTCAGTTACCGAAGGGTTCTGAGTCTCGCTATGAAGGTCGGTATGAAATCGAGCGTCACAAATCCCCATCCCTTTGTGCTTGACTTCTCAAGAGAATTCATGCAGTTACCTAAGACGAAAAAGAAGGGAATAGTCGTATGACCTATCCCTCTTCTCGACTTTGGTTATGTACAGTACTCATACTGACAAGCTATTAAGACGAAGTAATGATTGCTCTGGAACAACCGAACTAAGTCCACAGCATAGTTCGTAACTGACTCGGGCGCTCTGACAGCTGCCGACTGACTGGTTCGGAATCAGTAGAGGCAAGTTGTCCAAGCATCGGGTAAGTCACGTGACCTTCGCCCTTTAAAGAGTTATGCTGAGAGACCAAACAAATAAAATATTTGTTAGTCACCGATGCCGGACGGCGCGGCGATGATTCTCTTAATGCATAAGCTCAAAAGGCGAAAGTCAATTGCCTTCAAAAGACCGAGGTCCCTGATGGCAAGAAAATCTCATAGACGTTGAATCTCAGCTTAAGGAGAAACAACACTATGCGACGTTGAAGACGAAGGTAGGCAATGAATGCAACCTCGTCTTCCAGCTGAATCGAGAGAGGAATCTCAAGATTCTAAACCTGTGCTTACAAATGACTGAAAACGCTAACCGCCATTTCATGCTGTCCGTTGTGCAATGAAAGCGGGGCGTTCTTCAGTAATGAAACACAGGGAGAGCCGCCTGAAGAACTGCTTCTCATGGGCTGAACGTTTGGAAGTAGAGCTGGCAGGTGTGGGAGTAGGCGATGTCTTTCAATACATCTGCTAATCCGGGGTGAACAATGAACAATTGCACACCTCCGAATACAAGATATTTTGAGGACAAACTCAGATTCCGCAAAAATCATTCGCATTATCGAGATACGATGCAGCAAGAGACTATTACAGAATTCTGTTACCGTGCGGTAAACAGAAAGATGAGAGTCGAATAGATATCTCTGTTTAAAATTCTGCAATACCGAAGACGATGAATACTAGCGTCACAGCAGTAGATGGGTCATTCATGTATGCGAGAATCCCCGTTAATCAGAGACTTAAGTCCGTGATTGTTGGGCAGAGATACGGTTGGTATTCAATCAAAGCAGGTGAGAAAGACATAACCAACCGTCCATCTCAAAGCGGCAGCTGGTACTGAAATGCCTCGGGCAATTCAATACGCAGAGCTGTCGCTGACTCGTCATCCTGAGTTGCCAAGTAATCCTTTCCACGAAGGAATGCGTTCGGCTAGAACCACCGAGCATAAAAAAGATATGCTCGAGCAATTATATTTATGCGAAACGAATTTCGGTAAATATAAAAGCTTAAATGGTGTTGTTGTGACAAACACCATAAGTATATAAAATTGAAACTGGAAACTCCTGGGAGGTTGCAGGCAAACCCGAGTTGCAGTTCAATTAGATTATTTTTCGTTTAAGTCGCAATCCGTAGAATAACCAGGATATGCGCCTACCCCTCGGACCATTCAACTGCTTAGCAGAATCATGTCGCGCGGTTAATATACGTAGTATATTTGTAGGATTCTGAACAACGATCTCCATCCTAAATTCTTTCCTTCAAGAAAACAAAATAAGGATTGGAGATCGACCACCTTCGGTCTCTATCAAAGAGAGTGAAGAAGTCTTCCTCGAAGGAAAGCTTCAATGGTGAACAGAATACTAAGACGATAGTTCAAGCCAAACTGGATATTCCCGTCCGTTCTTCTCTATTCAGGTTGGTCGCCTACTGTGAGATAGTCTTCTTTCAGCAGCAGTCTTCTTCCTAATGCTAGAAATTCCAGGAATTCGAGCATAGGCGAGGTTCCCGATTATCGTGTAACATATCGGGGATACTCGTCTCGCTCACTTTGGACCGTGGTCTCGCCTAAGTGTTTGGAGATCGTAAGAAACTCTAACACTCTGAATGCGCTAGAAATTCCGTAGAATTCTAAGCAGTCTGCGAAACCCCCACCGAATTCATCAAACGATATCGGCTGGTGGTCCTCTCGATTCCCGTAGAAAACGAGAATGGGGCAGGATCCCTCCTCAACGACCGGGGCTTACGTCAGGTAGGACCCGAAGGTCCCCCCTGGTAGCGCAGTCCCCAACGTGGGATCCTACAGAGAAATCTCTGTAGGATCCTTCCCCTTTCCCTCGTAGCCGTAAGGAGAGAGGGAATGGGGGAGGAATTGGATACTCGCTCGCCTTCCCAGTGGAACTAGCAGTTGGAGAGAGTAGGAGCAGCCATCGCCTTGCGGCGATGGTCTCTCAGAGTCTGGGAAAACGTATCGTCAGGAGAAAACGTTTTCCCGAGGAGGGTTACGAACTCTCACTGTAGGTAAGGGTCTGCCGCCACTGTGAACGTCGTCTGGGTGGGGCTGATCGACACCTGACAGGAGAGAGCCGATACCGTCCTCCGACTCATTCCAGTCCTCGTCGAGGTCGAAACCTCTCAGGAGGACCGAAGGAGTATTTAAATACGGTGTCCGAAGACACGTAGAAACGCCGCTGTCGCAGTAGAGGAGGTGGAAGTAGCTTGATCGACCGGCCAGAACTGAGAGAGCCTTCTTGTCCGGAGACGAGAGACTCTGTCTGGTTCAAGACAGAATCGGCAAGCTCCGATCGCGGCAAACCCACCGTCGGTTTGGGTTCCCTCTTGGGCCCCAAAACGACTCGAGCAGAGACATGGGCTCTGCTGGTGGGAGCGGCGATCCTTCCCCCAGGTCGCTGTGCTGACGAATCAGTGCAATAACCTGGGTAAAGTTACTCTGAATCTCGGAAGTTACAGCGTCTTGAGGAGTAGGACCGTCCAGTCCCTCCAACAAGAGCAGCTCCCAGGACCCTCCTCCTTCAGAAGAAGGACCAGCAACAGATCTCTGACGGTTGCCTCCAATCACTTGCGCGTACGTCCTGGTTGGTCCTAAGACCAACCTGGCACGTGCGGCGTCGTGACGGGATCGTGAGCGGCGCATCTCTCACGATCACTCCTATATACCTCACTCTTCCTGGCGTATGCCGAGGAAGTTGAAGTATCGGAGAGACAGAACTGACGCTACCCCCTCCTGACGGTCGCCTCCAATCACTTGCGCGTACGTCCGGTGGTTGGTCCTAAGACCATACGTGGCACTGCGGCGTCGTGACGGGATCGTGAGCGGCGCACCTCTCACGATCACTCCTAGCTACCTCGCTCTTCCCGGTGTAGCCCGAGGAAGTTGAAGGTAGTGGAGAGACAGACCTGACGCTCCCCCCCCGCTCGCTGGCAGGACCAGCGTACGTGGGGGGCTGCAGCCGATCACCAACCCGCGGTGGGGATCGATCTGCAGGCCTGGCCGTGCCGCTCACCTGTGGCGAGCGGCTCGACTGAGCACGTCGACCCCGGTCCCGTGCGTCAGACGAGCTGCTGCTGGTCACCGTATCCACCCGGTCCCTGTGGGAGCGGCGGTCAGGTGACCTGCAGAGCTCGCTTTCGCCGTGAGCCCGATGAGCGTCCTCGCGGGCACGTCAAACCGCTGGTACCAGCCGAGGCTGGTACCATCGGTCGAGGGGGGGGACCTGGGGGGACCTCTTCCCAGCCTCAACCCGTGGCCGGTCAGAGACAGTCACGTCCACCCCCCGGGGTACCGGCTGGTCGCTGCGAGAGCGGCCGCTGGCCTGGCGAGAGTCACCTGAGCGGCTCTCGACAGTCTTCTGCTCCGTGCCTCGGTCATGACGCTGAGCGAACTCAGGCGTCTTAACTTTGGCTGCACGGTCACCCGAAGGAGATCGTACACTCGGAACTTCTCGCGGACGAGAAACCGAGCCGGTACTGGCTTAGCAGCAGAGCTGCCAAGACCAGGCGAGGGTGTACCAGCGGTAGCCAGCCACACCCTTGGTCCCCGTCTTCTTCTTCTTCTCAGAAAAGGGGAGACGGGCCCCGTTCCCGAAGGAACAGGAGGACCAGCAGAAGAACCCCCCGTCACACGGAGTGTGACGAGCCCTTCGAAGTTCCCGAAGGAGTCTTCTTAGGGGGAATATAACAAAACCCGGTTACCAGCTGGTCGCTGCGAGAGCGGCCGCTGGCCTGGCGAGAGTCACCTGAGCGGTTCTCGCCAGCCTTCTGCTCCGTGCCGTGGTCTTGGCGCCGAGCGAACTCTGGCGCCGAAAACTTTGGCTGCACGGTCTCCGAGGGAGAGCGTACACTCGGGATCTCCCGCGAACGAGAGACCGAGCCGGAACCTGGCGTAGCGGCATCGCCGCTAGCACCAGGCGAGGAAGTACCAGAGCTAACCGATACTCCTCTGGTCCCCGTCTATCTCTTCCTTACGGAAGGGGAGACGGGCCCCGCTCCCGAAGGAGCAGGAGGACCAGCAGAAGGACCCCCCGTCCCACCGAGGTGGGATGGGCCCTTAGAAGTTCCGAAGGAGACTTCTTAGGGGGGGGAGGCAGCCTTCTTCTTCTTCGGCTTATGGGCCTTAGAAGTCGAAGGGGAAGAGGCAGCAACAGACGAAGACGAAGATGACACCTTCCTCTTCTTCGTCAGCTCACGCAGGACAGTCGTCAGGTCCTCATCCAGGCCAGGAGTCGGGCCTATTGCCGAAGCAACACGGCCCGACTGCACCTGTCCGGAAGGACCTGGGGACTGGGGAAGACACACCATGGGCAGGACCAGCATGGACAGGCGCAGGAACCAGGAGCGACAGGAACAGCAACCAGCTCAGGAGCGGCAGGAACAGCGGCAGCGGTAAACACAGAGAAGGGGACAGCCAAGCCAGTAGCGGGAACCACATCAGCGACATGTACGGCAGGCCCAGCCATCGCCTCATAGAATCATCGGCAGCCAGCGTGGTACTGGCGGCCGGTCCAGGGGCGAGCTGCTGGAACAGCGGAAGTCTGGGGCAGGCAACACGAAGAAGAAAACACAGGCGGCGGCGGCATACCCCTCCTCGGTACGGCGGCGACCGGCCCTAGAAGCGGCAGACGGCGTCACCGACACAGCATGGGGAGTGCTGGAGACCAGCGGGGGAAGCCACATAAGCGGCCGTGAAGGTTGTAGTGGAGACCACTCCAAGGTCACGCCCCAGACCTCGCTAGACGCTGCAGCAGATCGTGGATGCTAGCACGCCCTGCAGCCGCAGTGGCCCATACCTGTCCAAGGTCGTCTCCCACGGATGTAGCACCTGCGTAGCACAGACAGATTAGTAAGAGGGGTTCCCTCACGCACGGGGGGGGAGACATGCCCCACCCCGAACGGAAGGAAAGACCCAAAAACAAAATACGAGGAAGCTGAGCGGGGGGGGCAGGAAAGAAGACGAAGAATCGGATACCAAGGGAGTCGCGGGAGAGCTTTCCGACGACTTCCTGGCAGACCTTTCGCTTCCCCTACCCCCGCACAGCAGTGAAAAGTAATATGAAAATGAAACAGAATACTGCACTTGCGATTCACTTCATAGAACTTAAAGGGGGAAAAATCAATTCCCGGTAAGAGCGGAAACTTGATCCATAATAATATGATGCTAACATAAATATATATATGAAAATGAACAATACTGCACTTGCTATTTTCACTTTCACAGCAATAAATCGTAAGGATTAATTACCCGGGTAAGAGCGGAAATTGATCCAAAATTAAATTGGATGCAATTATAAAATGAAAATGAAAAGAAAACTGCATTGCGAATCCACTTTCATTGCATTCTATTCATACAAAATAAGAGGCTCTTGCCGAGCGCAATCAAGCTCTCGGCAACGAACGCACAGGGCAAAAATATAATGAAAAAGAGTACTTACATCTTTCAATTACACACTTTCGCCCAAAATACATGACTCGGCGCGAGTGCGCCCGCCCTCGGCACCGAGACACAATTCAAGGGTAATTCATGAAAAGAGCGGAAATCGCCGTCTCTACGGCGATAGCTCCATGTTGATTCATAATTAAGTAATGAAAATGAAAAGAAAAACAGTGTACTTACAGTTTCATTTTCAAGTCAAACAAACCATTAGTAGAAAACCCAATATAAACAAAGCATACGACGATGAAGCGGGCAGAGAGCGATGACGAAACACGTCCTTCACACCCGCGGCCACCGAAAGCAAAAGTGATTCTTCACCTTCTCGGGCGGCGCGGGGCGCGCGCACGATCGGACAAGCAGTTTAACTACCGTTCTCCCCTTGTCGAAGCTTACGACCGTCCCAGCTGCCGCTAGTTACCTTCCTATTGTTAAAGGACCGCCGAGGTTTGTATTACGTATCGGAACAATAGGTTTTCCTAAGTCAAACCTGTTTTTTTTTTCTAAATTAAATAGGTTTTATAACACAAAGTAAGTTTACTTTTCATAACAATCCAATAACTGTGTACGTACATGTCTGTTTTCACACCACAAATGTCCCAATGTATAACTTTCACCAGTCAGTTTAACTTTTCCATCTAGATGCTCAGGTATATCTGAGTCCCCTTCCACACTATTCATATAACAGTGTGTGAGACAACATGATTCAAGGGGATGGGAGAAGGGTACTCACTACAGTGCAGTATGAATGGGCTTGTAGGAAAAACTTGTGTTTTATAAAACATACTGATTTGGCAGAAATCTCATCAGTTTTTAAATGAATGTCTGCGCAACAGAATTTCATGAGACACACTATATAATGAAGAACACAAACATATCAGAAAGCTGGAAAAAAACTAAAATGGGACATTCTTGAAATCGCTAACATATATGGATTAACCATACTAAATACTGATGATAAATTTAACAAAATATGTAGACGGGAGAAAGGAAATCAGAAGACTGTATAATAGTAGTCCTAGTTATACAAAATAATATGTATTTGTAAAAAAAATCGTGATTGTTGATGAAGAGAAGATCTTGGACATAGAAGATCATAAACAAATGAAAGTTGAGCAAAATATAAATGATGAACAGAAGGTAAATTCTAAAAATTAGACAGGAAAGAAATTATAGCAAAACAGAAAAGAGAAGTCTTAGAGAGCTTGCAGATATATTGGAATGTAAAATGATGAACCCCTATTCTATGGATGGACAAGCTGACAGGGGGGCCAAGGACTTGAAAATACAAGCTCAAAGAATATGGTGTTCATTCAAAAGAAGTAACAGAAGGTAAAGTCCTTCCATGGTATCTGCGGGGGATATGTACCTCAACCACCTGTGAATACCAAAACCCCCTCTAAAAACACTTATAATGCATGTAATTAAAAATTTATGAGGCAGACCCTCTCTCAAGCATACTTTATTAAAAGTAATGGCTACTTCAGCAGTGGTTACATTTGTAGAGATTCTTCTCTATTTTCTGAATAGCAGCTTTTTCCGTGCTACTTAAACAGGCTAGTAGAGCGCCTTTAGAGGTCATGATCAAATACAGTGTCAAAATCCTATTCCTCTACATGATAAAGCTTAGGTAAAGAGGTACAGGTCTTCTAATGACGATAGCTAACTCTGTTCTGCTTGTCTACCATCTCTGTTACAAGTTATGAAGGAACAGACAGTAGTTCGAACATATGAACATACATACAAATGACATAGTTTCATACGAACACACAATCAAAATGAGACACGCTACAGATCACGTAGGCCGTTTGAATTATAGGTCGGGGTAGTTGTCTCAAGCAGGGAGCTTGGACTAATGTTTATAAACAATTGAATGACTACAGTGACGGCATGTTATCTTAGCCTACTTTTATTGTATACGTCCATCTTTAGCGTCTCTAGTCTGATCACATTCCTGCAAGCAATCTTTTATATATATGGACTAACATTCCATATTTTTATTATGTAAACACTTACATATATACAGTGGTACCTCAACATACGAAAGTCCAAACTTACGAAAAATTCAAGTTACGAAAGCAAATACGAAAATTTGTTTTGGCTCTACATACGAAAATAATTTAGGTTACGAAAGGTTGTTGCTGTATAGTCCCGAGATTCACCCGGACCGCCGAGAACAATTTTAAAACTCGAGCGCCGCCAACTGAGTAGACTCGCCACCATCCTCCCGCTCTCCCATTGGTTCCTGATGCTAGTCACTGCCATAAGATTCTGCTCTCCTATTGGTCAGCATCCCTCCCACCGTGCTCTACGTAAAGGCATTCTTCTTCGGCCACTGCTTCGCACCAGCATTATCGTACGTACGCGGAATTCGTTCTTTCACATACACGATTTCGTTTGTTAAAGTAAATTCGTGTTAGTGATTTCGTTGTACTACTTTATCGTGTTGTGTGAGAACGTAATTAGTATACTACATAACTTAATTACGTACAGTATAGTCATGGGTCGCAAGACAGTTGCTGCCAAGTTTCACGGAAAGAAGAGGATGCTTTCTATGGAGACAATGGAGATTATCAAGAAGTATGCTTTCTATGGAGACAAAAATGTAGATTATCAAGAAGTGTGATCGCTAAGGAATACGGCCGAAATCCGTTGACGAAAGGCACCATCCTTAAGCAGAAGAAAGCCATCAAAGCAGCTACACCTTCCAAGGGCGTGACTATTTTGTCCAACGAGAGGAGCCACGTGCACGATGAGATGGAGAGGCTACATCTTGTATGGATAAAAGACAAAGAAATCGCTGGCGATACGATAACCGAGACGGCAATCGCCCACAAGGCCAGCGCTATTTTCGGCAATTTGATTGCCCAGGCCTAAGACGACGGAGGAGAAGGGACATCGACGCAAACCCCAGTGTTCAAGGCTTCTCATGGGTGGTTTGAAAAATTCCGGAAACGGACAGGCATCCATTCGGTGGTGCGGCATGGGGAGGCAGCCAGCTCGGACACGAAAGCGGCCGAAGCCTTTATCAAGACGTTCGACGGGATGATGATCAATGAAGGCTACAGTTCTCAGCAAGTCTTCAACAGTGATGAGACTGGCCTTTTTTGGAAAAAAATGCCTAGTCGGACATACATCACGGAGGAAGAGAAGAAGCTACCCGGGCATATGCCTATTAAAGACAGGCTTACGCTTCCACTTTGTTCCAACGCCAGTGGGGACTGTAAGGTGAAGCCCCTACTTGTCTATCATTCGGAGACTCCTCGAGCCTTCAAGGCCCACAAGTGCTAAAGGAGAAGCTTCCAGTGATGTGGAGGGCTAATGCGAAAGCCTGGGTAACGAGACTTTTGTTTGCCGAGTGGGTAAATCTGTGTTTCGGCCCGACAGTGAAGAAATTCTTGGAAGAGAAGCACCTCCCTCTGAAATGTCTGCTGTTGTTGGACAATGCCCCTGTTCACCCACCTGGCCTCAAGGAAGATATCCTAGCAGAGTATTCTTTCATCAAGGTTCTTTACCTTCTGCCTAACACCATCCCTCTCCTCCAGCCCATGGACCAGCAAGTGATATCGAACTTCAAGAAACTGTATACAAAACATCTTTTCAAGAGATGTTTCGACATCACCGATACCACAAACCTCACCTTGCGTCAATTTTGGAAGGAGCACTTAGACATCGTCATAGGCATCCGACTCATCGATCAAGCTTGGCAGGAGGTTTCGAGGCGAACCTTGAATTCTTCGTGGAGGAAACTCTGGCCTGATGCCATATCAGCCCAAGACTTCGAGGGATTCGACGTGGGCGAAGCTGATGCAGATTCAGAAACAGTGGACGATCCTGAAACTGTTTTGCAACCAGATCTCGACGAGATCATTGTACTCGGCAAGTCCGTGGGGCTGGTCGTTGACGAGGACGACATCAATGACCTTCTTGAGGAGCACCAAGAGGAGCTTACGACGGATGACCTGGAGGACTTGGAGGCCATGTAACATAATGTCGTTCAGGAAGAGTTCTCTAGCAGCAGCGAGGAGGAGGAGGAAGATCCTATGACAATGGCAGAAATTAAGGATGCTCTAGCTGCTTTTCATAAGGTGCAATCATTTGTAGAAAAGACACACCCCGAAAAGGCTTACACAGGTCGTATGCTTGCTTAGTTCGATGACATTTGCCTGAGTCGTTTCAGGAACATTGTGATAAGCAGGCAGAAGCAATCTTCCTTGGATAGTTATTTTTTAATGAGGCCTTTAGTAGGAATAAGCAAACAGGAAGATCCAAGTGACACTTTAAAAAAACAAAGTTGAAAGTGGTGAAGAAATTGAAGTTTTCTAAAAAATGTAAAGTATAAAAAAAAATTTAAATGTAAAAATAAAAAAAGAAAAAAAGTAGAAATTTAATTTTAAGTTTTTTGTAAATTTAAGTGTTAATGTTTTCTGCCATATTTTAATGTGTTTCATAAAGTTAAGTGTTCATGTTTTCTGCCATTTGTCCTCCTCCTCTGTTGCCACTTTCGGAGATCGCCTCACTCGAAAGGTAAGGTTCCACATTTTACTACATATGTACGTATGTACGTACAGTATTTCTTGTATACCATGTACACTAATACACTTTATTTACAGGTATGTAGTACATATTAGTAGTATATGTAGTTTAAGTTAGGTATTGAATGGTGCAAATTGTTGTATTTCATTGTTTATTGGTCAATTTAGCTTTATATAAAATTTACTGGGGTGTTTTTGTAGGGCTTGGAACGAATTAGGCAATTTACATGTAAAATGCGGCTCAGGATACGAAAAACTCAGGTTACGAAGGCCTCCTCGGAACGGATTAACTTTGTATCCTGAGGTTACACTGTATTTGAATTTTACAGATAAACTATGATATCATAGCTCTCTCTCTCTCTCTCTCTCTCTCTCTCTCTCAAGCGAGTTTTCGTCTTGAGCTGCCAGACATCCACTAGGCTAGGAAGCTGAGGGTGGACCGCTTTTGGTGTGGTGTCCGTCCTCCCTATATTTGGGGGCGTCAGCAGGGGGTCTGCCCCATGCTGATCTCCTATTGGCTGGTGGCGGTGAGTCTTCGTTTTCATTGGTGGTTTGAGCCAGGTCTCAAGCTACTTTCGCCGAGTTGATGGTTGCGAAGCTGCAGCCTCTGCAGCCTCCTGAGCTGCGTGGTAACGTTGTTGGACATTGCGTTACACTGCGGGACATCACGGCTAATATGATCTTCGTTGCCTGCAGGAGTATCTCATTCAGAGGCATCATCTTCCATAGAGTTGTCGTTGTTGGTGGCAGGTCTTCTCATACTTGTAGGGAGGAGAAATTCTTCCTGTGCCGTATTCAGTGTTGATTTTATTTGCTGGATGAGAAGTGCGTCCAGCAGGCATAATTGACGGGCATCAGGGGCCTTCCCGATGATCTTAGTGTTCTGGATGATCACATCCCAGGAGATGGCCTATTGATGCTTGGTACGGGCGTGGTTCTTAATGGCCCCCTCTTGGGCATGGCAGGAGAGTCTCTTCGACAGTCCCATGCTAGTCATACCAATGTAGGCACCGCTGCAACCGCGGAGTGGGCATGTGTATTGGTATGCCACATACATCTGCTTCAGGGGGTCTTGTACCTGCGGGGAGAGGTTATTTTTCATAATTAGGTGGCACGTCCTCCAATTCTGGTAATATATAATTAGGTCAATTTGCTTGGTGTCGTGCTCTTGAATCTGGCGGGGCACTCACTGTCACCGTTGAGGCAAAGTCCGAGGTTGGTCTTCTTTGTGTAGAAAGAAGTATGGAGGCCGTCTTCCGTCTTACTCACAAGGACGTCGAGGAAAGGGAGCCGATCATCAGTGCTGTATTCAATTGTGTAATTCAGCACTGCATTGCTGAAATGCCTGACGGAGGGCTTCTACCTCATCCTCGGCATCGACTTGAACAAAGATATCGTCGATGTCACACCTATATCTGAGAGGTTGCTGCATCCTGGCAAAGACTCGTTCCTCCACGGTGTCCATGTAAAAGTTAGCGAAGAGGACCCCCAGTGGGGAGCCCATTGCTACGCCATCCTTCTGGGGGTACATCTGGCCACGGTGGGTGGAGAAGGGGGCCTTCTTGGTGCAGATCTCCAGCAGCATACGGAGCAAGGCTTCGGGTATGTTGAGGGGCGCTGTCGACTGACTCCTGTAGACACGCTCAAGGATGATGTCAATGGTTTCCTTCGACAGGCATGTTCGTAAATAGGGACTCCACGTCTAGCGAGGCGATAATCCCGGTGCCAGGGGCGTCCTTGATGACTTCTAGGAATTCTACTGACAACGTAGGGGGTCAAAATTTGATTAAGGCGTTTTGCCAAGGGCATACGTTAGGCGGTGGGCATCTGGCTGATGATTCGGCTGAAGGGGGTTTCCTTGTTTGTGGGTTTTTATGTTACCATATAAATAACCCAGGCTGCAGTCTCCTTGTATGGGCAGGAGGTGGAGAGTGTTTGTCGAAGCATTCACTGCACTGATGACTCCGTTGGCCTGACAGACGACATCAAGAAGCCATCTCCCGGGATGTGATCATCCAGAACAATAAGATCATCAGGAAGGCCCCTGATGCCTGTCAGTCACGTCTGCTGGACGCACTTCTTATCCAGCAAATAAAACCAACACTGAATACGACGCAGGAAGAATTTCTCCTCCTTACTAGTATGAGAAGACCTGCCACCAACATGACAACTCTACGGAAGATGACACCCCTGAACAAGATACTCCTGCAGGCAACGACGATCATATTAGCTGTGACGTCCCGCAGCGTAACACAACCTCCAACAACATTACCACGCAGCTCAGGAGGTCTAGACAGCTGCAGAGGCTGCAGCTTCGCAACCATCAACTTAGTGAAAGTAGCTTGAGACCTGGCTCAAGCCACCAATGAAAACAAAGACTCACCGCCACCAGCCAATAGGAGATCAGCATGGGGCAGAACCCCTGCTGACGCCCCCAAATATAAGGAGGATGGACACCATACCAAAAGCAGTCCACCCTCAGCTTCCTAGCCTAGAGGATGTCTGGCAGCTCCAGACAAAAGCTTGCTGAGAGAGAGAGAGAGAGAGAGAGAGAGAGAGAGAGAGAGAGAGAGAGAGAGAGAGAGAATATTGTTAATGACTTTGATGACTATGATATCACAGTTTATCTGTAAAATTCAAACATATACACCAATTTTGACACTGCATTTGATCATGACCTCTATAGGCGCTCTACTAGCCTGTTTAAGTAGCACGGAAAAAGCTGCTATTTGGAAAATACAGAAGAATCTCTACAATGTAATCTGCTGAAGTAGCCATTATTTTAATAAAGTATGCCTATAAAATTAGTATTGTTTTCCGCAAGAAATTTATTTCCACAAGTGAATGGTTTCCCTTATGTCTGGCCTCAAGAAATAATGAAATATGAAACACAACATAAATATTAACAAGATTATTCATTGCACTTACCTCAAAACATACTAGAGGTTCTACACATGTGAAGA
This sequence comes from Macrobrachium nipponense, assembly GCF_015104395.2. NCBI lineage: Eukaryota > Metazoa > Arthropoda > Malacostraca > Decapoda > Palaemonidae > Macrobrachium > Macrobrachium nipponense. The sequence goes on from NC_087210.1 coordinate 31,628,322, forward strand.
CTTTTTGCTGTAACTCTAGCATATCATAAAGCAGCTTTCGCCAATCACTGTCAGTCAACCTTGGTTCTCTGAACAAAATAAATTCAAATGTACAAATATACTACAATCCTTTGTAAATTTCAAAGAATATCTTATATTTCAGGTAAATTTATAACTACATCACTATAAACATTCTTACTCCCAGGCATCCTACCACTTAGGGAAAGATCTAGATGGAAGTACAATATATACAATAAAAGCTTTAATATGCTACCATTTGAGAAAAAATTTTAAAATTCCTTAAGCACCTTCTTGCAGCTGCTCTGGTTAACTTTGTTAGTATTTCTCGTACTTTATCCCTATCAGATTGTAATTGTCTGAGTTGACAGGGGGTGACACAGACTCCATAGTTGCTGAGAAGCTCAGCAGCTGTTAAGTGGGCTTCCATTGCATCTGCTAAATCATGTAACTTGGTTAGATTCTCTGATGTACCCTTCCTGTTAAGAGATAAAGAAATTACACTTTCAAGTAATGATTGTCATTTACTCAAAATTATATCGTTACCTAAAATTATATTGTTACCTAAAGAGCACTGTATGTTAATGCATAAGAGTGAATATTAATAAATAACTTGGGCTTCTTTTTAGGTCTTTGGTCAAACTCTATAAAAATAAAAATAAAGTGGCTTTCACTACTTCTATATTTCATTATTCAGCCTGTGGACAACAGAAAGAATATTACTAAATCTTGCAATTAAACAAGAAAATGTATGAATTTGCAACATATACAAAAGACATAAAAATGCTTCAAACTGCTTTAGGCTTCATTTAAAAGTAGGTGATCAAATACCCTATAATAGTACTAAATTATCACATGATCATCTCATTAAAAGCACTGTTGCTATTTACAATAAATACATTGACTGATTTGCAATTATACTATAACAACAACAATGTTACTGTTAATAAAAAAATTTTATATTACTAAAATTTTGTTTTAACAATATCTCTCAAAATTGAAAACTACATTTATTTATGGATGCTAATTATGGGTCTATTTTGCTCATTCTTAGTTACAATTTTATGAATCTAAATTCTTCTATAAAAATCATTTATAAGAATACTTAGGATGATAAAAAGACAACTATGCATGCAATTAGTAATAAGCACTCATTAAAAATAATTACTGGTACAGCAAAAGTAAACAGCACATGTGATGAGATTTCTCACAAAGTACCTTTGTAACTGCTTATCAATTTCTACAAACTGTTATCAAAATAATATATAGCTGGACAGCCTTGTAATACAAGGTTGCACTTGGATATGGGTGAACAGTACAGTAATTACTTTCTATTATAAATACAAGTAACTGCTTTAAACAGTCACAAAGAATAACTAAAAATGCTTTAAATACAGTTAAATGTTTACATGAACACATACCCTGATTCCCTCACTGGAAGACATTCAAAAATGGCAAAAGCTCGCATAAGTTGGTTTTCTTTTTCACAAGTATACACACATTCCAATGCAATTGTCATCATTTCTTCAGGAGATGATATAATTGGAGCTTGTTGATCTGGTCGTGAATGCTGGAGTTCAAGAAAAAGCTAATTGAAATATGCATAAAAACTCAATTGCAACATATTATATTATAAATTTTGCTAACAATAATTTAAACATAAAAGCCTCTCAACTTACCAAAATTTATCAAATCTTTTAGTCTGAACAGTAAGTGTTAAGTGCATGTAGCTACTCACTGAAGTAAGATGCCTGTATCAACAGAACATTTCTATGTTCACTTGGGATTTTCCAAAAGATAGCATTCTTACAACCATTTCCTTTCATTTATTTTGGTATCCTGCCCATTTCCATTATAATTGGATAAGACCAAAAACCTACCTGAACAACAAATCTGTAAATTCAAGATTCTGAGAATTTCATGCTAGTTTTTATAAGAGGACACTTAGCTTTTCCTAAAAACCCATCAATCTCTCATTTACAATTATAGTCTGTTCCAAAACTCCACAATCTTCTAACTAACAGACAGCAGAAGAATGGTAGTCTCAGCATTGCCACATGGACCTTCATGTACCCCTCATCCACATTCCTCACTTTTTTGTTAAGTAGAAATAAAGTGCATGAACAGTGGGGTTGGGAGGATGAACTCTACGTGAGTGATGGATTTGTATAAAAAAGAACAGTGTTAGGGGTTCAGAAAAAATCTGATATGAATATTTTTGTCCAACATGGATCAGCCTGTTGACCATTGTTATTTATTATAGTACATAATGAATGAAGTTACAAAAATAGCAAAAAAGGAGTTACTGGGAGCTGCTATATGCAGATAATCTAGTGGTAACAGCTGAATATGAGGATGACTTACGTATTAGAAATGTTTAAAATATGGAAGAGCAAAATGAAAAAGAGAGGACTGAAAATCAGTGTACGCAAAACAAAGGTTAAGGTAATAAGAAAGGAAGTCAAGGAAAAATTATGGACAATAAATTAGCTACAGGTGTTGTGGGAAAGGTACAATGTCGACTTGGTTCTGAATACTGAACAAAACTATTATGTCAGAAAATATGATTACAAAGTATACAGTATACACAGAGCAAGAGATGCCCAAAATGCATTACAAGAGCAAATTGGGAAGATAGAAGTCAAGTACTGTATTCGAGCAAATTGGGAAGAAACAAGTCAAGAACTGTATTCAAACAGATAGGATCCCAGGAAATCAACTACCTGATGATTCTGCAAACTGACTCAACACTGTCCTTCCTGAAGGGGGTTGGGGACAAACTTGTTCTGTAGGCTGAGGTTGATTATTGGCCACCATCCTTCCTCGATACCAAACTGGGTGAGTGATGAGCTCTATCACTTATTTCTGCAACACTCACCTAACCCTGCTCTCAAAGGCCTGGAACCTCTCAGGGTTTTTAATATAGTATGTACAAACCAAAGTAAAATAACTGCAATTAGAGCTAGGATTGTCTCCAGAAAGCGAAGTCAATCAACAACCATGACAACCTGGAACACCCCTGGTTCCCCTTTACCAGCCATGATACCATGAACTCAAGAATTTTTGGTGACAAACCCCATTGATGGAAGGCTAGCTCCTTTACCAAGGGGACTACTTACTCTTCAATGTTAACCCCTTGAGGATAGAGGAATGACAATGTGTGGAAAGCATCTCAGTCATCATCTAAAGCTCACTTTTCTGTTGGAGTAACTCTGGGCATTTACTTTTCCTATTGGCTATTGAGTCCTCAGTGAGCAAAGATGACACACTGCCCATGTCAAACATCACTGTTCTGGTTGAAATATAAGCCAGTTTGATCATGGGGTCATTAACCATACTCCCTACAATACAAACAAGAACGAGTCCAGCAAATCTGAAAGTCTCATGCGCTTAAATGTCCAAAGCAGAAAGTTTCCAGATGGCTCCTCAGTCAAGTGACAACACCATCATCCAGGTTTTGGCAATGTCCTCTGGCAACCCCCTGCCAGAAATATACCCATTTCTGCCAGTTCATACAGTGAACATTTTTTGGAGATATGTATAACTTTATTGCATAAATCTACAATAATGACAGGGCAACTCACTATGAGGTAAACAAAGCTGGAGTCTGCTTCCTTATCACCTCTGTTGTAGACATTGGCATAAAACATATAAATTTGCTACAATTTCTCATATAAGTTTCTTTGGCTAAGCAACTATTCTGTTATAAAGAGCTAGCTTAATATCAGCCTGGTAAAAGTTTACCTGATTTTTTTCACTGACAAGACATTTATAAGTACAGTACATATACCAGAAGTTTTATAACTGATAACTCAAAAGAAACTATTTTTGCAACTTGCAATGAAATTATAAAATAAAAACAATATGTAACAGGTAAATTTAATTTTAAAAAATAAACAATTAAAAAATATGTCACTATGATTCCACTCAATGCCACAACAAACATGATAAATTTCTTGCCTGTAAAATCTTCAAAGGAAGGCCAAGATCCTCTTTTGCAGTAGTTACAATATAATCATGCAGCAGTTTCTTTGCACTTCCAGGTTTCCATTTTTCACACCGAGTAAGAAATGGGATAAGCCACCTGCGAATGTTCTGAATATATGTCTCTGGTGTACTCTGTTTAGAAGATAAAAAGTCATCATTAATCACAAGTTAACCACAGAAGAAATGAAATTCAATTGAATCATATCCACTATTCAGAGGCAAACTAAACTGAAAAGCAAATTCTTTTAGTACATATAACAGTAAGGCCAGATATTTATGCACTCAAACTTTGGCATTTTCTCTGTACAAGATAAACTGTTATTTAATCAGTACAATATTCTCCTCATATCAACACACACCATGAATGTGATTCACTTAGAAAAACAGTTTTTGTTTGATACAAGATGACAGTACTTATTCTATTTTTATTTTATTATAAATTTTCATAATAAAATTTACTATACGTATTTGGAAACTTACCTACTGTTAAGTTAGCTATATCTCCGTGCTGATTAGGCGAGTCGGCATTCAAACAAAAAATCGAATGGCTGCCCAGATGACTGTCTAGTTTACCTGTTATCCACAGGTGTGTTTTTGACATGTTTTAGCTCATTAGAATTCTCATTGACAGCCCACTAAGTTGTGGGGGGCTGGGTGGGGTCTACTTTAACAATAGGTAAGTATACAAATTATAAATTTTATTATGAAAATTTACATTATTTAAGATGAATCTTACCTATTCTTAAAGTTACATGATTCCCACATTAAGAAGATGACGGTGGGTAGCGCAGCTAGACAAAAATCTGCTCAGCCAATCGAACTAAAGCTTTCTTACATGAAACCCAAAACATTCTTACAAGATCTAGAATCCTTTCTGGATTTTACTACCACCAGAAGTTGGATTCCATTCAGGGAGCAAGGCTCTCTTATATGTGCAGCAAAGAGCAACCTTGCAGAGAAAACCACTTCAATTCAGCCAAAATGAAACAGAGGCAGATTGAGGGGGCCACTGTGCCTGGGTCCAAAAGCCATATAAAATGACATTCACTTAAAATAAATACCTTTATCATATAGATATACATTCCTTTACAAAATTTGAACATGCATACTCCCCAAAATATTAAAAACCAGGATTTAAACAACAGAGCCTAAAGGATTGCTCTTTCTTCGGTTCAAGAAAAGACTACCCACTACTAGTAGTGGATTAAGGGCTTTACTGTTTTTAGACATGATTCTGTATACTTAAGGTAGTGAGTGGGTAAAGACCCAATTGCACTTCTACTGTGCTATATCAATCCTATCCTGAAGCAACAAATTGACATAACACTAAATGAAGTTACAACTGCTGCTCACATCATGAATGTTTACCTTCAATAAAGGTAGAACACATGAAGCTAGTTCTCATGCAATAGCCTAATCAAATACAGTCACCTCTCAATTAATGCGAGGTTTACGTTCCTGGAGAGCTCGTGTTAATCAAAAACGTGTTATTTAAATATATTTTTCCCATAAGAAATAACAGTAATAAGGGGGGGTTACGTTCCTGGACTTTGGGAACTCCATACTTTTTTGTCAAGTACAACCGAATTGGATAAGAGCAACATCCATTTGCTTGTATTTCAACCATCGTACGATAGTAAACAATTACCGTAGTTACGTTATAAACGACGCTATGTAGAATAGGACTAATAAGGGATTTTGACGTAAGGAAAAATCTATTTCTGGCCGATTGGCTCGTGTCGCCAGCGAAATATCCTTTAATCTATTATTTCTAGGGTAAATGTACTAACACATACCAGAGAATAAATAAATAAAGAAAAAGGTCCATTATAACTGACTCGCTCACTCTCCCAGAAAGAGTGTCGGTATGAATACTATGGCGAGTGAGACCACTACCACGAGCCAAATGCCAATAGAATTCTCCCACTACAAAATCCCCCAAGAGGAGAGCCGACCCACAGAGTGGGCAGCACCTACTACTACTACTCCATCCCATGCTGCCGACTGCTGCGCCTCTGGTGGCCATCCTGAAGTTAGCAGACAATCTTGGCGATGGGATGGGTAGGGCGGGATTTCGCTGGCGACACGAGCCAATCGCCCAGAAATAGATTTTTCCTTACGTCAAAATCCCTTTTCTGGGCTCAGCTCGTGTCGCTGCGCGAAATCGTACCAGAGAAATAGCACAAGATTGTAAAGAAATTCAATAAAATACAGAGAGGTCTCAAATAAAAGATAAAATAAAATTAAATCAATATAATTGCTAATAAAGATACATATACACAGTGATACAAAATAGAAATATTACTTAATTTATACTTAATTCTAATAATATTTCTTAACTTAAGGTAATATACATATATACAGGAGAAATATATCATATATGTACAAAAATGGTATCTGTGTAAAGCTATGTATCAAAATATTCTAAAGCAATTAACATAAAAGTTGAATAAAACAAACTCAACAATAATAAAATATAAAGGAATGTATATGACTTAATATACAAAACCCGTAATCATTATAATAAGATGTATCTCCTAGCATAAAAATAAGGAGATGACATCCACGAGATCAATAACCATCATCAAATGTGAGTGTCCCTAGCAAAAAAAAAATAAGGGACACCCACTACATCATGATAAAAGCAGCTAAGACACAAGGTGACCGTAAATGAACAAGGCAGGAATAGACGAACTGTTGGGTGAGGCAGGTAGAAAGGAGGACTGGATCTTCTACTAAGGATTAGTCAGAGTCAGGGAAACTATGTTCCCGCTGCAACTGCTGAAATTTCAGAGCTTCCAAGGACTTTAAGTAATGACGTTTGAACACTGTCGGCGATTTCCATCCAGTATACTTTTTCAACTCATCGAAGTTCATATGTTGGAAATAGTTAATTGAGGTGGCTACTGCCCTGACATCATGTGCTTTTGGGAAAGAGTCAGGATTGGCTTGTTTAATGAAGTACAGGTTTTGTTGCCTGATGCCTTTAATAGATAAAGTGCCACCTTTTTCTCTCTTAAAGAGAGGACCCGATGAGGATGAGGAGGTCCTAGATAGAAAGGCTCGTAAGGCTGAAACTGGGCAAAGAGATACATCTTGTGGAAGGGGTAGTACCTTCCATGGTTTCCCACCTCAATCAAAGGATCTTCATTCTTAGCTATAAAGCTACGTTCCGGAGAAAGTAGCACTTCCCCTGTGGGAAGGAACTGAATATGATCCGGATCCCTGGATAAAGCCGACAGTTCTGAAATTCTAGCTCCTGAGGCCAAGCTTAATAAAAATAGGGTTTTTCTTAAGAGCATTATAACACGAGCATGTGTCATTATTGGTTTCTGAAGCCAGCTTTAGAACATCGTTTAAGAACCATGATACTGACGTAGGCCTTACAGAAGGTCTAAGTCTAGCACACGCCTTGGGAATAGACGAGAAGTAGGAATCTGTCAAGTCTATGTTGAACCCAAATTGAAAAATCTTTTTCAAGGCTGACTTGTTTGTCGTAATTGTGCTAGCTGCTAAGCCTTTTTCAAATAAGGATCTGAAAAAGGATATAGCTGAATTGATTGTCATGATTCTAATATCTGATTCTTTCAGGAAGGTTGCTAACTTTTTGACAGCAGCATCATACTGTCTCAAAGTTGAATCTCTTTTATCGGATTCCAAGAAGAGAATATTCTGAGGGTCAATATTCGCATCCCTTTTCGCTGCAAACTTCATGAAATCCATAAAGTTAGGGTTTTGAGAATCCCTGAGGAAGCGAACACAGTCTTCGTTTGTACTGACTGGGAAAGCCTGGGATTGGGGATCCGAAGAGGGCGAAGACCCAGTTCCAGAATGAGAGGGTACCAATGCTCTTCGGCCAGTCTGGGGCTACTAGAGCCACTTGACCCTTGAATGTCCTGAGTTTGTTTAACACTTTCATGAAGATTCACTGGAGGAAAGACATAAATCTTCTCCCAGTTGTTCCAGTTTAGAGCCAGGGCGTCCGTGGCATAGGCCAGAGGGTCCAGGTTGGGGCCACATAACAACGGGAGTTTGTGGTTCGCTTGAGATGCGAAGAGATCCACCTGTAGACCTGGAACTCTCTGAAGAATCCAATGGAACGAACTGTTGTCCAGTGACCATTCCGACTCTAGAGGTACTGATCGGGATAGAGCATCTGCTCTGACGTTTCTCACTCCAGCTATACGAGTGGAGGAGAGATGCCAACTGAACTTGTCCGCCAGGGAGAAGATGGCTACCATGACATGATTTAGATGACGTGACTTGGAGCCTCCTCTGTTTACACAATGTACTACCACTGCGCTGTCCAGGACTAGCTTTATGTGGGAGTACTTTGGCGGACGTAACCTTTTAGAGTCAAGAACACTGCCATTGCCTCAGTACGTTTATATTGGAACTGACGGAACTGAGGTGACCACGTTCCTTGAACCTTCTTGAACTGGGAATATCCTCCCCAACCCCAACCGCTTAATGAAGCGTCTGTGTGGATGGTGAACCCTGGACCTGGAGGAAACTGAAGGGGCACTGACACCGACAAGTTCTTGACTTTCGCCCACGGCCGGAGTCGATTCTTTAGAATCAGAGGGACTGAGGACAATTTGTCCCTGGACCTGACATTTGCTCGTGAGCGCCAGATTCTGGTTAGGTCTTTCAGTTTGGCTTTCATTAGGATGTTCGTCACTGATGCAAACTGGAGAGAACCCAGGATCCTTTCCTGAGATCTTCTTGACGCCAGTTTGTGACTCAGAAATTGCTTGACTGACTTCGCTATTTCCTTCCTCTTGGATGATGGAATCGACAGAGTATGGAGGATAGATTCCATTGAATGCCTAGCCACTGAAAGTTTGACTCTGGAGTGAGTCCTTGACTTGGTCCTGTTTATCTTGAGCCCTAGATATTCCAGGAACTGAATCACTTTCAGTGTTGCTCTGTTGCATTCCTCGACTGTTGAAGCCCAGATCAACCAATCGTCGAGATACGCTACTACCATAATCCCTTGCGATCTGAGTTGTTGAACTACTACTTCTGCCAGCTTCGTAAACACCCTGGGTGCTACGTTGAGCCCGAAAGGAACTACTTGAAGGAGAATGTCTGGTCTCCTATCTTGAAGCCCAGATACGGACGGAAGTGTCTTGCAATAGGGATATGATAGTAAGCGCTGTAAGATCGATAGAGGTGGTGACGGCCCCGACGGGGGGGGAAGTAAGGTCCGTACCTGCGATCGTGAGCATCTTAAACTTGTCGCAGCGAATGGCTAAGTTTAAGCGGGACAAAGTCTAAGATTACCCTTCTTTGTTTTTGTGAGCCTTTCTTTGGCACGCTGAACAAGCGTCCTTGAAATTTTAACCTTTTGACTCTCGCTATAGCTCCTTTCTGAAGGAGATCCTCGCATACTCCGTCAGTTCCTTGGAAGGAAGTTGGTCGGGAAAGGTCTGGATGGGGGTGGGGGTGGGGTTCGTTAACCAGCTCCAACCCAGGCCTTTTGACACAATGCTGTGAGCCCATTTGCTGAAGTTCCACCGATGGCGAAAGTGAAACAGCCTCCCTCCTACCTGAAATTCCTCATTGGTTCTGGTAGCCTCCCCGGCCTCCTCTGAAATGTTTTTCCCCTATTAAAGGGACCTCCCGATCCTCTCCACGAAAGGATCGCTTACCTCTGCCTCCCTTACCCGAGCGGTCATACTTCTGTGAAGCTTGACTCTCGAAGGATTGATTGTAAGCTGGAGAGAGGGCGTAAGAGGTGGAGGGCTGAGGCTGAGGGGAGATAACATAAATAGGCTGTGATTGAGCCTTTGAAGTGGAAGGTTGGGCTGTTTGCACTAAGGGAACAGCCGGAACTTGCTGAGAAAAGGCGTGGCTGCTTTTTCTGATAGGGCTGGAAACGTCTGGGTTTGTCCTTTGACCCTTACCTCTAGCTGCTAGATCTTGCCGCCTCTTGGCCATAAGACCCCAACGGTCCTTAAGGCTCTGGTTCAACCTCGTAGCCTCTGATTGAACCTCCTTCACCATCGCTTCTGGGAAAGAGGTCTGCTCCCCCAGATGCTCGACGCAAGTAACCTATTCGGCTCGTGCCGAATAGTTGCTTCTTGTAGGACATGCTTCCTACAATTCGTCCTAGCAGTGGCAAACTCAAACATATCTGACTGTACCGTTGAGTCAGAGATTTGGTCATAAGTTTGAAGAGCGGTTCTGAGCCATAGGCTATGGTAGCCACCTCGGTCATAGCCATGGAATTAATAGATCTGGCTAACCGCGATTTGGCGTCAAACTTCAGCCTGAATCAGGCTATCTGGAAGCCTAGGTAACTTTTCACCAAACTGCTCCATAGCACAGTCCGGTTTGAGTTTGCCAGCTGAGAGGTGTTAGGTAAGTCTTCCCATAATTCTCCGGCTGAAGGAAGTAACGGAGAATGTAGGATCTGCTTCCTTCAGTTGAGGCATGGGGTCCCCCTTCTGGGCCGCTGGAATGGTAGACGTCGCGATCTTGTCAGGGAAGGGAGCGGGTAGGGTACTCTCATCCATCGTAAAGATCGTAAACGGACTCTTGAAAGGTTGGATTTTCGTATTGGAACAATCCATGTCCTCTAGACACCTGAGCCATTTCTCTCTGAGCCTGGTCACGTGAATAGAGGACTGTCTCCTTTGGTACTTTATCATCCCGAGTCATGGCTGAGGCGGTGAGCCTTGCGTACCGATGAACAGGAGGCTGAAGGTCTTCCGGGTAGAACTCGAAGTCCTCGATCCTCCGAGTTCCACATTCCGGGATAGAAATGAGTCCGTCTTGGAAGGGGGCGTATGACGCTACTCTCCAAGGGTTGTTCATTGAGAACGGAGGTAGAGAGTCATACGGGGGAAGCTGGGCTCACCTGTATTGAAAGGTGGAGGAGAGGCTAGAGGAGCTTGGCTCAGTCCGGCTTTAGAATGCTGTCTTGGGAAGTAATCCTATCCGACACCGAGAGATCATTTGTTTTCCATACTAATTTTCAAAGACCCAACCAGGTCGCCCACCTGTTGTAACAGACCAGCATTGGAGTCCAAAGCCGGAGCTGCTGCGGAGGTGGAGGGGTGGCTCTGAATTGGAAACAAGGGTAGCGGAACTGACGACTCTGCCGGAGTGTGAGATCTCTCTCTGGAGGATTTACTCCTCGAGGACTTAGAGCCGGACCCAGAAGCTTTAGATCTCTCTGCTCCGGGATTCCTAGCCGGAGACTTACGAGAGGAGGATGACGCCGAAGCCGTCTTCTTAGACGACGACGACGTCTTTGTCAAGGATTTCACTGCTTGACCCTTGACCTTGGGTCCTAACTGAAGCGTCAGGAGGAGTATATAATTCGTCACCCGTAAAGCCTTGGAAGGATGGAGAGGTTGCAGGAGTAGAAGAAAACAGTTGCACCCAAGGGTATCCCTTGGGTGTCCACCTTACCTACCTCGACCAACAGGTCGTCTACACCTACCATAGGTTCCACATTAATATCCAACGTCGCGGACTTTCCGAGGAGATGTCCTGGCCTTGTCAGTTAATGAGGGCCCCCCAGCCCCAGCTGTTGCTGGATGAACGGCGATTAGTCGGGGCCGCCTCTACTGGATCGACGTATCCTGTCGCCTTGCCTCCGGGGAAGATTAGTACCGCCAACCTTTTCTCCAGATGTAGGGCATACCCTTGGCGGCGTTCTTCCCGAAACCGCCGACCCAGGCCCGCAGGGTTGCCAGTGCGGTATCCCTCACGGCCGGCGCCTGGAAGAGAGGGTATTGATTAGATTTAAGAATAACTTAAAACTTAAAACTAAAACTAACTTAAAGCATAACTTAAAATTATAGGGGCTATAAGGCCCCTTGAATTTACCTTAAGTTAGAGTGATTGATGTAAAACTTAAGCACTAAAACAGATGAGGACCAGCTACCGGAGATGGTATACTTACCCCGTCTAAAAGCTGCTCACCAGATCGTAACATATGGTACACGTCTCATGGTACCAGACCTGGATGTCCCCGTGCGGAGTCGCGCATGGAGCATGGGACCTGGCAAACTTCGTGTCCACATGGGTCCTGAAGTGTGGCGGCGCATCCCGGATGCTCACAGTTGGTGGTCTGTCAAGTGGAAAGACACATGAGTATCTTAAAGAATATCACTTACAGGCTAAGGGACAGAAGAACTCCGTTGCATGCCGGAGCTCGGAAAAAATTTGGGCATAGCCCCTCCCTTAATCGCCTGAATAATGGCTTATAAATCCCGGAGGTATACCGGTTGAAACATGAAGGGAGGGGGAATGGTTTAAGGTACTTAAGATACTTAATAGTTTAACATAATAGATCTTAAACCTAAAAGCTCGAACGTACCGGACTAAGTCCAGTGCGTGGCGGAGAGTATAACTCAGTGAAACAGAGAGGTTAGAAGGGACCGACTGTATGTTCCGGTCCACCCCGTGGGGTAGACTAGCACCTTTCCGCTGGATGCCAGGTCTCCGGTGGTAAAGGAGCCCTAGTAAGGTGGGAAAGAGACAAGGGGCATACAGACTCGGGCTAGTAACAGAGCGACGGAGTAGTAATGGAGGAGGGGAAAGGCCAGTCCCCCCCACCTTACCATCCGACCGGACAGAGAAGCCGGAGAGGTCGAGTTCCAGTCTGGGTCTGTCCCGTCCCTCTACCCTCCGCCTGGGGGAGAGAGGGAGGCAGGCTCGGGTATGGACGGAGCGAGCATGGGCAGGCCTAGCCACCCCCCCCCGACCCTATGGAAGAGCGGAGGGGGGCAAGGTGATATGGACAGGCGTCTGGCTGCCCTCGTGATCACATAGTGACCACGGGGCGATAAGAACAACAACTAAGCCTAGAACATAACCAACTGATCAGAGAGATGCTATCAGGAAAGCAACCGAGCTGAAAAGCGGTAACATAAAGGCCCAATGGGCCATGACAAGGCTAAGCGAGCCAGACGCCTAACTAACCTAACAATATCACATAAATATACAATATGAATAACAAAATGAAAGAAAGAAAACAAAATAGTAGGAGAAAAAATCCAGGAGTGTACGACTAACCCGAAGGCAAGTCTACCACTCAAAGCTAGCCGAGGCCGATACTAAGAGCCGTGGCTAGGGTCTGGATGGAAAAGCCTACATAAGGTAAAAGACATGCATGCATGACAAAACCGTGTAGACCTTACCCTAAACAAAGCGGATAATAAAAATAGAGCGTACAACAGCCAGGGGAAGTTCTGGGTATGGGCGACCCAGAACGGACCCACCACGAGGCAGAACCATGCTGCCATGCTTCCGACCTAGAGACCGTATTTATACCTAAAAAACGGCAAATACGTGCTCAGGGCCGGAAAAAACCAATTAGCAATAAACACTGAGTACTTAACTTAGCTGCTGCGATGGCTGCACGCTC
>NC_087210.1:31646690-31666690 GCF_015104395.2 Macrobrachium nipponense
TGCTAGGCATATCTGATGGTCTTCCCACTGCCTGACATCAAGAAAGTTTTACCAGATGTAGTGTTGACCATTCTATGTTGCATGAAAGTTTAATGACACTTGTTAAAACTCTTTGTTTTGTATTGCACGACAAAAGGAAAAACCAAGGAAAAACCAAAACCTGGACATAGGCTTAAAAAAAGTCTGACCGTTCTTTGGAAAGGCACTAAAATCATGCTAGAAAACCAAGTTTCTGGACAGATAATTCCTTTTATTCAGTCTTAAGATGTCCAAGAATGACCGCCTATCTCCAATTGCTTATGGAGCTAGGAAAGAGAGGCAAATTCCCAGTGAATTACTGCCTGGTTTATTCATTCTCTCTATATACAACCTCCTATTAAAAGAAAGAGACTTATGAGAGAGATTTCTGCTGAAGACAACAAAGGAACACCTATAAGTAGGAGATTAAATCAGTGTAGGACAACCAAAAAATAATCACAACTCCCCTTCACCGTCTCCGCCGTGTAAGGTACTGGTCCCTAGTCTCTTCGTGCATGCCAGGAGGTTGCAATTGTCCATCCACCAGAACCTGAGGCCTGCACTTATCCCTGAAAGGTATAGAACAGGACTACTAATAGACACTCCCTTATCGACTTAACCTGAGCTGCATAAGCAGACAGGAAGCAAAAGTGTTCTAACTTCTTCCAAACCAAGTTAGAATAAGCATGAGGACATTACCCTGCAGCATCAAGTATAAATTCAACTCTCTTCCTCGCTAAACTCCCACTGGCGCCAAAACCTTAATATACTCACTAGGTTGGTGCCTCCACTTATCTAAGCTGACGCAGACACAAAACAACGTACTGAGTAAAAGATAACAATTCAACAAGCTAGACTGAGACGCCATCAGCATGCCCAAAGTACCCAACCATCTTGAGTTCGTTTCCCCACAGAAAAGAGAAAGAAACCGAACCTCCTACTAAAGACAGTTAAAGCACCAATAAGCATTGTGTCACAAGAGGCAGTCTTCAGCTCTCCACACTTCATAAGAAAGAAGAAGACAAGCCATGGCAGACCTCAAGGGAGCTTTGTGCTTCCAAGTACGAGAAAAGTTACGAAACACACTCTAATAAAAGGAGAAAGCTTAGGTTCTCTTCTCCAAATATTTAAGAGGCGCCAAAATACATTAAGACAAGCGAGACATACTCTCTATGTGGCCTCTTTCCTCAACTAAATGAGGATATAGCAAAGCGTAATGTTGCAACAAACATTGACCAGACCAAAGGAAGTTCTCCAATTCAAACTCTTCTTCCACCAGAGGGCAACAGTAGGAGACAGCTGCCAACAGGAGGTAAAGAAAAGAGCCTAAAGCATTGCTCTTTCTTAGCACCTCCTGGTGACAGGAAGTGACATTTGTGAATAGGAGGCGAAAGCAGCCGAGTACTGTATCTCATCCACGACTCAATGAAAGGGAGACAGTCTTAAGCAAATCAGGATTCAACTACATCCACACGAGTCAACTAAGGGAAAGAAAATGAGGTGCAAAAGAAAATGGGAAAGATTGGGAGGCGGGGTAGAGGAGTTACGACTCTCCCGCCTCGTCCGAAAGAGATTCAACATAGTACATACTTGAAAGCATTCCTATATGACATATCATTAGAAAGTTTTGAAGCTACAACCTTAGAAACTGTAAAAATTGTAGACTTGAAAGAGAAACATTAATCAAGGCAATAGTAAAAGATTTGCCAATAACCGAAGAAAAAGTAGGCATAAGACGAACACATGCATTACGACAAAAAAGAGGAATAAGCAAGCAGACAAGAATTTATAATAACCAAAACATGAGAGATCAGTTAAACCATTGACTGAGTCAACATAATATCGGAATGTGTAAAACTCGGTACAGACACATCATTAACTCAGTAAAAATGTCTCTATCTATAGTATTGTATATTATTAATCCTTTGCATGCTAACACCTCAAACTATAGGTGCCGATGACGGCAGAAAGCATATAAGGAGCGAAGATTAAAGTTTACCCAAACAGTCCTTGGGCAAACACATTAAACGAAATTCAGAACTTGAAAAGGGCAGAGTAGGTATTGGAGAGCACAGAACCCCATCGTCCCGAGAACCAACCCAGTTCCCTGGTAGCTGACACTTCCCAGAGGCACATTATCACTGGGCAGTCCAAGGCTCGGGCTATGTACAGATGAAGGTACCAACACCTTACTTCTAACAGGGGAATGCAAAATAAGAGCGACCACTATGGAGGGATTCAGAACGTTACCCGTTATGAACTCGGTTCAATTTGTATTAGAACTTAAACTAAGTTTAATGTTATGCTCTAACTTCTCGATATGCTTTTCCTGAACAGAAGGGGGAGCTATAAAGGAAGTCTCAAATTTAGCACTATCAAAATGCCTAGCCTAAGTAGGGATAGCGGCAGATGAAGGGACACAAGGTAGGATAGAACTGACAGGTTTAAGTCCAGACCTAACTAATTGCTTTCAAAATCTATCAGTTTCCTTTCTTTCCTATATCTTCACATTCAGTTCCAAGATCACATTCTGTACCCCTGCAGCCAGTACAAACCAAATGTTGATCTACTTCAAATTCCAACATCCTGCTTACAACAAAACCATTCCTACATAGCCTGATGTTATTGGTTTGCTTCCAGTGGAAGATATCCTAGGAAAATACTGTAAACAAGTGTAAAACTGCCAAACTTCATAGAACACCAACAATCGCCTAAACGCAATGGTGGCAAGGAGAATTCTGACTAGATCTAAAACATTCGAAACACACCTGGTGGAGAACAGGTAAACTGGACACAGTCATCCAGGCAGCCATTCGATTTTTGGTTTGAATGGCGACACGCCTAATCAGCACCGAGATATAGCTAACTTTAACAATAGGTAAGATTCATCTCAAATAATATGTACACTTGAAAGGTGACATCTGTATTTTATTAATATGCTGAAATTCAAAATAATCATTACCAAATTTAGTTTTCCCATAACATTCCCTATCTTTTGATCCTTTGTTGCCACCTACAGTCTTACTCATTTCTGCTAGACTAAGTTGGAAGTACTATTGAAAACATTAGAGAACTTATTTCAAGATTATAGAACCAAACACCTCCACACTGATGTAAAGTGGCTCAAAACTTTCTTTGCTAATACACTAATATCTTTCTGTGCATTTGCTCTTATCCCTGTAACTCACAAAACTATACATGCACATTTTTCAGGGGAACAGCAATGCTGGGAAGTTGGGAAGTTCCAAGGTGCTCAACACTGAGTGGCTGAGCTCTTCCACAATCAGTCCTGCATAGTGGAATGCTCTTAATTTTTCTAATCTTAATGATTTTGAACAGATAATTAAACATCATTTACACATTCCAGATCAACTTCCCAAGGCAGCCAGTGCCATTAGCCTTATGTTTGTCTGATTTATATGTTTATTATTGTTGTATTTCATCATCTTTGATTCTTTTGACTGCAATATACTTTCACATCCTCTCCTTTCATTCCCTATGTTACCTGCAATCTATAGCACTGACTAGCTCAATTCAATTACCTACATTTGATTCTTTTTGATATTCTGTTGGGAGTTACTGCACCTATTCCTATACCCCTACCATTGTGAAAAACAATGTCACAGATTGTGGGAATGAAGAGATACAGTACTGTACAGATATACCCCTAATTCTACCAAAACTCTCAACCCATCCAAAAATGTTGCCAGTTATGACTGATATGAAGATAAGTACAGGTTTAGCCTTTCAGTAGAACAAGAATATAACAGCTAAATAATGGCAAACATCTGGCATTTTTTTAAATTTTATGAAAGAAACTGCACAATTCCTACTAAACTAAGCGGATATGACTAAATCCAACATTTGAAATCCCAAAATCATAAGAAATGTTACAGAAACTATTCAAGATTACCTTTCATAACACACATAGTATAGGGTTTTGATATTCCCAGTTTAATATTTACAGTATACATAATAATCAATATCAGTGACAAATCTCAATTTTTTGCAACAGCTTTTGTACCTTTCCATTTGGATTTCAAGATACAATTGAAAATAATGTTAAAAGTTTAAATCAAAATAAACAATGCATTATAAAGTAATCTTATTAGGCACTAAATTCGATCATTTATCTTTAAAACCAAATACAACTTGACATAAAGCTTAAAATGGAATATTGTGCTCTGGAATCCAAACTTACTGTTGACATCAGCTGCACAATCTTCTCAGAATCATCTAAGTTGGTGAAGGTATCTAGAGTCATGGAGTAAAGGCCTGCTTCATACACCAAAACTTCCAAGGTATCTAGAGTATCATGAAGTTCCTCAAGATTCTGAAAATATATTGGAAACCCTTACTTTCATACTTGTACATCAATATAATAAAAGAATACAGTAGGCTAGTGCTTCTCTAGCTCATAGTTTATATTCTTAATGACCAGACCTCCCTTCCCACTGAAGTACAAACAGAAATCTTTCTGGAATTTAGCAATGTAATTGGTAATTTACATGTTACCTGTAACTACCTACATTGCCTTTATAGTTTTGACATCAAGAAGAAACATGCAAACATCTGGACTTTAAATTCAGACTTCTGAAAACAAAATAAAATACAGCCAGATACTATTAAGAAATAACTACGTAGTACATATTTCAGTTCATTTCTTTGTGCAATATTCATGTTTTCTTTCATCTAGCACACATTAATCATAAACAGTATTGCCATATTTTAGTGGATATAAAATTTTGGTGTCACTAGACTTCTATTAGTCAGAATCCAGAAAACTCTCAGTACCCATGTTATGTCTTGTTTACTGGTACCTCCCCTACTTCATCCTTACTTTGTTTGGCTCACTGTTTTCGCTAATGCAGTGGTTGTAATTTTCCTTTCAATCATTTTCATCTCATTACATTTTATTCTCTTAAGTCTATTGTATTAATTTATATATTGGCTGTTTTCCTTGTCCTATTAGTCATCCAGTGAATCTGTGGCCCCTAACATTTTAAGATTTACATGACATCAAATGACATCATCTACAGATAATAACAAATAAAATAACCATAAATACTTTGACAGAGTAGCATTATGATGATGTTTGGTGAGTTGAGATAGGGTTCAACTTTATTTCCCATGCAAGTAGAGGCTCTTCAAAGAGAACTATCACTAAAGTAGTTATTCAAAATGAAAATCATTGACATAAACAATAACATATAAACATGATAAAAACAATATGCATTTTTATAAGGTTTTTCTAAAAAAAAAAAAAAAATTTGATTCCTGAAAAGTAAAGAAATCTCTGTTCTCGGCTATCATCAAAGACTCATTCTGATTATACAGTTTTGTTGTTCTTTTTAAAAGGCCCTACAAAAAGCACAATTATTTGGCATTAAAATGAAACCTAAAACAGCATTCTGTAATGAAAACGAATTTACAGTATGTGATAAAAGAAAACACTAATTTTTAAATTGAAATTGTTTCTCACTTAACATTCCTAAAACTATAAGTTTTGAGTTGCAGGTTTGCTTGACTACTGAGAAAAAATGACAAAAAAAGTTGTACGTGGTTTATTGGCCTATCTTGCCTTCCCATTTACATTCACTCTGGTTGGTATATACAGAAATAAATATTAATCTAAGAATGGGTTATTTCTAAGAATATTACCTAAAATTCATATAGCTGACTACCAAACTGACAAGAATGAAGGGATAGTACAGCACTTCGAAAAGGTCAGTAAACCCAACCCTTATGACATTAAAAATAATGCCTTGTTCAGAAATAT
Organism: Macrobrachium nipponense; assembly: GCF_015104395.2. Lineage (NCBI taxonomy): Eukaryota > Metazoa > Arthropoda > Malacostraca > Decapoda > Palaemonidae > Macrobrachium > Macrobrachium nipponense. Next base: position 31,652,488 of record NC_087210.1, read on the forward strand.
CATTACAGAGGAATCTGCTTTGAAGTACAGTGGTACCTCGACATACGAAAGGCTCAACTTACGAAAAACTCGAGATACGAAAGCAAATACGAAAAATTTTACAGCTCTACATACGAAAAGTTTTCAAGATATGAAAGATTGTTGCTGTAAAGTCCTGAGATTTGCCCGGACCACCGAGAACAATTTTAAAACTCCCGCGCCGCCAACTGAGTAAACTCGCCACCATCCTCCCGCTCTCCCATTAGTTCCTGATGCTAGTCACCCCATAAGGTCCTGCTCTCCTATTGGTCAGCATCTACCCCTGGTGCTTTAAGTATTCTATTGGTAAAAGGATGCTGTAAATTGAAAAACTTATTCATGTAATACATTTAATAAAAAAAAAACATTAGGTAAAGATAGAATAAAGAATAGAAATGAATGGTTATTATACTGTTTGGTAGTTTCAGTAGTTGAAGAGAGATAATGAAAATTTATGGCTTACTGTGTAAAGTGATTGCTTGGCGATCATTCGATACTCGTAAGTGCTGGATGTAAACAGGAGTTTGGAAGCTTTTTTTTGTTTGTTTATTATAGTTAATGGTTACTTAATAATTATTTGAAATGAGTACATGCAATACATTTAATAAAAAAAATTGTGAATTAGATATCATAAAATATAAAATAAATCAGACTGCCAACAAATACGTATGTTTCATTATAGCTGTCAGTAACTCGGTATCTCAATTAAGTAAAGATAGAATAAAGAATAGGAATGAATGGTTATTATACTGTTTGGTAGTTTCATTAGCTGAAGAGAGATATTAATGAAAATTTATGGCTTACTGTGTGCTAGGAAAAATGATTGCTTGGCGTTCGTTCGGTACTCGTAAGACGGGTAAGAGCTGAATGTAAACAATCGATTGGAAGGTTTTTTTTTGTTTGTTTGTGTATTATAGTTAATGATTAATTAATAATTATTTGAAATGAGTACATATTGATTATTTATACATTTTATTGGCATATTCTAAGCTTTTAGCTCTTATGTTTAGATGTCAGAATCATAGACTAGGCTACAGTAGCAACCGCTAACATAGGCTAGGTTTATTGCTAAGGGACATATGCTAAAGTCCTAATATATGCAGTAAAAATGGGGTTGAACATTACATGCAGTTGAATATTACTCAAGTATGTACAGTATTTTGCCTTTTTGGAGTCATATTTCTTCCGTCGGATCGGCGTCGTAACCCTAGAACATGTGTTTTAGGCCTGGAAATATAATTTACTGGGGTGTTTTTGGAGGGCTTGGAGCGGATTAGCCATTTTACATGTAAAATGTGGTCCAAGATACAAAAACCTCATGATACGAAGGGCACCTCGGAACGGATTAATTTCGTATCTCGAGGTACTACTGTAAAGCACAGATGGTAATTTTCTGCCGTCTGCCAAAGATCATGTCAAACAATGCTGGACAGACCCCCCCAAAAAAAATAACTATACTCTGTTTTTTTCCATCTGTCCATTAGCCTGTGGTGGTCGCGCATGGTAACACTGCGTCCCAGGCTTTAAATAATATCCTATTTCGAATATTAACAGTGTAATTCTCATACAGAAAATTATTAAAACACTTTTCAGTTGCAAATGTTCACCCAGATATCCTTTTATTCACCTAAAACTTACACATAGCGAACCTATCTAAAGCCCGGGACGCAGTGTTACCATACGAAAACACCACAGGACAGATGGAAAAAACAGACTATAGTTAATAGCAAGTTTTCTTCTATACAAAACATGTGCACCTTAATACTCTCCATAACTGAATACCATGACTTTTAAAACAAACAAGGATACAATTTCTTCCTTGTAGTTCAAGCTAGGTGATCCCAAAAGCAAATGAGGGACTTGATGTATGACTAGAGTCATTCGAAGGCCAAGGGTGACAAAACATTGCTGATCACCCACCAGAAAAGGTTGTCCCAAGGATGTTGAAATGCATCACCCATCGCTGCTCAAAAGGTCTGAGACTGAGGAGCAATAAGACAACTACCAAGTGCCCTTCCAGGCTCTTCTGAAAGACCGAAGTGCCAACCATGCAACTTGCACCTCAAAGATGCTGATGTGCAGATGCAGGGAGTTCTGGGTCCAGTCCCCTGGAGGCTGAATTTCTTCTCTTGGATTAGTACACAGTAAAAACTTATTGAGAGTGACATGGACTCTGCTGCCCTTCTTTTTATTGAAAACATCCTAATTGTTTTAGACACACATTCTATGCAAATATCACACATGCAAGCATTCATTTTAATTCACTACAGAACACTGATGGCTGAACATCAAGTGCTACAACAATATTTATTAATACTGTTGCACTTATAAATGGTTTTGATGTTTACATATTATATTAATGCTGTAGGAGAGGTGTAAGATTAGTATGCATCAAATATTATGGATGTGTAGCATGAGGTACTAGAGTTGAAAAATATGCATGAAGAAGGATTCAGGTGCTAGAAATATAGAAGACAAATTTGCTACTATTTGAGGTAACAAAATCTGGGAGGGATAAATGAGGTAAAAAAAATACCAGAAAATGTTCATAAAATGCAATAAAATAAAATCATAAATATGACTGAACATATTTTTTCTAACTTACATCTATATGAAAAACAAGTATCATAAACATTCTTACCTCAACATTTCTTTCCCGACCAAGCTTGAGCAAATCTAATGCAGCATCAACAAAATGACTACATTTCTCAATTTCCCGTGCTCGCTCCTGGTACCATAAGCTAATTGTCTCAGCAGTGACATTCAAACCTTGAAACTTTCTTAACTCTGGATTTTCTATATACAAGAACTCAGCAGGATCCTCTGTATCTTGTTCTACTGCTTCCCTAATGGTAAAAAATGGCAAAGTTTAGCAATTTATCAAGATAAAAATATTTGACACAATGTCCACAAAATATTTTACATCATTTTTACATACAGAAACTTACTTCACTTATGGACTGAGACCAGTTAGACATGAAATATAGGAAGAGCTTACAGGTGAGTTCACTTTTACTAATAGCAACCTATACTTACTAAATCATCACACACCATTCTGGAAATGAGCAAACTGAGATACATAGCAGCTATAATTGATGGCTTTGGTAGAAGGGTACCACTACTGTCATCATTATCATCAGTGCTTTTAGCAAATAGAAACTACATAACAGCTGTATCTGGTGCCTTTGTTACCACTGCTGTTAAAATTAATGACAAGTTTTCTTTTACAGGGCTCAACATCTGTTGACACCATTTTTCCACCTAGAGTGCTTCTGGCTGTACATATGTAATTGTATCTGGCTTTTCCACTAGTCAGCATCTGTCACTTTTACCTTCATCACTTCTTTAACAAACTGGCCCTCTAACATTCTTATCAGGCGGCTTATACCTTCTCAGTCTCTTTAGCATAAATATATTCCCCGTCTCTATACACCATATCTCTCAGCATTTTCCTTATTTGCAATATGATCTCACTGCGCATGCCAGCCATGAATATCAGGTGAGAATTCTCCCAGTCTAGTACATAATTCAGTATTGTTAAACTAACATAAAAGTATAACCATCTTTTTATCCATGTCTCAGATGAATAATAAGGGATATTGCGATTATTATTTACCATTCTTCTCACCTTTAACCCTTTATGATACTTTCTTATGTTCTAGTTAACTCTCCAATGACTAGTTTGCAAATGTTTTTAAAAAAAACTGCATGTTAGTGACAATTTCAGTTCTGCCATCACATTATTCATCTTCTTAATGGGTCTCTAAATGTCCTGAGACTATTTTCTTTCTTCGACCTTTTATTTCACATCAGACAGCCTTCTCTTCATATTCTTCAATTCTAGGTACTGCCTTCATCACCATTCCTTTCACATGTTTTCTTATTTGAAACAATCCCTTTCTTCTTTCATCAATATGGGTGCTTAAAATACAGGTTCTGACACACGACTGGTTTTTGGGAGCAGCTCTGAATGCTCAAAGGAGTTACCCCTGGTCTCCTGCTAGAGGCTCCATTTAGTTGGATCAACTAATATCAAGAACTCTCTCAAAGTTCATCTAGGCCAGTATAGTGCCTGTTTGAACGATGGAGTATAAATGGAGTGGAGGCAGGAAGGCTTTTTACCCTGCATATGGTGATTACCAGGAGGATTACTATTCATCCTTCTTTCACAGATGTGGCAAAGGGCACAAGCTGGCAAGGCCCTGCCACTACTTGCCAGGTATATAAAAGAAAACATCTACTACTAATTACCATGCTTTTTTTGCCAAGGAAATTGGGTGGATTTTAGGACTCAAAAGCAGCTTCCAAAAGTAGGCTTTTCCTATACTGAAACTTGTTTTTTAACAGTGTAGCCTCTGGTCATCCTCAAAGAAGCATATAAAAGAAACTGACAGGTGATGAAATGGCCTAGCTCTAGAGTAAGGAATACCAATTACCCAGCTGATAAACTGTTCATAGTAAAGTCACTCAAGTATTAACCATCCTTCTTTTATTCAACTTCCTTAATAAAAATAAAAGAGGGGTACAGAAACTGATATGTATTACACGAGGCAATGATGTGACTTACCTAATTACATTGGGTTGGGATACAAGATAATTGCTTCATCCAAGCAATATACATCAAAAGTACCATGACATCAAGGAGGCCCTTTGCTATCCAATAGGGAACTTATGGAGCCAGCAATTACCAAACCACCTACTGACACACAGTGCAGTTAAAACTGTAATGTTTGGAGAATACTGTCTAAAATGACCACCCCATAAACTCAACAGACTTCTTAGAAAGAAACATTGCCAAAGAAAGCCAGTAAAGTGCTCATCTTCTAGACATCAAGCAACCCATGAAATGTGTGGTGGTCTGCATAATTATTAGGGACACTAAAATAGTAATACTCACCCATGTAATGACAGTGGTCTGTTTGCCATAGGGTGTAAGGAAGGATCATCTAGGACATTAGCTGTGACATCCATACAAACATGATATTGTTAAGATACAATAAAGTTTTGTACATACTTACCTGGCAGATATATACTTAGCTATAGACTCCGTCGTCCCCGACAGAAATTCGAATTTCGCGGCACACGCTGCAGGTAGGTCAGGTGATCTACCGCCCCTGCTGCTGGGTGGCAGGAATAGGAACGATTACCGTTCTAGAACCAGATTTTCTCTTCCACCTGTCTCCTGAGGGGAGGCTGGGTGGGCCATCAATCGTATATATCTACCAGGTAAGTATGTACAGACGGCCAACGAAGAATTGGCGTAGTTTCTTAATTCATTGTTCGTTATGGAAATATTCCCATATGCAGGTGCCAGATTATTTACTTAACAATAAATAACATTTCCTTTCAAAGGTGCTATACTTGAAATAAATTACATTAGAACTGAGTAGACTTATTCAATGTATTAAAGATAATTATTTTGCAAAGTAAGGAAAATATATACTGATGGGTCCACGATTTCTAATTTTATTCTCAACTCTAGCTTCGTGACAGCATACCGAAGATTTTGAAGTTGGCTTTGCTGCCGTTCAAGTCTTGACTCAACGTATCGTAACTTGCACCTGGATGTTGTTGGCATTTTAGGTATCTCCTACAGCCGATAAATAATACATCAAGGCGTTAACATTCTTTGAAAACGATGTTCAGTTAAACTAATTTTGTCCCTTTTGATCAATAAAAATAATTTACATGACACATTTAGTGGGCCTAAATTGGACTTTTGATTTTCCCACATGATTTGCCTAGGTCTATTTTCAGCAGTATACTCTCTCGGATACGTAATATTATAGAATATTTAAATCGACAATATATATATATATATATATTATATATATATATATATATATATATATATATATATATATATATATATGTGATATATATATATATATATATATATATATATATATATATTAATCTTCTTTATTTGACTATTCCCGTTATTCTTGTTTTATTAGCCATGTTCGCCTTTCTTCTTATCCTTTTCATAATTGCTTAACATAATTAACTCAGACCTAGCTATTTCAAAGTCAAAAAGCAATCATAAAAAAATCAAACGAATATTAATTCAGTCTTATTTTTCATCGAATTCCTTGCATATCATCCTGTTTCATTTGGACACCTTGGAAAGCTGTGGGAGTCAAAACTGACGAATACATTAAGAAAGGCTTACTTTCCTTAAAGCTTTCTTAGGTTGATCTTTTTGTAGCTATTCATTTCTTCTAAATAGAAATTAATTCAAATTAGTTTCACATGTATACCTACTAGACCTACTACCATAAGCATATTATAAGTAGCTGAAAGGATAAGAATATGAAAGGTGACGTTTTCGTTTAAGTCTATTTCATGTTTTTTTTTTTCAAGAAAAACCTTCTGCTTTAATCAAGGGTTGCTCTTTGACGGCTACAGGGTGTAACACGAGTGTATGCACATATTTTGTGGAATGAAAGATAAAGTTTCTTTGAACAGAAAATATTTTATAAACATCCATTTTAAGGCGTCCGTTGTCGGTGCGGGGAATTTTAAAATAACCGTTATCATTAGTGATGCTTTCACGAGATGGAGTTCGTAGTGAGAAGTCGGATCTAGTAGCCTGAGATGTAGAAGAGAGCGGAGGTGGCGTATAGGAGTGATGGAAGGATTAGGCCGATGTTAATAAAGTATCTCCCAATGAAATGTATTCTTTAGGTTTTGAAGAAAAAAATGCATGCATCATTGAAACTAACTGAATCTCCCATCCATCAAAGATAAGTTTGCTCATTCATTAGACTTATTCATTAGACAACTATCAAAGACTTCAAGTGTAGATTTAAAAATCTCTTCCTCTCCATCTAAAGTATTCATCAGACACCAGTCATAAGCGTAGAGCTAGTTATGATTCCTGGTTCAGCAATGTCGTGACGAGGCACTAGAATTCAAAGTTCACAAATGAATGTTGCTCAGCAACATTTACACTACTGTATTGTCTTGCTCTCATGTGGTGTTTCGAGGTGTTCCACCTCTAGGCCCATGTTCTAAATTTTGCCGTTCTTTAAACAATTTTATTCATCTATGTATGATTCTCTCCAGTTTATTAAGCTTTCTTCATATCTCTCCAACAGGAACTTGCACCGAATGCAGTGCAATAATTCTCTCGGTCATCGAGGGATGTTTCTTAGACCTATAAATGATACATTGACATTAGATTCCCGTGCACATAACATCAAAAGCAATAGAGTGAGGTCGCCTGGTTCACACTGTTAGGATATCGTTTTTTTTTTTTCTTTTTCTTTTTAAATTTGATAGCCATTTGGTTTTGAGATTCCAATGTTTTCTGTATAATTTAACAAATGGAATATTCAACTACCTTCAACTTAATATTGAAATGATAATTTAAGGACTATGTCCATGCGATACTACTAGTGATAGGTGTCTCCTATCTATTTGGTAATGTATATCTATGGTTGTGATATGACGTTTTTTATCACTTCGTTTCGTTCGTGTCAATTTTGCTATATGGAAAATAGTTTTACACAATAACATATCATAATGTTCTAAAGATATCAGTGACTGTTTTTAACGTCATTACACAAGATTTCTTCCATCTTTGAAAAGAAAATTAGATAAATAAGGCATGAATCGTGCGTCAGGCAGGTGAACGAAAAATTATGACACTCTGCCACGAGTTTTTTGGCCGACAGTACAAAACTTTATTGTATCTTAACAATATCATTTTTGTACATGGAACTTACCCAGCAGATATATACTTAGCTGATTGACACCCTTGGTGGTGGGAAAGAGACAACTATTTACTGAATAGACAAGTAAACAACATACGTTGTAGGTAATAAATAAATAAAACCTTGGTTCCTACTTGATCAGGCGGAAGACTCCATGGCTAATGCCTAGGAATCTGCTTCGCCTCAAAAGCCTCAGCGAGGATGTGACCTATGGCTAAGAGTTCTTGTGGGTCTGTCGATGGGGTCTTATCCATTTACTCGACAGAGCCTCTTACATGACAATATGCCTATGCCTAGTGGCATAATTAAGGAGCACAACACCGATCCCGATCACCTGATCCTAACACGAGGGTTAGTGCTTAAGTTGAAAAGAGTTATCTACAAACTCCTTTCAAACAACCCAGAGAAAAAACACGTTAAATAAAATTTAACTCACTAGTTTAAGGATCAGTATCTGCTCCCTATCCCAGCAATGTATCCGCAGACACGTATCAACCAAGAGAGAAGGATCCCTCGAAGGTTATCTTGACATCCTTCGGATAATGGGAAGTCAACACAGAGTTGCATCTCCCGTATGTGACAGCTAATATGTCCTTATGACATATTGTTAGGGAAAGAACAAGAATTCGGAAAAGCTTGCACTTCATGCGCTTTTAATTCTCACCTGTTTGAAGGAATCATCAATGCACTTATCAAGTGCTTAGGAGATCACAAAATGTCTCAAAGAAGCCAGGGCGTTCTTTGATATAGATCTCTTCTGGGTGAAGCCTGGAGCCTGGCTAGCGCTTCGTGCCTGGCAGGCGCCTAGCGCCTGTCTAGCGCCTCGCGCCTGGCTGGCGCCTAGAGCCTGGCTGGAGCCTCGCGCCTGGATGGCGCCTCGCGCCTGGCTGGTGCCTGATTGGCTCCTCCTTCCTGGCTAGCGCCTCGCGCCTGGCTGGAGCCTTGCGTCTGGCTGGCGCCTTGCGCCTGGAGGCACCTGGAGCCTGGCAGAAGACTTCATGATTACTGGTCTATGAGTCTGCATGCCTCAAGAGTTTCAGCGAGGTAGGGACCTATGACTGACAAACCTTCTGGATCATGTCAATGGGGGCTAGCCCGCTTACACGACAGAGCCTTCTCGGATCGTGCCAATGGGGGCTGACCCACTTACATGGCAGAGCCTTACCTGTATCATATCAATGGGGACTAGCCCTCTTACATGACAGAGCTTTAGGTTTCTCTTTACTGGAAGGAGCCTTGCGCCTGGATGGATCCTCAATCCTGACTGGAGCCTAGCCTTGAAGGAGCCTGGCACCTGGATGGCGCCTGGCTGGCTTATAGAGCCTGGCTGGCTCCTAGAGCCTGGCTGGCGCCTCGCGCCTGGCTTGGCTCCTCCACACTTGCTGGAGCTTCGAGCTTGGAAGAGTCTCTAGGCTGTCTGGCGATGTCCACATCGGACACTCTTATATCTGTCCGATTTGTTCGCCTCTGGCGCATTTGCGCCAGGTTGGAGGCCCGCTCCTTCTCAGTATCCGACCATGACAGAGTTCCTTGGAACTGTCCGCCTCTGCGTTTTTCGCCTGTATTGGCATTTGGCGCCTGGCTGGCGCTACATTGTCCGAGAGTCCTGAACAACCACATAGTTTATCAGGAGACTGGAGAAGGGTGGAAGAAATTCTTCCCCTTTGAGCTTTTGGCCCCTGGCATAAAAAAAAAAAAAAAAAAGGGAGGTGATTTTAGTCAGCTACACCCAGTAGACGACAGGATATCTAACAATACGAGAGAGAAGAGTCTTCCTCCGAGGAGGATCCTTCGTGAACACTTCTTTTGCCAACGAGATCTCTTCTTACATGTTGATGAGGTTCCTCGTTGCAGAATCTTCCCTATCCTTGCCCGAAGGAAGGGAAGGAGTCTGGAAGTCGAAGGAGACTCTGAGCTGAAATTGGGCGGAACCCTGATTTCTAGCTCTTATTGTATCCTTCTGAATACCTTCTGGGAAGCATTTTGAGCCCTCATCGCACCCCGAAGACTCTGTAGGCAAACGTTTAAACCATCTCTTCTTCTGTAGATGAAAATGTAAGTACCCTGCCTGGGCAACGAAACTTCTATCTGAAAGCGTTGCGTCAGGAATAGAGGGATTTAGTTCTTTTGCCAGACATACTATGCTGGCAAGAACCCATTGCCGAGTCTCCATTGAATCTGATGCGAGATTCCAATGCACAAAAAATTCACTTGTCTTCTTGGTCATTTAGGGCCAAGAGAAACAAAGAATTCCTTCATAAACTTCCTCAAAGAAGTTTGATGAGGAGCAGTTCCATTTTGTCGGAACACGAAAATCTGTGGCCACAAAAAAGATCCCATTTGAAGTACATGATATCCTACTCTTGTCGTATTGCGGTATCGTATAAGATCCCGAAGATCTTAATCCTCTGTTATCTCCAATTCCCCTTGTAGAGACAGAGTATAGCCTTTTACTGCGTTCTTTGATAGCAGATATATACATAGGTGATTCTTCCCTCTGAAAGTGAAGAAAAAACCTCGCTATGTGGTTCACAGAGGTATCGGAAGAGGACAGTTTCCTCATTCCATCTAGCACGATCTGCAGCAATTCTATGTCTTAGCCATGACTATTGTCATTTACCTTGAAAAAACCTCTCATTCATGTCCACTTTTGGTCAGTCTGCATGCGGACAGACTCAGAGTGGAGAGGTTTTTTAGGTCTATTTATAATAGATTCTGATAGAATATCCAGATACTCTTGGAAAAGCCTTACGAAACATGCTGTGAGAAGAACGTGACTTCTGTGAATCCAACCTCTCTAAGGCCAAAATGAGGCATACATCCTCTCTTCCTTTGACGCCCATTTATCTTAATATCTGTTAAGAATTTATAACTAGGGGAAAAAAAGACTAAAGTTTATTCCCCTTCTTTAAATTTAAAGATGTCTTATATTGCTACCTCTCTTGGTTCGAGGAAAAGGAAGCAGTCTAAAGGAAGCCTGTTCGTCTTCTACCTTACAAAGAGATCTAAGAAGAAGACTTTCCACAGGTTCTCACAACTCTTTTCAATAAATTTTAGACATACGTTAACAGTTATTATCTTCGATCGAGAAGGTTCTCACGGACATGCAAAATCTTGCATCGAACCTCTTAAGAATCGTTACGTTCCGTGTCTGTTCCCAAAAAGGTTCTCTTTTGTTAACGTGAACAGGGGCGAAAAAAGAGATTCTCGATGCTCTTTGCGATATGAGAGAGTCGTGGAATTGGCCTAAGTGATTAAAATAAATCATTTCATCATTCCTTGTAAGCGACCCCTTTTCGATTAAATGGGTAACGAAATCAGGAACGAATCTTGCCGTTACGAGCCTGCTGTCCGAGAGGCTACTGGACTCTTAGGTTAATAACTCGCTAAAACGAGAAAATATCTTGGATGGTGCTTCTGGCGCGGCTGGCGCTTCTGGCGCAATTTGCGCCGAGGCCTGGGGGGCGCTTCCTTCTAGTTCTTTTTAGGTTATGTGCCATAACATCTATGCCTTTATGGTACCCGACATCCTTCACATGTTAATTCTGTTCTTAGTGGGAAAAAACTTTTATATACGTAGTATAGTCCATTCAGGGAAACAACTTCTGCCACTAAGAGAATGTTTCCCATCCGACTCACCCAACTTCTCTTGAGCAATATCCGATTCTAAAAGGGTTGTGTGCGTTTCTCGAAAGGATGAGAGATTTATATATATCGCGCTCTGCCGTATTAGAATCCTTTATAATACTGTCACATTGTGGTAAACAGCATTAATCTAGGAAACCTTTGTAAGGATACTAGGAATTCTGTTGTTAACCTCGGTATGTGCATAAGACTTGACCATACCGTAGTCTTAAAGTGAATTCTCTACTACATTCATCTTCTCACTAAGCATGTACTCTAATAAGCCATGCTTTCGTAAGCATGAGAGCATTATACAATATAGAGTTCCGCTGTGTTAGAATCCTTTAAAAATGTTACCTACGGTAACAGCATTGAATGTTGTAATATCTTTCTTATTGAAAGCTTCTTAGCAAAAGGCAGACAATATTTTTTTTATTTATGTTTGCTTTAACTATCCCCTCAATCCGAGGCTAAAACCACGATTGTAGGGGAGAGACACGGTTAGTCATTCCATCCCGCAGGAGAGAGACATGTAACCGACCACTCATGACCGACCCCTACATGATACTGCGTTGGTGTCTAAGCGATAGCAGTCTCGTAACTCGTTAGCCGACTGGCCTTACTCTTCCAGAGTGGCCAGCTACTCCATTTAATAAAGGAATCTTATAAAATTATTATCGAACTTCAGGAAGTTCTTATAATGCATATTTAAGCGAAACAAGACTTCGATAAATCTAGAAGCTAAGTAGGTGTTGTCTTAACAATCCCTTTAAGCGTAGTCCTTCCTAGGAAATTCCTGGAAGGATACTGGTAATTGAGTTGCTCAGCAAAGAAGTAACTACGGTAATGTGCGTTATGATTTGCCGTATCGTATTCTCATACAGCAGATACTCTACTACCTTCTTCCCTTTCCCTGCCGAGGCAGATAGAGAAAGGAAGAATTTTTACTATCTTCGTTCTTTTCGTTAATAGAACGATAGAAAGAGTATATATATCTCCTTAAGGAAGGAAGTTAATCCAGGAACTCTTTAAATCTTCGTGATTTCCTCATAAATTGTGGAAGAGACAGAATTCCTGTTCATCTATAGGGTTTACGGAAGGAAGTAGATATTTCCTATCCGCCATCATACTCAAACGTCGATGAGATTCTTATAAGAAAACTCCCAAAGCTCTTGCCTCTTCATAACGAGGGAAGAGCATGAATGAAGGAGAGAGTCCTCTGAATAATGAAAAAATGGCTTCTCTTAGTATCAGAATCCTTCTGGCAAAAGCGACGGCCGCCTGTGCGACATCTTGCACCTTTGCCAAGGGAAAGTTGCTCAAGTTAAAAACTCAAAGAGGAGCCTCGCGACTGACCTCTCTCTCATAAGATGATTAGGAATATGCTGGCGCCTGGCTCCTTGCGCCTAGCGCCTGGAATGTTCCGCGCGCCTGGAATGTTCTGCACGCTAGAAAGGAGACTCGCTCCTGGAAACGTTCTGCTTGCGTGGAAGGTCCCGTGCGCCCTGATAGTTCCGAGCGCCTACTAGACCCCTTTTAGAAAGAGCCTCTTGCCCGGAAACGTTCAATGGAAGGATCGTTCTGATTGCCACTCTACTATAAGGCTCCTTGCTCTAGCCGTCTAAATTGCGCCAGGCTGGCGCTTCGTCTCTTTGAAGGCGCCTTGCGCCAAGAAAAATTTTCTAGAACGCGGCTCGCGTTTGGTTGTAGGAACGCGGCTCGCGCTAGTCTGTTAGCTGGAACGCGGCTCGCTGCTGGCTATAGGAACGTAGCTCACGCTAGCTTGCTGGAACGCAGCTTCCTGGCAGCGGCTGGCTCTTGCTCAGTGTTCTCTTAGTTTTCAGAGAACGCGCTAGATCATCGAAACTCCAAACATACATTCTTCGCCTTTTCGGATGTAAGATGAAGAGACGCACTTTTTTAAGGATGCCTTATCAATGGCTATCCTTGGCAGTCTGGGACGTTCTACAGAACCTGCCGAGGGGACGCCTGACCGGTGGGGGTTCTCCCTAACCTTCCTGCGGCTGTTGACTTTCCTCCTCCACTGGGTCTGGGAGTTTGGAAGAGGTCTAGGCCTGGAAGCGCTTACGGAGCCGATCAGACGCACCCTCCACTGCACTGGGAACACTATATTCACTTCTTACTTTTAAGAGCTCGCCTTTTGAGCTCCATCCCTTTATCTTCAAATTTGCACATGAATTTGTAGATTGTCAATACTCTAGTATTGTCAATACTCTAACTGCTCGTTAGTACGAGAGCTCTTAAAGCTTCTAAAGGAAGCGTATCTAGTTATATGCTTTCTGACTTCCTAAAGTAGGAAGTTAGATCTTATATTTCCTTCATCAAGTTCTAAACACTTATACACATATAGTGAAAAAAAAAAAAAAAAAAATCAAAAAAAAAAAAAAAAAATCAATATTTCCCTTTTTGCAAAATATGAGTGTCTACCGAAAAATTCAGTAGTTTCACGTAATATATTCTTCGAAATTTCGAAGCCAAATTCATTAAAAAGTTAATAAAAGCGTATGCCAAACCAAAGACCCAGTACTTCCCTGCAAAAGACAGCCCAGAAGGTTGATGGCGATGAAAAAACGAAAATCAAGTCAGGAGGTAGCAACAACGTATGTTGACACTACCGCGACAGAGAAAATCTGGTTCTAGAACGGTAATCGTTCCTATTCCTGCCACCCAGCAGCAGGGGCAGTAGATCACCTGACCTACCTGCAGCGTTTGCCGCGAAATTCGAATTTCTGTCGGGGACGACGGAGTCTATAGCTAAGTATATATCTGCTGGGTAAGTTCCATGTACAAAACTGGAAGTCACTGGACCAGGCATAATGTCT
>NC_087210.1:31678594-31686094 GCF_015104395.2 Macrobrachium nipponense
GCCTCTACTCTGTTCTTCACATTCCATAGGTCACAGAGAACACATGGGCAATATATTATTAATCAAAAACCCTAGGCGTTTCACGGCTCGGCCACTCCATGCTAGCCCTCGCCTAGCAAAATAGCTTATATAATATAAAACACATTGGCCGGCTTAACTGGTGGACGTCTTGCTGGCGTCGGGAAATGACTTTTTTTGGTGTGTTAGTTTGTCAGTCGAGTCATTGGTCAGTCTAAGAAAATTAACCCAGACATACTACTTCTATCAAACAACGATCTCAAAAAGTCAGAAATACTAACTGAACGTCTCCCAATTAACTCCCTTTAATATGACTACTAAATCATAAGTCATTATCACAACTCTCAAAGAAAAAAACATCAAGTTCTCCAACTCAATTCTCCAAATTCACACATCAGCACACACACAACTCAGAAATCACAGCAACTCCACGGACTTCTGCACTCACATTTCAAACTCGAATGTTCTCATAAGAAAAAAAAAGAAAAAATCGTAATGAGCCCAAGGAAAAAAAAAGAATCACGTAACACACCCAGACCCAAAAATGTTCTCTCAAGGTCTGATATCTGAATAACCCACAAAATCAGTAAAAATCTCCAATGTTTAACAGCAAAAACCCCTTTACTGCTCAATAATTAATCACAATGAGACTTAATGTCAAACTCCCATTTACGTAAGTAACAACTCCCGACAAATCACATCTCCCGTCCAAAAAGAAATGCTATTTAAAACTCAATCCCCCAAATTACATCTCTCAAGGAAAAGGAAGAAAAATAATAAAAAAAGGATAATCACAAATAAGCTTCTCCAATCACAAAATACATAATACATGTATAATATACATAACTCCCCGCGTTTTTCCCATGAAATGCTCCATGTAAAGTTATGGAATTTGCCAGAAAGCAAACTCTCACACATGCGCTTTCGTGAAATGCTATTATCAACATTTCCAGATATTGCGAAAATTCTGATCGATCATCATCAGAGGAAAAGAGTCAGCACACGGCTCATCACATCGCTTGTCAGCAGAAAAATTCACCTGCAGACGTATGCTCTAACAGCAGCATAAAAATTGTCTAGTCAGACACACAAGTTTGGAAAACTCATGACTCTATAGAAAAAGGTCTAACTGACACATTTCACAGAATTAACTCCAGGATATGACTAATGTGTCCAAAAAATTTGTCTCAAAGACTTACTCTCTCAACATGACACGGCCCAATTATATGCCTCCAAAAATAACACATTTGTGGAACATAAAAATGCACACATCTCCATAGGACTCGTAATGCAGTAATGACACTCGCCTCTAAATAGTCACGAAACCAAAGAGAAAGAACCACAGAAATCTTCTCTTGGCTCGAAAAAACTCCCATAACCACAAAAAAAGGGTCACCCGCCAAAGATTAATTCCAACTCCATATATTTGACCATAATAATAAAACCACTCCGGTTATACAAATATTTCCTCCATTTGGTTAATAACCAACCCCATATTATTCACTCTTATTTCTCCAATAGCCACATGTTTAAAAAAAACAACACCACTCTAGGAATAGAGAATAATCACCTCTATTTTGGCAAATACAAAATATTTACCTCTATTTCTCCAATAACTCCATGTGGAATAAAATAAGGCTCCAAAAAATATACCTCCAAAAAGGAATATAAAAAAAATGAAACCCTACCTCCAAAAAAAATGTGCACTCAAGGCAACTAACTCACACACTCACAATTATTGCCCCATAATCTCCAAATATGTGTCTCCATTTGCAACAAAGATGGCTGCAAAATAACTGAACTAAACATAGCTCTCATCACCATTGGCAAATATAAAAAATGGCCAAAAATATATCCCCAATATATTATATCTCAAATTATAACTCCAAAATAGTATATCTCAATCATAACTCCAAATAGTATATCTCAATTCTCCAGAGAATAACTCAATGTTATAGTCAAAAACTACAAAACTCTCTCCATTTAGCATAATTGCTAAAAAAAATGCAAAAACTCGGCAAATAAAACTGTCTAGAAAATTCTAGAAAAAATCACCAATGAGCCACAAGTCATTATAACAGAACTCCAAATTCACAGTGTCTTAGCAAAGACTTCTCCATATGAACTACAACATAGGCCACTAGAAAACTTAACCAAGTTTCCTATCTCTCACAAAGTTGTCACAAATACAACAAAGGTATTGTGCAAGAAACTCACAATTTCTGGAAAACAAATATCCAGAGAAAAATGTAGTGCCATTACGTATGCATTCAAAATGTGCAAAAAATTCTCCCGTAAATTTCTCTGCAGCATCAAATAGCTGAAACACAAACACATTCCTGAACAATGACTCTGAGTCACGAACTGAGATATTAAAAAAAATATTCGCACCAACTGGAGAGAAAAAATAAATTCAAATTCACCCTTGGTAAAGAAAACTTGTGTCAGCGATGGCTAACTTCCAAAAAAGGAGAAAAGAAAAATCAACGGCACTGTTAACTATCTCTCGTAACTCACTAGTCGTCAAGCAATTATCTGTTGAACTCATAAAAAAAGGAAAAAAAAAACTAAAATAATGTGTTGTTAGTTCCTCCCAAATTCAAAAAAAAGATTTTACCACCCTTGATAGCCATTAAAACACCCACGTATTAGTATATAAAAAAACTCAGCATCAGAAATATCATTATCGCCAAAATCACCAAAAAATTGCTATCATCAAAATCACTAGTATCAGTGCAAAAAAAAAAAATATCACCAATGTCAATGCTTATCCATTTCTCCAAGAATTCAGCACAAAATTCAGCAAAAGTTCAGCAAGATTCAACACAGTTCACCAAGATTCAGTCAGATTCATCAAGATTCAGCAAAACTCATCCCCAGTATGACTGAAATATTCTCCAAAGTTACAAAAACTCAACAAATAATTAAGACAAGACTTCTCCCCATTAATCAGTGTAATAATTCTCCATGAATAATTATCTAACAATTATAGAATAATCTCCCATGAAATATCTCAAATCTCTCGTAAAACAAGTCTCCCGTAATGATAATTATACTTAAGCAACCCTCCTGTGACACATCTCAAGTATAATAATTATTATTAACAATAATAATTCTCCATAGCAACAATTCTCTTGCAAAGATCTCAAGTAAGGGTGTAATTCAAAATAGCTTACAACAGTAATGCTGAACCTTATGACACACAATTTCTCCAGCACACACCATACACGGCACCGGGCATTATCATTCAGCACCATTTTCAAAGTAATCTCTCCAACACAATAAAAAAAATAACAATAATCTGTGTCTCCCCATTATATTTGTGTCTTCCAAGGCACAAGTAAAACATACACCCATACAATGTATTTCAATTCTCTTTTTATTTCCTTTTCTCATCATCCAAGAGGGAAAAAAATATCTCTTTTCTAAAAAAAAAAAGACTCTACGGGCATTTCACTTCATCAACTAATCAATCAGCTGATGTCTTGGCATTGGAAATTCATTGTCAAGGGCAAACCCATCCCCCAACACCCCGACACAAAGAAAAAAAAGGAAGGAGGAGTTCACCCACACTGAGAAAAAGAAATGTTTCTCCCCCAACTGAACGTTGACACTCCCCCGTCAAGCGATAGAACACTCCCCCGAGGCATACACTAGTACCCATCTCCCTGCACTATCTCTCGAGGGAGGCCAGTGGTACCCTCCATGCACATGCACTATCCCCAGAGGTAGGCCATACTCCCCTTGCTATGTGCTGAGCCCGTAAAATTGTGGCCGCTCTGTCTCTAAGCCAAATATGCTTATCTAAGCACAGTTCACATGCATGGAAAAAAAACGTCTTTATACACCCTCATATTTTAAACAAAGACGAATACGTCTATTATAAACACGTGCAAATAAAGAAAACACGTCACTTCTGCTACTATGGGCAAAGAAAAGAATTTTTTTGACCTCTTGAACCAATCCCATTTCACTGAAATATTTAAACAAAAACCCTCCCCTTTGATAAACAATATTTTAACACTCACCACTCCATAATGGGAACAAAAAAAACTCGGAATTCGCGAAATGCACGGCAGTGATACACGCGCTAATAACAACACCCGCACGGCCATCTCGGGATGCACTAGTCATTACACAAGCAAAAGTCATACTGAGTGTGCCCACTGCTCCTAGGCTGACTCCCTGGGAAAAATGCTGAGTCCAATAAAATCCTTCCCTCTCCCTTCTGTTACCGGCCGGATAGATATTTCTCATTTTTTCTCGCTAAGTAACTGAAAACTAACAGTTTAACAATTTTCCACAATCCCACAAAGGCTTTGTCGTTCGAAAACTATCGCTAAGCCATAACCCATAACCCCTTTATTTTCTAACTGGTCACCTATATCTCTTCATTGGCGTTCCTAGGCATAAAAAAAACTTTTTACCACTTTTTTAACCGCTAGCCACCAAATCCTGTAATGGGGAGATTCCCGCATTATTCATTAGGTAAGCGTGTAGCACGAACATCAGGCAAACCAACACACAGTATTACACACAGCCTCTCACTCTCTCTCTCTAAGCAATCTCTCTCTCTCTCTCTCTCTCTAGCACCGACACCTCTTTCTCCCCATTCTAACAGGTAATGAAAATGAGAGAGTCGCATCATAACATTAACATTTATTAACAATGAATAAATAATTAATCAATCAAGTAATCAAGTCTTACAGACTAACTCAAAAAACCCCAAACAGTAAAATGTCTAATAGTAATGGCAGTCACCAAAAAGTCTACACCCCTCTGGGAACTCTCTGTCGGTCCCATTGCCAGTTCTGCCAGAACCGTCTGTTTCAAAGACACAGAACACATCCCGGTAAGTACACACACAAGTTTAACAATCATAGGTAAAAGATTGGATATTCTTAAAAATGTCAAACAGACAACAAGCCGCTCTTTGGCTAAAGTAATTTAACTTAGCTAAAGTAATCTTAACACTCACCCAAGCAACCGGACTATTTCGCACACTCAATAAAAAACTCCCGGCGAGCGCCACGGCATCTTGCCTTTCTCTCGAAGACGCCTCTATCAAAATCCCCCATAGACTTGGGTATTCAACATTATTAACAGAAAGAGGCGCACACGCACATACGTACGCACAGTTCGTTAGCGCCTCACAATTCTAGTTGCATCCAGTTTCACAAAGGCACTTTGAGAAGAGTTCATAAACTGTCGTGCATTGACTTGTCTAACTAAGCAGTTTTATCTCACGCCACCCATAGAAACTCATTGTTCAGCTACTCTCGGGTCGTCACCTCTACTCTGTTCTTCACATTCCATAGGTCACAGAGAACACATGGACAATATATTATTAATCAAAAACCCTAGGCGTTTCATATAGAATGATCCCTTTTGTTCAGCACTTCATATATTTCAACAGTGAAGAATTGTTGATGGTAGTATTTAGTGAGAACATACCTATAGTAGAGCCTTTGTTGTTTCTTATGACTTAATTTTGGAAATTTTATATAAGATAATACAAAATGTACATAGGCACTTTTTTTCAGTTGTATCCTCTCTTATTCTCCTAATGGAAAATTATGTTGTTGCCCATAAAAGATATTAGAGTGAATTATAAATGTACTAGTAACCAATAGGGTATAACAGAACTGTGGCAAACTCAAGATGTAGGCCTTTTGGATTTTAACACCAGTGTCCTTTCATTTTCAGTCAGAAGGATTTTTTTTATGCTACAGCTAAGAATATTTTTTCAATAAATTTGAGTAACATAAATACTATTTTAGCTCCTTAACGAGACTTTCACATGAAACTGAGGTGTATCTGAACAGAGCTTAGGACCCACGCTTGCCTTGAAACTTTGAAATCTTGCATCTGTGTTCTTTGTAATCTAGCAAGTTCTGAACATAGCATTTTTCATAAATATTTTCCTTGAAAATATCTTTGTGTAAGAAAATGCTGTCCTTCAAGGAGAAGATGCCCACCAGAATGCAAATTGAGTTATATAAGGTTTTTCTTATTTTTCCAGGCAGTGTTTGAGACTGATTGAGTCAGAACATGAAGACATTAAAGTTGAAAAAGACTTTATAGCTGCTCTACAGATGTTACCAGATTTTGGGATAACAAAGCTTCCTTTACAAGGTACATTAATTACAGTGCAATGCAGTTCTCTGTTGAATTGTTTTATATCAAAATAAGGAAAATGTTTCCATCATGGTACTTTGAGACAGAACTGAATGTCTGTTTGCTTTTATTTTTTCTTAAAGGTTTACCTTAGAATTTTGTTGATGAATTTTCTTTATTTTTAGTACGGCTGTGTGAAGATCGCCTCTCATTGATTGAGGAAGGACTGCAGTCTCAGAAAGGTTCTTACCGTCATGGATCCCGGTTGCTCCAGTTAGCATCCCTTTTACGGGTTTGTGGGGAAGACGTTAAGGCTAGACAGGCAAAGGTCTTAACTCTTGTCGCCCAGTCAGCATTAAAGGTATGTTTTGATAATTCAGATCGTATTTTACTGTTCTTGATATCTAGGTGATTTGGACATCGGTAATGGTCATTGTGCCTTGGCAAGGCATTTTATTATTATCATTATTATTATTCAGAAGATAAAACCTATTCATGCGGAACAAGCCCACTGGCCATCGACTTGAAATTCAAGCTTCCAAAGAGTATAGGTTCATTCAAAAGAAGTAACAGAACTTAATGGGAAATACAGAAAGAGGAGATAAGTTATTGGAAGGAAAGATAAATTAACAAATTATTTGATAAAAATGCAAGTAAAATATTAAAAGTTGGATTGTATTAGGATAATAATGCATTGCATCTTCGCTTGAACTTCTGAAGTTGGCACGACATCCTCTTAGAGGCTGTTCCGCGGTCCAATGGTGTGAGGACCTCTGGAACTGAGAATTTTGACAGTGAGGCTCATTTACTTCATAGTGTTGCTGCTGTTCAGTAAATCTAGTCGCTCTCAGCAGGAACAGGGGATCAGGGGCAATTGTGAATGTAGAAAGATATATGTTAAAGTACACCTTATGAAAAGATACAAGCAAGAGACCATCCGTTGATGGTCCAAGTCATAACTGCTAATATTAGGAAAAAGAAACGTACCACCACAAACCCCACTATCTAAAAGACATGATTCTCTGGCAGAAGCAGACTTCCATACCAGAAAACAGTACTCTAGTAAAAGAAGGACAATTGTTTAAAACAGTTTGCAATAATTTTATCACTACATATTGCAAATGTACAAGGCTTTATGAACAATACTTAATTTTTGTACGGCACTTGCTGAAGCTTTTATTAGATCTTTCTCAAAAGTAAGAAGTGAGTCAAAAGTTACTCTTAGAACAGTTAAAACTTCAGTCATTCAGCCAAGGCCCATCCACCTGAAGGGAAGGATTGGGTGGAAAATCTGCACAAGATCTGTTAGTCGATAGTAGTGTTTTTGTTTTACTGGAGCTCAGCTTTATATCCCACAGACTACAC
>NC_087210.1:31693594-31703594 GCF_015104395.2 Macrobrachium nipponense
ACTTTAGCCAAATCCCTGATTAACGTCCAACAAAAGACATCGCCCAAAGACTCTGGGGTATATGAGATCCCATGCCAGGACTGTGACCAATCTTACATCGGATTTACAGGTAAATCACTTCCCCAGAGATTAATACAACACAAATGGTCAGTTAGGTATGGACAACAGAACTCGGCTATTTCAACCATATAAATGAACATAACCATAGAATAAACTGGAATATGTCACGTGTAATTTATAGCAGCAACTGCCGGTACAGAGTCAAATGATGGAATCGGCCTTAATAAAAGAGAAGCAGGTAATGAAACATCTCAAAAGGGAATTGGACATCGGACATCGTCGACGCAGTGTTCATTCAACCAACGCTTAAGAAGATTAAAGGAAGATTATCAGCGGGATGTGACCTAAATTGGCTTACTTGTGGACGAATCTTGGTATAAAAGCCACCTTTTCTGTAAACTTTTCTCATTCATATACCTGAAGAGAGAGGACAGCAGTCTCTGAAATATAGTACTTTTCTCCTCTACATTGTTGGTGTTTTTATGGGCTCCTTTTATTAGATGGAATTCTGTTGTTACAGAACACTTTTACCAGTCATATATATATATATATATATATATATAGTATATCATACACTATATATATATATATATATATATATGTATATATATATATATATATATATATATACATATATATATGATATATACATATATACATATATATGTATATATATGTATATATATATGTATATATACATATAATATATATATATATACACATATATATATGTATATACATATATATCATATACTATATATATATATACATATATATACATATATATATATATCTATATATATATATATATATATATATATATATATATATATATATAGACATGCTCTTGTAGCACGCATTTCTAGGTATAAATAGATGCTAAATATATCAGAGAAAAAGCTAAAAGGAATGCTGAAGTTACTACCTTCAGCTTGCTCACCCATAGGGTGTCGTTATAAACATAGGGACGAGTGGAAGCCACTAACACAGGTTTTCTGCCAATTAGAAGATTCCCTTCAAAACCCCTCTCTAGGTAGGTGCTGTTACAATGACTACAATACATCTACCTTCTGCTCGCTACTACCACAACTCTCGCCCGAAGGCTTCATTCCTGAATTACGCACCCAAGCTTGGGCCGGCTAAAGGGTGGGGACCAGGAAAAGAGAGGGATGGGTTCACTGGGCGACACAGGTCTTCCCCCAGAAATAGATTTTTCCTTTGTCAAAATCCCTTTTCTGGGCTTGACCTGTGTCGGCTGGTGAAATAGTATTAGAGAATTGGCCATACAAGCTTGGAAAATACAAAATTCAAAAGATACAAGGAAAAATAAAAATAAAATGTTCTCTTAAAATTAAGTTTTAATAACCAATGGAAAGTAACATGATACAATGGTAAAAAATGAGGAACAAATATGACCAGATCCATACTATCCTGGGAAAACAACAGGTAAGGAATACAACAATAACAAATATAAACTATGTACATGTCCGGATTGATAAGCAAGCCAGCCCGGAACCTAAACGAGGCAGGTAGGGATTACGAGCGAGGCAGTTAGGAAAGAGTGAGTATCAAGGGAAAAATTTTATAGCAGAATAAAGGAATAGGAAATAGAGTTATAAGACTAGGCCGTATCAGGGGAGACGATGCTCCCTGCAGCCACTGCTGAAAATTTAAGGGCCTCTAAATTCTTTAGATAGTGGCGTCTAAATACTGCCGGGGATTTCCAACCTGTATATTTTTTAAGATCCTCGAAGTTCATATTGTGAAAATAGTTAATTGAGGTAGCCACTGCCCGGACATCATGGACGTGAGGGACTGAATCCGGATTGGCTTGTTTAATAAAATACATAAAGGATTTGTTGTCTGACTCCTTTTAAGGAAATGGTTCCGCCTTTCTCTCTAATAAAAAGAGGACCTGAGGACTTTTCAGGAGTTCTGGCCAGATAAGATTTTAATGTGACAATAGGACACAATGATGAGTCCTGTGTGAGAGGTATAATCTTCCATGGAGCCCACCTGTTTTGTGGGTCTTCTTCTTGGCTAAGAATTTCCAATCTGGGGATAGTAGAACTTCACCCGACGGGAGGAAATCAATGTGATTTGGGTCTCTGGAAAGAGCCAACAGTTCAGATATTCTGGCGCCTGAAGCCAGACTCATTAAGAATAATGTTTTCCTGAGAAGGGTTATATATGAGCATGAATCATTATCAGTGTCTGAAGCCAACTTGAGTACATCGTTTAAAAACCAGGAGACCGTGTGGGGGCGGTCCACTGGTTTCAGACGGGCACATGCTCAAGGGATACATGAGAAGTACAAATCTGTTAAATCAATATTAAAGCCAAGCTGAAAAATCTTCCTTAAGGCAGATTTAGTTGTAGTAATGGTACTAGCAGCTAGACCTTTTTCAAACAGGGTTCTAAAGAACGAAATTGCCAGATTCGTAGTCATCTTTTGGGCATCTGATTCTTTTAGAAAGATGGCCAATTTCTTTACTGCAGAATCATACTGTCTGAGTGTTGATTCTCTTTTATCTGATTCTACGAACAGGATGTTTAGTGGATCGACACTAGCATCCTTCTGAGTTGCAAACTTCATGAAGTCCATAAAGTTAGGGCATTTAGAATTCTTGAGGAAGTTGACACAGTCCGAGTTTGTACTATTTGAGTCAGTTTTGGGTTGGGAATCCTTGTGGGACGGATATTCAACTCTAGTAGAAGAGGAAACCAATTGCTCTTCGGCCAGTTGGGTGCAACCAATGCTACCTGTCCTGTGAGAGATCTTAGTTTGTGCAGGACTTTCATCAGGAGGTTTACTGGCGGAAATAGGTAAATTTTCTGCCAACTGTTCCAGTCTATGGACATCGCATCTGTGGCGTGAGCTAGATGGTCCAGATTGGGAGCCACATAACACGGGAGTTTGTGATTGGACTCCGTGGCGAACAGGTCTACCTGAAGGCCGGGGATTTGATTGCAAATCCAACGGAATGACTTCATGTCCAAGGACCACTCCAACTCCAGCGGATGTTTCTGGATAGTGAGTCTGCAATGACATTCCTTACTCCTGCCAGATGAGTAGCTGGCAGGTGCCAATGATTTTTCGTTGCTAACGAAAAAATTGCAATCATTACAGGATTTACTTTGCTCGACTTGGAGCCGTCTCTGTTTATGCAATGAGCTATCACTGCACTGTCCGAGACTAATCTTACATGACTGTTCTTGACTGGAGCTAGACGTTTTAAGGTCAGAAAAATGGCCATTGCTTCTAGGACGTTGATGTGGAACTGGCGGAATGTATTCAACCACATTCCTTGAACCTTCTTGTACTGGGGGTAGTCCCCAAACCACTAAGAGAGGCGTTCGTGTGGACTATCAGAGACGGTGGGGGAAATTGCAGTGGCACTAACTTGGAGAGACTCCGGACTTCCGTCCACGGACGGAGTCTTTTCTTTAATATCGGCGGAATCAGAGAGATCTTGTCTCTGAATTTGTTGTTGGCTCTTTTTCGCCAGACTCGATTGATATCCTTCAGCCTGGCTTTCAATAGGACGTCTGTTATTGAGGCGAACTGAAGAGAAGCAAGAATTCTCTCTTGGGTATGACGAGAAGCCTTTTTGTTCTTGAGGAACTGTCTCGTAGCCTTCGCTATCTCTCTGCACTTCTTTGATGGGAGAGATAGTGTGTGAGGTTAGGTCCCATTGGATTCCCAACCATTGAAAGCGGGACGCCGGGATGAGACGGGGCTTTTCCTTGTTTATCTGGAAACCCAGATACTCTAGGAAATCTATTACTTTGGCTGTTGCTTTGCGACACTCCTCATCGTTGGTTGCTCAAATGAGCCAGTCGTCTAGGTAAGCTACTAACATTACCCCCTGAGCTCTTAGTTCTTGGACTACTGTCTCTCCTAGTTTGGTGAATACTCTGGGCACTATGTTGAGCCCGAATAGCATGACTGAATGAGTAAGCTTGTTTTCCTAGTTTGAAGCCTAGGTATGGAGAGAAGTTTCTTGCTATCGGTACATGATAGTAAGCATCTGTAAAATCTATAGAGGTGGTGACGACCCCACAGGGAGGTAAGGTTCGCACCTGCGAGACGGTCAGCATGCGGAACTTGTCGCATTGAATGTATGAGTTGAGACGGGACAGGTCCAGAATCACTCTTCGTTTGTCTGAGTCCTTTTTTGGTGCACTGAACAGACTTCCTTGAAACTTCAGGCGATTGACTTTCTTTATTGCCTTCTTTTGAAGGAGATCATTGGCATAGTCTAGTAGGTCTGTCATTGGAGTCTGGTGAAAACTGACTGGTGGATGAGGCCCTTTCTCCCATTTCCACCCCAGACCTTTCGATACAATGCTGTGGCCCCATGAACTGAAGGTCCAATGGTCCCGAAAGAGATACAGTCTCCCGCCCACCTGCGGAGTCTCACTGGTTGGTTGAGGTCTTACCTCCTCTGAAGCCTCTGCCTCTAGGGTCAGCTCTCTGTCGGAAGGCACCTCTGGCTCTGCTACTCCTTGCATGCTTGTTGTAGCTACGGAATGCTCCTTGTGACTCAAAGGAGGCGTTGAAGGCTGGGGAGGTTACTAAGGCGGTTGAAGTCGAAGGTTGCTGAGTCGGTGAACTCTGCACCAGGACAAACTGTTGTTGTGGCTGTGCCTTGGATGTCGAAGGCTTGCCGATCTGGGAGACAGGAACCGCTTGAACAACTGTCTGTGGATGAGAGGACTGGAAAGGCTGGTATTTCTTTGGCCTCTTCCTAGCTTTGGATTGTGGTCCGGGGGCCTCAAACTTCCTTTTGAAGGGAAGTCCCCAACAGACACGAAGGTTCTGGTTAGCTCTAGCTGCCTCGCTGAGGACGTTGTTAACCACGTCCTCAGTGAAGAGGTTGGCACCCCAGATCGACGCCTTTATGAGCCTGTTTGGTTCGTGTCTTATGGAAGCATTCGCAAAGACATGCTTCCTGCAGGCTCGCCTAGCCACTATAAAGTCATACAGGTCTGATTGGAAGGCATGTAATAGTGACTTTGTGTTGGATCCAAAATAGAGGCTCATCTGCAAACGTCGTAGCAGTCAACTCCACCGTGGTGACTGAGTTAATCGACCTACTCAGCCTGCATCTTGCCTCAAATTCCGCTTTGACCATGGGGTCCGGAATTCTGGGCAAACATTCACTGAATTGGGCAGAGGCACACTCTGGATCGAGTCTGCCCACCGTGAACGTTGCCGGAGAGTCAGCCCAAAACTCCATATCGCTGGGGAAGAGCAAGGAGGTAGCCTCCGTCTCTTTTAGCTGAGGCATAGGTTTGTCCTCTACCGCAGCTTGCAGAGTCAATTCTGCAACCTTCGACGCACAAGGAGTCGGAACTCCTTGTGGGGCCACAAATATCGTAAAGCATCCTTTATGGGGTGTCAACTTTGTGTTGACACAGTCCCAATCTGTGAGGGTGCGGACCCATGCAGACTGGGCCTGGTCCCTAGGGTAGATAACTGTCTCCTTCGGGACTTTGTCTACCCTGACTAGCGCATCTTCGGCTAGTCTAGCATAGCCTGGAAAGGGAAATTGAAGGCCCGCCGGGAAGAACTCAAAGTCTTCTACCGGTCGGGTTCCGCAACCTTCGATCGTCAGTTTGCCGTCCGAGAACGGGGCGTGCAGAGCCAACCGCCATGGGTTGCTGTTCTCAAATGGCGGCAGCTTGGATGCGTCCGGTACCATCATGGACTGCAGTGTGGTTCCGGACTGGAGGAATCCGGACACCAAATCCTCCTGGGCCTGTAGCCTCTGGGTCAGAGACAAGATAGATTGACCCGAAGTCTCTAGGCCTGAGGCGGGTCGAGTGGACACCGATTCAAGTTTGGAGTCCACTACCTCGCTCATCTTTATCATGAGAAGGTTTGCGAAAGCCTCCTGGTCGAAGTTGGACTCCGCCGGCCTGGCTTTGGAGGACTTGGCTCTCGACCCCTTGGGTGGGGGAGAAGCTTTAGTAGAGGAAGTCGACGGCTTGGGAGCCGATGACGACCTTGCAGAGCCTGCCGGAGAAGGCTTGGATGGTTTGGATACCTTTGGCAGGGATCTCGTCTTTCAGGCCTTGACCTTGCGGATTACCGAGGCCGATCTATCCCGAGTGGGGGGCGGACTTCGTAGGGAAGCCCTGGAAAGAAGGGGGAGAAGAAGGAGTGGGACTAAAAGGGAGACTACCTGCCTCACTTACCTCCCTACCTACCTCCTGATCCTCTGTGGCCATAGGTTCCCAGTGAAGGCTGATGGCCGCGACTTCTTCTGTGACGATGTCACACAAGCCCTCTTGGTCCTCTGGGAGGGGTTGGGTCTGGCGGATGCCCTCAATAATGGGAGCCGCCACAGACGCAGGTACAGCCGCCGAAACCAGAGCGCCAGGGTATAGGAGGGAACACAGCTCCTCCAACAGCACATAGGGTTGGCCGGATTTAGCATTCCTCCCGAATCCTCCCACCCAGGCCTTAAGGGACCCCATCGACAAGGTCTTGAGCGACAAACTAACCTGTAAAAATAACCAAATTAGGATCCCCCGTGTCAAAGAAATTTCCCTAAGTCAACATATAGCAGAAATTTTGCAGAAACAACGAGGCGAGAATGTTACTTACCGACTCATCTGACATGATCCTCACCAGTTTTATAACAAACTGTGCAGGCCTCCGGGTGCCAGACTATACTCCCATCTACCAGGATGGCGCAGTTGGCATGAGATCGGCAGACCTCATGCCCGTACGCCCTATACAGGACGGCCGGGCATCCCGACACCTGGCAACGGACCATCTGTAAGTTGAAAAGTCAAATGAGTATCATCAAATAAAGGTGCCGGAGTTAACTCCGGCAAGATGGGTGCACTTTAACTAGATATTTAATCCGTTAAAGGGAATATCGGGTATAAATTCCAACTTACTGGTTATCAAAAAAGCTCTGGATGTCTCCGCCTGCTCCGGAATCCGTCCTCGGGATCGGTAAAGCTATAACAAGCGGAGAGGGCCTGATACGAGCAGAACAGTGGAATAAGGTAAGACCTAAGCCTGAGTCTGATGGCATTGCAGCAGATTAATGCAACGTAATCAAATGTAGGCGCATTATCTGAGCCCCGTTCCGTCCCCACCGAAATGGGGAACAGCGATAGCAAAGAAGACGGAAAACTGAGCGACGGAAACAACGGTACAATAAACTCCGGTATATACTTCCTGGCGTGTGTGATGGTAGACCACACTACGTCGGAACCAATACGGATCCGGAGATCCGTATTTATTAGCCTACAGAGGCTAATAAAACATGTTCTAGCATAATCTCTTAAAGGCTTCACCTACTCCGGAGTCCATAATCCCTTTATCATAACAGTAAATGCCGGCAGAGACGGGCTAGAACAGGGAAAAAGGTCAAACCTAGGCCTGAATCTGATCGCACCAGGGAAGAGAAGCAATTCTAAAGTAACTAGAAACTCAGCTCTAAGCCCAGTTCTGCCCTGGTATGTACAATCCGGTGTATAGCCTGCTGGCTGGTGTGATGGTAGACCCCACCTGGCCAGAGGACCTACGGGCCCGAAGACATATTAAAGAGATTACACAAAATACTAGCAACCAATCTCCTCCGACTAATCCCCTTGGAAAAGCTATATGCTCTAGCGGTCGTTCATTGGTAGGATTACTTGACCGCGAGCTAGCTAGGCAGCGCCGGCATGAGACTGGGTCAGGGGGGGAGTTGTGTGTGTGTCTGGAGGAGAGTGGATAAGTCGTGATAGCCTGGCCACAGCAACCGACCAGTGAGCCACCACCTTTCGGGAGCTGTAACAAGCCTACCACTAAAAGGAGCAGAAGTCGGTAGGCCAACTGACACCCTAAAGGAGGCAAAGGACCAGGCTACACACAACAGGACAAACATAAAATAAATGATGAGGAATTACTGGAAGAACTGCGAAAGAGGAATAAAAAAGGGGGGGTGGGAACACAACCAGCAAGGACCCAGCCTAACCCACCGAGATCGGTACAGATCCGGTCAGGTAGGCTAGCCTGGCCTCCAAAGGACGTCATGAAGTGGATGGATAGAACCTAACTAAACCCTCCCAAATTGAAAATTCTGATCAGGTCTGGTGCAATAGGTCTAGGCCCAACAAACGTGGCACGAGAGGGACTCTCTGTCCTGGACCGCTCTCCCAGCAAGCATAATAACCTGGGCAGGAGGTGGTAAGAGTGGGGTCGAAAGGGTGGAGGGGCAGGACTGCCTGACCTACCTTCCAAAACCTAGCCTTGGTCTGGTCGGGTAGGCCAGGGAAGGGAATCGCAAAGACTTCCAACCTCACAAAGAATATGAATATTTATCATAAACTTGCATATAATCGAGTGCATTACTGACTAACATCGAAAACACAATAAAAGAATGCATGCATGAATATCGCGAAAGAGATAGAGAGGAATTGCCCTCTCCACAAAACTGGCGTACTATAGGCTAGCCTAGGATCCAAAACACACTACTCGCGAATAACATAGAGAATAATAGTATGTACGAAGGGGAACCAACACGCTCCTGAGGGACTGACAAAAAGGAGACCACCAAAGGCTAGAATAACGAAATATAAACATACAACAAGAGACCTCAGAGTACGTCAGGAGCGAGTTAGGGCCTACGACGTATGGATAAAATTCGTAAAACCAAAGCTCCAGAAAACGACAGGAGCTAGAATAATGATGGGGTATACGAAAACAGTAATCTAAACAGTGAAATGCAAACAGTGAGGTAAATATCATCATAAAATAACAAAGAGAAAAAACGCACGCGGCGAATGATGCACCCAAGATGGCGGATGTAAAAGGAGCGTCACCCCATTTCACGAGAACTAAGGGGTCAAATAAGGGTTAAAAAGGGATGCATCGTGCCCTCACGAGATACAAAAACGAAAAATGGAATACTCAGCTTAGATGAAGAAGCTTGGGGCAGACATGGCTTCGTCAAAAGCATAGGAAGAGGGCAGCAAGAAAAACACGTGTGGTCACTGTAGCGTGTTAATAAAGGAATGAAGCCTTCAGGCGGGAGTTGTAATATTAGTGAGCGGAAGGTAGACGTATTTTAGTCCTTGTAACGGCACCTGCCTAGAGAGGGGTTTTGAAGGGAATCTTCTAATTGGCAGAAAACCTGTGGTAGTGGCTTCCACTCGCCCCTGTGTTTATACCGACACCCTATGTTGTTTTCCGTAATTTAAAATGTAGAGTTTAGTAATAAAAAATTCCCCTCAAAATGTTTCTGGCTGCACATATGAAATTCTTTGTAAAAAGTGTGATAAAATATATTACGGACAAAGTGGAAAATCACTTTCACAACGAATCAAACTACACCAATATTCTGTGAAAACTGCCAAATATTGAATGCATTATTCGTACACATGAGAGATTTAGATTATCCTATAAACTGGAGTGAAGCAAGATCCCTAGTCCCGTGTAGCGACACAGTTAAAAGGAATATCATAGAAGTTTGTTTCATCAAATTAAATAGAAGTGTTCTAAATTAGACTCATTGTTTGTTTAAACTTGATGCGTTCACTATTTAAGAAGTTGTTGATAAATATAAGCAATAAAATAAAATATATTCAGTTTTTGAATTTTGTATTTCTAAGCTTCTGTATCTCTTATGGTTAAATCTGTTTTTAGTTTGTGACTTTCTTATCCTGGATCATCTCTTTGATTTGTACCCTTTTGACAGTTAACCATATGGAATTCTTGATCTTTTGTAACCTTCTTTCCTACTGTATTACATTTGTGCCCCGACGATGCCTCAAATATGAGAAAGCGCTTGGTACTGACCTGTATGAAATTACAATTTCTTAAAAAGAAAAAAGAAAAATTCAAAATTCAACATTAAATGACAGTTTCTTGAAAAGTTGAGATCGAACGATTCTCTCTCTCTCTCTCTCTCTCTCTCTCTCTCTCTCTCTC
>NC_087210.1:31708594-31741094 GCF_015104395.2 Macrobrachium nipponense
TATATATATATAATATATATATATATATATATATATATATATATATTATATCATCATCATGAGTCATTCTATGCCATTCTATACACACAAATTTTCTTAGCTCGTCAATCTATCGTCTTCTCTTCCTTCCCCTGCTTCGTTTGGAATCTCTTGGGAGCCATTCTGTTATTCTTTTCATCCATATATTATCTGACATTCTTATTATTTGTCTGCCGACACCCATTTCTTTTTCTTTTTGTTAGAATATCCTCTACTTTTGTTTGTTCTCGTATCCATGTTGCTCTTTTTTTGTCTTTTAGTGTTATTCCCATCATTATTAATTCCATAGCTCCTTGAGTTGTAATTAGCTTATGTTCTAAGACTTTATTAGGGCTTCAAGTTTCTGATTAAGTTAACACTGGTAGGACCATCTGATTAAATACTTTAACTTTTAGAGAAAGTGGCATTTTACTTTTCACAATCTCATTTTGTTTACCAAAAGCTCTCCATCCCATGCTTATCCTTCTTTTAATTTCAGTCTCATGTCCTGAGGAAACACTTACTGTCTGTCCTAAGTATGTATATTCATTAACAATCTCCAGAGGTTCGTCCATAACTCTTATTTGTTGTCTCTCTGCATTTTCATTGAAAATTATCTTAGTTTTACTCATATTAATTTTCAGTCTTACATTTCTGAGTTTTACTCATATTCATTTTCAGTCCTACATTTCTGCTTTCTCTATTCAAATCTGATTCACTGAGTAGAATTATGTCATCTGCAAATCTATAGTTGTTAAGGTATTCCCCAATAATGTTAATTCCTACATTTTTCCAATCTAAATTCTTAAAACTTCTCCTAGGTACACGTGAATAAATTTCTCACTGTCTTTATGTAGTTTTAGGATTGCTGTACTATTACCCGTATAGATATATGTGCATATATATATATATTATATATATATATATATATATTATATATATGTGTGTGTGTGTGTGTGTGTGTATATACATATACATACACGCAAACACACACACACACACACACATATATATATATATGTATATATATATATATATAATATATATATATATTTAGATTAGAATTTTATTTATGTTGCTATCAACCAATTGGTTACTTAGCAATGGGACCTACAGGATATTGTGGGCTCCAAACCACATTACATCAAGAAATGAATATTTGATCACCAGAAATAAATTCCTCTGATTCTGCTTTGGCGGCATTTGGGTGTGAACTCGTGCTACCAGAATGATAGGTGAATATGCAACCCACTTGTCCAATTAGTTATTGATCCATTACTCGAATAAATAATGAAGAATTAAGTTGTCATATTCTGTGGGCACTCATATATTATATCTCAAGCTCTCTTGATAGATCAGCCACTGTATTCGCAACAAGCCTCGTTTTAAGTTCTGATAGACCTGCCATTGTATTTACTTCAAGCCTTGTTTTACAGTACACTAACATCAGTAGATTAATCTTTCTGGTACCCCATGTAATGGCCATCTAATTGCTTTTTTTGGCTCACCTTATCAAGTGCCTTTTTATACATGGTCAGTTATCCACCTTTTTGAGTCTAGGCAGTCCCCAGTTATCGGTGGACTCGGTAATCAGCGATCTGGTTTTATGGAGCTTGTCTAGCACTATAAAATCAGCAATTTATTGTGCCATAACAGGACGTGTTCCGGTTATCAGTGCCATAAAACATCTTATGGCACCATAAGGGTTCTTATGGCGCACCATAAGGGTGCTTATGGCACTGATAACCGGTTATCCACACCATAAATCACTTTAGTTTTGGTTAATGGTGGTTTATGCTTATCGGCACACCCCCGGGAACAGAACCTCCGCCTGTAACCGGGGACTGCCTGTACGTATGTCCTTTCCTTCCACACCAGACAGATTTACTCTTCTCATAAAAATGTTGAATGGCTTTCAAAATCTTATAAATTTTAATTCTGTTGGCAAACGTACAGTATAGCTTGTTATGGTTTTTTAGCCATGAAAGGAGTGCAGAGGTGTCAACTGTGAGTTGAGTACTGCGAATATGTAGAGAATGGATGCACAAGAATTTTTTTAGTTTTACCATTGCAAGGAAGATTAACAAGCACATTTCAGTAATACTCCCAAGTAGTCTTTATTCATAGTTCCAGCTTACAGTTTGTGACATTTACATACCATTGTTTATTTTTAAAAATTTTACACAATTTACCTTTATTACAGATCAAAAACCTACTTAACAGTTGTATTTTAAGAAATGCAAGAAAAGTGTATTGTACATATTTTAATTTATACATGGATACAAACTGCAACCTTTGACTGCTGTAGGGTATTAATGTTTTTCTGTGTAATGACTGAGTGGAATCTTTATAGTAAAAACAATCATTATAAAAACACTTACTGCTTAGAGTACCGTACAGTTGTACAAGTAGCCTCATTTTCACAAATGTACTTCAGATATTTTCATTAATATAAGCAGCTTTTTGTAGTTTTTACATATTTTTTAAAAGTTTACAAAACCCTTTTATGCATACTGTTTAAGATAATGGAAAAATTTTTTTTCTCTGAATTTATTTGTTGAATCATTTGTGATAGTTACCCCAACAGCATATGCAGATTGTTTGGCAGTATCAGTTTTTCAGTACATATTAAAAACTGACTTCATTGGTGCTGGATATTTCCAGAATGGTTTTCACAAGGTGAATATTTATCCAAAGGAATTGAAATGCATATCCATTGAGTACATTTTTATATGTATGGTAGATTTTGTGTATTTCACATGGCGGGACATAAGTTAAATGAAAGCATTGGTATAGGCTTAAAGGTGGGGTTTCAAATTAATTTCCAGGGTTCCGGCCTGAAAACTCAAATGCAGACTTATTTTTGCAATGCATATAGAAAAACAAAATTAACACTTTTATTTTAATTTTTTGAAAATGTTAATAGAATATACTGCAAATCTGAACCTAATTGTAAAACAAATTCAGTTTCCAATGACGATAAAGGACACGATTTTATTGGAAGTTTAGTTTGTCTTTTCTAAGTCTGCAAGTTCACAAACAAAGTTTGATATGGTTATGTAATTGGAATTGGGTAACATAATGAAATGCCTGCATTCCAGTCACTTTTAGTTAGATATGAAACGGTGACATACTAGTATTAAGTAGATATTGGAAATGACTGCATTATGAACACAGTAATTAAACCTTGAAGCAAATTAATTATTTCAATTATGATAATGATAATCTACTCTATTAAGGCACTTAGAAACTGAATGATAAAAAAATGGACATTTTACATTAGAAAATGGGTTATCTACTTGTACATGAATGGCATTGATAAACATAGTGGTGGGAAGAATGAGATAATATAGGTAACAAAGTGAAGTTAGTTAATCTCTACAATATAGAATAAGGAAAGAGCATCGTATAGGAAGTCATCCTGCATTTTGATCATATTTGTAGCGTTTTCCAAATCCCTAGATGCGAGATCAAGCCCTGACTCCCAAGAGTTCATGATGAGCTGGATACATTAGTAGTACTGTATGAAGAATTGTGGATGAAATTTATTGTTAGCAATCTGATATGGCAAACTATGCATCTAGTAACAAGAAGGAGCAGGATGAAGGTTGCATCTATAAATATACACTAACAAGGAAACAAACAAACAATTATAAACACTCAATCTGCACATAAGTAAACACATATGTTATATGGTATGATATCTCTGTCAGTCACCAGAGTTGTAGAGAATCCTCGCCAATGGAAGAGCTGGGAAGAATTTTTTTGAGATATGTAGTTCAGAATAATTATATATCACAAAATTTTTCTTGGTCTGACTTATTTTTTTTGGCCCAGAGTAATTTTTGAATTAGCTTGTTTTTTCATTGTTTATTGAAAAAAATAGATATATTTTGAGAATCCTCATTTTTGTCCTTAAAGTGTCTTTTGTCACACCACAATACAAAGATTTCTTGAAAATGGCTCAACACGACCCGCATGTTGATTTATATTATGGTAATACTGGTAAATAGCACTTATGTCAGATAAATGTCATCAACTAGGGTCACTTCCCATCGCCTTGTCACACCACCACAAACACTTGTATGCCCTGCTTCAATAAGAAATAAGCAGGGCAATAGTTTAAGACTTAAAAACTATTTATGTACTGTACATTCATACATATGGACAAGTGATTGACCTTAATTTTGTATGCTGATAAGGCTTAACACTCTTCATATGTACACAGAGATTTATTCCCAATTAGTACACTGTTTGTTTTTTAATTGATGATGACATTCAGACCCCTTCTTTGTAGATTTGTCTTGTAAGAAATTTCCAAGTTTTCACGTTCATGCTCCACATAAAAGGTTATTTTCATGAGTGGTAACGTCACTGTAAAACCGCATAGAAAGCTGTTGCCAATTTAAGACTGGGGAAATTGAAATATCCGTTCTACATTGATACATTGCTCTG
Organism: Macrobrachium nipponense; assembly: GCF_015104395.2. Lineage (NCBI taxonomy): Eukaryota > Metazoa > Arthropoda > Malacostraca > Decapoda > Palaemonidae > Macrobrachium > Macrobrachium nipponense. The sequence continues at coordinate 31,713,068 of NC_087210.1, forward strand.
ACTGCATCAGGTCCGAAACGTTGTCCCCATAAGTTTATGTCACTCATTTCACCTATGAACTGTGAAGTAGGGTCAAAGTCAGTCAGGTCAGGTAAGAGAGTTTGACCCAGGATTGTTAATCCACCACCTTCAAGAACATTTTTACCAGAAAGGACATTCGTCAGTGTCCCTGCAAGTTCTCCATTAATATAAACTCCAACTTGGTGATCCTTACTACTCCAAGTGAAGACAATATGGTACCACTGATTTTCCAGAAATTCAAAAGGCAGTTTTCTAAAGTGGAAGTTACCACCAGCGGGATAGGGGCTTTCAGGGTCAGGAATAGGTACATCTGTTACAGTATTTACTGTATCACTAGAATCAACAGCAAAGATACGTTCTTCAACTTGGGACTCCTGCTCATATTGATTTTGCATCCATTTGTCAGCTTCCTCTCGTGAATCTACATAATGCACTGGTTGGGGCAACAATCCTTGCTCTAATAAAGTTTGTGGGTCAGCACTATATTGTGTGTTGTCAGATTCATCTGTTTTGGGGTCTGGTGTTTGGTTAATGGGACCTTCATAAGCAATTGGGTGAGGTGCAGCTTCATATTTATACTCTGGTGGCAGTTGCTGATGATAGAGATGAGTAGGTTCTTGGTAATGGGAAACAGGTTGGGTCTCGTCTTGTGTTGCTAGAATTCCTTCAGGGTATATCTCATCAACAGAGAACACTTCTTCAGCTGGTGGCACCCTTTCTTCTGGATAATAGGGAATATCATCTTCACTTATATGAAATACTGCAAAATTATTAGATTGTAGTGGGATATCGCTTTCAGATGACTGATTTTTTGGTGGGCTAGAATGAGCATTAGTTTTGAAGTGAAGTGTTCCTTGTGTAGTAGCAGCAGTAGTAGTAGTAGTGGTTGCTTCTGTTGTGGGTTTTGCAGATATTGGCAGTTCATGTTTTTCTTGCAAAGATGGATTAAATTCTTGTATTATTAGAGGTTTGTCTGTTCCTGCAGTTTTTATTGAGAAATCTGTAATTGGTGGAATAGTAGGTCTGTATCCTGAATTGTGTTGAGAAGTTTTAGCTGTTACTGGTTCTGAAATATCTGGTAAAGTGCTAGTAACAACACTTTTCTTGTTGATTTCAGTGGTTGTTTCAGGTGGTAGAATAGTACTTAATGACATTGTTGTAGGTTTTTCAGAGATAATTTCATGTGCATCTAGATTATCTTGTTCTTCTTTAGCAACTGCAATGGTTTGCTGTTTATGGAAATGCTGAGCATTCTCCTCTGTAAATTTGATGACAGAAGGGGAAAGTTTGCTAGCTGCCTCTTCAATTACTCCCACATATTTTCTAGTTGGCTGAACATACTGTACAACAGGTATATCATTATGTGGTTTAGTTGGGGATGATTCATCATCATCTTTGATAGGTATATCACTTCTTGAAGGAGTAGGAGGTAGTGGCTCCTCAGTTGGAAGTAGTACAGCTTTCTCCTCTGTTATAATGGCAGGAGCTACCGTCTCCTCAAAGGTATCCTCTTGCTCATTTGAGAATCCAAAAGGAATGGTATTTCTAAAATGCAGATTATTTTCTCCCAGTTGATTTTCATTTGTCTCCTCTTCATGGACCACTAGAGTTTCTTCTCTGACGATAGTGGGAGCCTTTGTTGTTTTAGGTGGTTCTGGTGCTAATTGGGATTGGTAATGTTCATACATGGCATTAAACGCATCAACATTTGTGATTGGTACTGAGTAGACAACAGCTGTATTTCCATCTTTGATTGCAGGGAGCCCTTCCATTGCACGTTTGAATTCTTCTATGTGATGAGGTCTGATTTGTACTGCTTTTTGCTTATTCACATTATTTGCATTTCCATATGTTTTGTCACTCCATTTTTCACTATGATTTTGCTCCTTATGTTTAAGAATATCTTCAGCTGTTGACCAAATGGATACTTTTGATTTTAGTCCTGATACCTGAGGCTTTTCAGTTGATTCACCCTGTGGTGATGTAAAACGAATAGCTGAAGCAGCTCTTGGTCTTAAAGTAGTTGTTCTTGAGAGTGTGGTTTGTGGCAGGCTTTTCCTTGTGGTTGAAGTTCTTATTGGTTTCTGTGTTGTTGAGGTGGTTTTTATTGTAGTAGTTGTTTGTGTTGATTGTGTAGGTGTTGTGGTTGTAGGTGGTAATGTAGTTGTTTCACTGTCAGGATGAGATGAAGATTGATGAGAATTTGGTTGGTTTATGAGTTTCCACAGAGGCATACGTGTTGATTGTCTGGATAGTGAAGGGGATTGACGTGGTTTGTTTGGCTCTCGGGTATGTGGTCTCCTTGTGGTGGTAAATCCTGGTGTGTTTTGTGAGCTGGGCTTAAGCTGGTGTGTCTCATAGTGAATTGAATGAGGAGGATTTGGAGTGGTGGTTGTTGGGAACTGTGTTGTCGTCCTTGGTGTTAGTCTTTGTATTGAGAGACGTGATTCACTTGGCCTAGTTATTGGTTGAGATGTAGTTGTCCTTGTTGGCCAAATTGTCGTTTTTCTATGTGTAGTGGTAGTAGGTCGAAGTGTTGTTGTAGTTGTTGAAGCTTGATGTATTGGGCTTTGGCTTGAGAAGGATGTTCCCCTTATTCCATAAGGATTCCAGTGGTTGGGTCCCAATTTGACCTCAGTCACTTGTGAAGACCACCCAGCATTATTATCCCAAGTAATTTTCTCAGTTGTTGAATGTTTTATTTCTTCTTGACCGGCCACATCTTTGGGTTCTTTGTTTAGTTGCCACATTGGTGACCACTCATTTGGTGACTGTGGTATTGAGGGCTTTGGTTGTTGAGGTACATTCCAGTTGAAGAGGACGAAATCATCATCACCTGAAGGCTCTGTGATTATTCTTGGTTCTGGTTCTTTTAAGTGCAGGTCATATGGGTCACTTTCTTGCATAGTTAGTTCATAGGGAACAACTGTCCAATCATTGTAAGATTCTGATCTCGAGAAGCCATCTCGAGTTGGAAGGAGATGAAGGTCAGCATTCAGCCCAGATGGAGAAGCCTCTAGGTCTGCCACACCCATTGTATCCACATCAACAAAACTGTATGGTGACCAAGTGTCAAAGGAGCGACCTTTGCGTGAGTCTGCCATGATATTTTCTATGTCTCCAAGTCCACCACTGTAATCAACTGCATCTCTTCGTTGCCTTTTTTGCGGGTTTTGCTGTACTGCAGTCCACTGTGTTCGTGGATGGCGATCTACTTGGTCCATTTGGTATGGTTGAACGGGAGGTGGCCCTCCCCAGAGTATTCCCAGGCCATCATGTCTGAGGAAAAAAGCCACTTGGCTGTCAGCTTCTGGTGATACAGCTGTTAGAATAGGTGCAACTCCATATGGGAACTGTGTAATGTTTACCCAAGCAGCCAAAGTAAGGTCAGAAATAGAAGGTGCTGGTTTCAGAATACGAGCGTAACCTCCATCTCCAACAACTAATCGATATGATGAATGTTGCTGCAAAGCTGTAGCACAAATGCACAGGGTGCAACACACTGCTGCCAACCTGTAAAGAAGGAAGGGGATTTTAGTAACTTTTCATACTGTAATATTAACAGGGAAACATCATTCTGAAATACAGTTTATGCATATTTAAATTGATCAACGCTTTAAAGGAACCAGTCAATGTTGTGCCACTAGGAGAAAAAGATTCATCAGGTGAAATTTGTCTTTCTATTTTCATTGTTATATATAGCTTACGATAGCTACTACTATCATCTTCAATGTTCTTGTGATATGATTTTCAGTTTGTTAATTTCCCTTTTCTATATCTCCTAGTCCCGGATTTTATCCACGACCCGTTGTATACCTTCACGTGTTGTTTGCTAATCCCTTGCCTTGTTTCAGTCTATGGATTTGCAGTGATCGTTCTCTTGTAGTCATGATGTTACACCTGGTTTGACCTTTTGACCTTTTGACCAGGCTCAATAGGCCTAATTCTTTCAAAACTTGATTTGTTGTTTCTGTTATTTATGTGTCCCTTTGATTACTTTGCGTTTCTGTGTCATTACCTATGTATACTAATTTGCTCACCCTATGGTTTTAGTGTCCCAAAAAAGTAAAGCAAAGACATTGTTTTTGTCTTGTATGTTTATCGCTCGTATGTGTTCCTGTTTCTGCAAATTGATTTCTCCCAGAGGCTTCCATGTAAGACAGATTACATCCCAACAAAGTATGATATAAACTACAAGGTAAAGTTTTCATCTTGATATCTTTGCTTTTGTTTTTGGCATATTTTTTCCCGACTATGTTGTTAAAAGGAGAGATTAAATTATATTTATAATTTTTTTCTGCCACTGCTAATGAAAATTTCTTTAGCTCTTAAGTAGCTTAATTTATTAACCATTTGTTGTATGTGAGTTTCAAGAAACTACTTTTTCGCTGAATTTCTTCCTTCATGACTTTTGAAAGCACTCGGGAATAAACCTACTGATACTCCCCTCTTCTTGCTTTGCTGTATTATGAAAAATAGTATATGTAAACATCTGTGCGAGTGATTTTTTTTTTTGGTATACTTTGGTTCCAAAGTCCTCTCTTATGTTGGGGAGACTGGGAGTAAATGGAGTTTGCATGGAAAGGATCATTAAGAGCAGTAAACATACAAAAAGAAGAAGTGTACTTTATTAACTCTACGTTGCTGGGATAAAAACTATAGGGTGAATTTGACAGAAAACAGTAATTCAGGGGGCACATATCAACTCACTACCAACAATAAGAGAAAAAAAAAACATCTGGCAGACTGTAGAACAGCAAATGAGTTCTAAAAGAGTCATTTCTGATGGACTGGTCTAAAGTTCAAACGAAGTTTCACATCTTGATAACTTCAAAAGAAAGGTTACTAAAAATCCCCAGACTGGAATGAGTCACAGGTATTTTGAGGACGAGATCTGGGACTTGAAGATACATAAACAGGAGGTTTCCAGGCTAAAAATCATAGCACAAGGTCACACTGAAGGGGATAGCAGGAGATGTAGGATAAGAGCAGTACTTTGCAAACCATCCGTCTGGAAAAATGTAAAACAAAAAGAAAGTAGAAAGAAAGAAGCAAGCTTTACCCAGTGGGCATTTTTCTTCCATTATCTATTGGACCTTGAAGTTCGTTGACATGCTATCAATATTTTGTCTTAATTCTCTTTTGTAATGGAAATTTATTGCCTGTAATGTTAGTGAAATTTAAAAGCATTAGTTTTTGGTTTGTTTATATAAATGCTTGGTAGGGAATTAGTTAATTTGGAAATTTGTCTCATAAGATTTTGGAATTGTGGATTGTATCATTATATATGGCAGTGTTAAGATTTTATCCATAGAGTACACTTACAGAATTATTGTATAAAATTCTACTTGTACTGTCATGTAATTATCTTGATAATAATAATAATAGATTTGTGAATTTGATATCAAAGATGCCATTTACATGGCTGGTCTGGCCTGTGTTTGTTCTAGGCTTCCGCTCGGTTTTTTATTTATTTTTTATTATTTTTTCCTTTCCTGGCCGTAGAGGTAATCTTGATCTCATTCATATTCATATGGTAATGGCCTTTTTAAGTGGATATTCATTTAAAAATGTGTATGGTTCCGTGAAAACCATGTTGTAGCTTCATACGTGAAGCCAAACACGTACTAGAGTATTATGGCGCATTTCTGATTAGAAGCTATGCAGGGACTTGGTCGATAATATTTGGATCAAGAATTTGGTCTCGGGATCTTGTGTTTCATGAATTTCAAGAAATTTAAAGCCTTTGGCAGCTGTTTAGGAAATACCGTTTTATTATTTTTAATTTGTATGTATCATAAATTTGATTCAGTTATTTGCTTTGCATAGTGTATAACATTAATTATGGCTTAGATATTTTGAGTCTTATTCTAAATTATGTCTTTATTGTAATTGCAGCCAGCATGACTTTTTGGCTCTCTCTCTCTCTCTCTCTCTCTCTCTCTCTCTCTCTCTCTCTCTCTCTCTCTCTCACACACACACACACACACACACACACACACACACACACCACACACACACACATATATATATATATATTATATATATATATATTATATATATATATATATATATGTGTGTGTATGGATGTTTGTATTGTACCCATACAGAGAGAGCAGAGAGGAGAGAGGAGAGAAGAGAGAGAGAGAGAGAGAGGTAATATTACGAGTATGTTCTTGCTGTTATTGTCGTACAAGCTGAATTGCTTGACAGTAGTACTCTAAAATGGAAAAGGATTTTCTTATGATTAGATACGATGAAGTAAGGTTCATACCAGCAGTGTTTTCTTAAGAGAAGCACCTGCAGTGATTACTATCCTCGCAAGTGTTACCTGATATTTACATACTGCATATTATTACTGCAGTTGATCTCTCATTGTGACTGAAGGTCGTGAAATTTAGGGGTTGAATATAAAGAGCAACACATGACGAAAAAATTGCTTTTGATAAAACCCCGCCATACTGAAATGAATTTCAGTCAGCCAAGCAATTTTGACATAAACAATGCGAGGGAAATCCCCCAGGGGTCACTTGGTCAAAGCCACGGAGGATTTAGAAGACTGTGTACCAGCGTGATTTTGGGAAGATTGTCAGATAATGAAGGAACGTTTCATCCGAAGTCCCACTGTGACGACAAGGTCTTTTGTTTGGAAAGTTCCTCAAGTCAGCAGTGTCAAGTGTTAAGGTCTTCGCTTCGTAGCAGTAGATGGGGGTTTACCGTTGACCTCTGCCAAGGCTTGCAGCGAGGTTGACGCTGGATGGCGATTCTTGAATAATTGTGGCATTGTAGTTGGGGATGAGAGACTGGAAAAGCCACAGTGAGACATTTCTTATTTCCGTTAGATTGGCTGCTCTCGGCTTGATTTCATGGCTTTTATAAACGCCGTTTGAAAAATATATTTGAGAAGTAAGAAGTTTAGTATGTGCACGCTTGCCTTTGCTGCTTTCATTAGCCGCTTCTGCTACAGTTTGCTTTACTTAACTTACTCTAATCAATGTAACAATTATATGGACCAATTCAAATTTAGTCTCATGAACAGATGATTGTTTTAATCTATTTATTATCGTTGTTATTGTCTTTACTACAAATGATCTATTGTAGCCTTTAATACTATTAAAAAATCACGTAAACTTACTGTGCTTTATTTACAAAACCAAGAAATTTATTCTTTAATTTAAATAACTTTACAGAAGCGCTACTTCCTTTTTGTACACACACACACACACACACACAACATACATACACACACACACACACACACACACTGTCTAGCCTCAGTGTTGTATAGTTTTAAGGTATTATGAGAGCCTAATTTTTACTACTCTATAGCTCTCATTCTCTGCACAATATCATAATGCACTCTATAGCTCTCACGCTCTGCACAATATCATAATGCACATGGAAAAACATATATGTGTATGCATCAGTGGCAGGGTGCTGGCTTTGTGACACCAATTTAACTTATGAAAACAGTATTGTGTTGTGTTGCATTTGTATTGAAATTGTACGATTTTTCTTGATGGCTTGCATATTTGATTAAAGTTCACTGACTTTTTTTTTTCCCCGGAGAAGAGAGTGCTAGAAAGATTCGCTTGTATGAGAAGGTTACCTTTGGCTTCTTTAAACGAGGTTGGAAAGATTGAAAGAATTGTTGAGCCAGCTCTCCTTTATGGAAGTGGCGTGTGGATTTTGAATGTAGAGAAAAGAAGAAAAGTGGGAGCTCTATTGATTGACCGTTTTTATCAGCTTATGTGAAATGGTTTTGTCTTGTGGAGAGAATGGAGAATGACTGGGTGGTGAAAAGAGCGTATACACTTTGGAAGTGCAGGGAGGAGGGAGAAGAGGAAGACCTGGGAAGAATTCGCTAGATGGCTGGAAGATGCATCTGAGCGGAGGAGCCTCAACACTCAGAAAGCAAGACAGTGCATGTAAGATCAAGCTGGATATGTCTCACTGTACGTGTAGAGAGGTTCGAGACCTTATGAACCTTCTGCAAATGCTGTGGATGTTTTCTGCATAGGGAGTTCATCCACGATTCACCCGGTTAAGTATGAATGGAGCGCTGAGCGTTGTCAGAGAAGACTTGGAAAAAGGCTCACTTGAGTTTACATTAGGCAATTTAGGGGATATGAAACTCGCAATACTGATGACATCACTTTCGGGTTGTACTGCTTCTCGTAATTGCTTGCGTGGTTACTTCCTTCCTTAGGGTTTGAGCATCGCACATCTGTGATATACCGCTTCCTTTTACTCATGCGATTACAGGTCTTCGTTTCTTTCGCTCCTCTCGTGTCTTGTGTAATTACTGCGTCAGTCGTCATTATTTTAAGAATGGAGGTACAGTGTGAATTACATTTGAGTATTTTCTTGCGGGATATTTGCTTGCTTACAATGCTTCGGATTGCTTTTGGTTCATGTGCTGTGCTCAGCGTCAATATTTGTATTAAGGGAACATTTTCTTTTCTGAATAAGCATTTATGAAATCGGGCCATCATCTTTTGAAGTATATTATGTAAGTTTTATGTTTTATTTTATGACATAGCCAATTGAACATAAGATTACTTTACTTAAGCAGCTCTGGGCTGAAGAAAACGCTGTGATAGGTAAGAAAAAGCTTGACTTTTAAGAAAAATATCGTGTATTGAAACTGGGGGTGCGGGGGAGCTTGGATAGAATAACAAAGCATCGTAATGGAGAGTCAGCAGTCCGGAATTAGGCTTTGATACCAATGAAGGGATTATATTGATTTCATTCATGGTGAAAGAGGAGCTCTTGATAACTCCTGTATACTTCTTGTCCGTTTTTACTCGGTTCATGCAATGAACTTCTAAGAAACGTTTCTAAGGTGTGTCAGCATGGAAACTTAAGTCTACTGAGTAGGAGCAGTGAAACAGTAATGAATGAGAGAGAGAGAGAGAGAGAGAGAGAGAGAGAGAGAGAGAGAGAGAGAGAGAGAGTTTCACTATTTCCTGGTTAAGCAAGCAAATTTGATGAGGAATAGTAGGGAAGTATAGTTATCGAGTGAGATGGATTCGATATGTAGCACTTATAGAAAATGTATTCATGTGAAGGCTGCATGCATATAGAAAACGAGTTTCGTAGTTTCCTTGAGCTGAGGGAAAGTTCTGTTGCCTTGTGTGATGGTTGTATTGGGGAATAACCCACTACTTGAAAAGGGGGGTTCATTCACGATACATCAAATCAAGTGAGAGAGAAGAGCGAAGCTAGAGAGAGAGAGGATGAGATGAGAGAGAGAGAGAGAGAGAGAGAGAGAGAGAGAGGACAAATCTAGCAGAATTGTGATAGAGAAAAAGTAAGATGTTACGTGTTACACCTGATTTGTTAAAGCGAACACGGTATTTGTAACTTATCATATTCAGGTTTTTGAGTTACGAGTGAATAGAAAGCGATAGCACAAGGGAAAAACGTTTCATTACTTTAATTTATTTTTGTCAAGTTGCAAAGTGTAGTATTGATCTTAATCGTGATTTCTATGCTATACTACATCAAAGAAGAAAATTTGGTAAAGTGCATTGATTGTTAGCGGTCAGTAACCTACTGTGTGTTGAGACTTATTGAGCGCATTCATACGAGATGGTCAGAACACCTTCTTCAAGGTGAGATGAGAACTTGATAATGAGTTTGGCCGGTTATTATACTGGTTAAAGTTAAGTATATCCTAGTTTAACCAGACCACTGAGCTGGTTAACAGCTAGTCCGAAGGATTAGATATTTTCACATTGCTAGGAACCAGTTGGTTACCTAGCAACGGGACCTACAACTTATTGTGGGACCCGAACCACATTATATCGAGAAATGAATTTCTAATCACCAGACATTAATACCTTTGATTCCACGTTGCCGGAGCGGAGAATCGAACTCGCGACTATCGAATCGGTAGGCGAGCACATAACCCACTCCTCCAGTGAAGAACTGTTATAATAGCTATAATTGTGATGATGGTAATGTTTATAGTTGTGAATGGGTGAGTAGATCTAAAACAAACGATCATAGTGATCGGAAATTGAGTAAGCTGTGACGATATTCACTTTATCCATTTTATGAATGAGATCGTATAATCGAGTAGCAGTTGTCATAATTAAGTAAGGGTTGTCACTATGATGTGGAGGTTTATTAGAATATTGATATAGGAGCCACTGGGAAATTCACAGGTGAACCACAGACATTTCAAGAGAACTTTAGCAAATATGGTCGTCTGCACCCTCAGAAGTTTATTTATACACGGGTTAAAATCTGTCATGGGTAACGACAGCCCTGGTAGATTCAAATCAACCGTGCAATTGATGTCTAGGCCAGTCCCTTACGACGCTCCTGATTGGCTGTTGGTAAGCCAGTCACAGGGCTGGAAACTGTCTCTCGAGAGTTCACATGGGTAGGATCTATGTTCAATCTCTCCTGAGGTATAATTCTTTCAGGAGAGGTGGAACATACATCCTGCCTATGTGAACTCTCGAGAGAGACTCCGAGTTTCCAGCCCTGTGATTGGCTTATCAACAGCCAATCAGGAGCGTCGCAAGGGATTGACATAGACATCAAATGCACGGTTGATGTGAATCTACTATAGGACAGTTGGGAGTCTAGGCAGTTTGTAACTATATCATTGTCCAATAGAAAATGGTTGTAGTCTAGGTCTCCCAGAGGTGGTTTCGCTTTGGTTTTTTTTTGCCGTCATTGTGAGGAGCGTTCCGATATTGACGTAAGAGTTGTTCATCCATGTGTCCGAAAATACCAATATCCTCTAAACTGGAATAAATTGGACTTAGTTTACAAAGAAAAGTCCTCTGAAACGTAAAAATGTAGAATCTGTTGTAATTAAAATAACCCCTGCCATGAATTTGAATGATGGATGTTATCAACTTAAGACTATACTTTTCACGTTTCGGGAACAGTCAACTTCACACGTGTCGTTAAAAGATTAAATGGCAATTATGTTGTGACTTCGGTGGTCTATATGTCTTTGATACTGACTTTAACTTGTCTTTCTTTTGTTATTACATTTCTCAGAGGCGTAATTCCTGCTTTTTGTTACTCGAAGAACAGCGTAGTGTGGCTTTAGACTAGTGATTCATCCAGATTGAAGGATGCTTTCAAAACTTTTTTTTTCTTTCTTTCTTTTTTGAACTGGCTTACGCCTACAGAGTGTACAGCACTTCATCCATATATTTTGAGGTAATTTTGTAGCTGTTGTGTTTTTTTTTTCTAGTTTAATATTGTTTTTGGTCCCACCCCCTCTCTCTTATCTCTTTTTTGGGTCCCCCCCCCCCCTCTCTCTCTCTCTCTTTATCTCTCGCTTAAACGCGGAAATTTCTTTGTAATATAAAAAAATCGAATGTTTTTCTTGAAATTAAAGTGAATGGAGAATTGCATTACGATGGTGTTATGCTCCTCGAAGATAAAACGATGTTATTTATAGATTATGTAAATTTTGCAACTCGTCGTTATAGCATAATTTTTGAAGGTTTGATCTAATATGTCGTCTTTTCTTACTGTAAGAATTGGAGCAATGATGGCGTTAGATTAAAAAAACGAAAAAAAAGACACTTTTGGTTCAGAAAGGTAGCAGATATTTCCCATCCTCTTCACTTACTGATATAACTTGGTTATATATATATATATATATATATATATATATATATATATATATATATATATATATGTGTGTGTGTGTGTGTGTGTGTGTGTGTGTGTGTGTGTGTGTGTGTGTGTGTGTGTGTGAAAGGTGCTATTTTTTGTGTGAAGTCTGATTGGAATCTTTCGTACTGAAATGCATTCCTCCTCAGAAAGCGTAAATAATATAATATTTTTAAATTAAGACATTATAGTTAGTGAAAATGACATGTCCTGAACGCATTCTTTTTCCCGACTCTCTCTCTCTCTCTCTCTCTCTCTCTCCTCTCTCTCTCTCTCTCTCTCTCGTGCTCTTCCGCATGCATTTGTATGTGGTCCTCTCAAGGATGTTTGTGGTCAAATGTTTTGTCCGTTTGGATTTGTGCAAATAAGGTTGGTTTTTGAAAGGTGTGTATATTGCTTTGCCATTTTCGTTTCCTAGACTTAGATTTTTATTCTTTCAAGAAAGGATCTTGATTAGAAGAAATCTTATGTCATTCTTAGAAAACAAGAATGAATCAGTAGGGAATGGAAAGTGCCGACTAATAACTAAAGTTAAATTTTTTGCATAAAGACTGCATGGAGAATAAAGAAAGTGGAGAATATGGAATATAACTATTGTTCTTGCAATGCTTTGATTGTTTACAAACATTAGAATTTCGAATGGTAGCCATAGTTGACCTCCGACATTTGGCATCCCAAGTTTTTTCATGATCTGAAGCAGATTGTTTGTTTGTTTTTTCTTATGAAAAAATTAACGACCACAACCTCGAGAAGAAATGGAACACTACACTCAAACAATCACCAATCACCGTCATTGTTGTCAAACTCCGTTTGTTGACTAACGCAAGACACCAATCTCTCTCTCTCTCTCTCTCTCTCCTCCTGCAGTCTAACGTTGGACAACCTTACAGCTGACGGCGGCGAAGGGAATTTGTTAATTATATTCTGAATGGCCCTCGTAGGACGAAGGGAAGGAGGTATGGGGAAAGGGGCGTGGCCTCTGTCGCAACTCTCTCGAGATTCCCAAGGAAATAGAGACAGGTGACAGATTGACAGGTCGTGACAGATGATCCTCCTCTTGAGTAAACTGTGGTCACTAACGAGATGATTGAATGGTTTTGGGAAGCACAGTTATTGCTTGCACATGCTCAGAATTGTACGCGTCTACTCATGTACATATTATAGTAATACAACACACGAAATATATATATTTATAATATATATATATATATAATATATATATATATAAAATAATAATAATAAAATATAATAATATATATAAAATTAAATAATATATATATATATATATAAATATTTAAGAATATATGTATAATATATATATATATTAAAAATAATAAAATATATAGAATATATATATATATATATATATATATTATATATATATATATATATATATATATATATTATATATAATATATATATATTCATCAAAATGTTCATTCTGATTTTTAAGTTTGTGTGTAAAATGATACATTTTCCCTATTTGCATTATATTGTAACATTTAAGCACTTTACTTTTTCTTTCTTAATTACACACACAGAGAGAGAGAGAGAGAGAGAGAGAGAGAGAGAGAGAGAGAGAGATTAAACTTTAATAAAAAAGTTACATATTTTAAAACGTAGTTTCCTTATTCTCCATAGCACTATAGAACGATATGATGTTAACAATTTAATGATATTTGTCAAATACGGTAATTGTATTTTCTGTTGAAATTTTCGGTAACGTTACGAAAGGAATGAAGAAAGTAATTAGGAGCAACTGTATGAATCTGAAAGTTGTGAAACGGTAGTAGGTAATTGAAAAATGGAGAAATGTCTCATTATTATTATTATTGTTGCTACTAGTGCACTATATTGTATTATAAGAGAGGGTCGAACTGCAAGTCCAGGTTAGCTTCATCGTGTATACTTATAATGGAGGTGAAAGAGGCTATAGTAGGTTCACATCAACAGTGCATTTGATGTCTAGGCCAGTCCCTTACGACGCTTCTCATTGGCTGTTGATAAGCCACTCACAGGGCTGGAAACTCAGTCTCTCTCGAGAGTTCACATAGGCAGGATGTATGCTCCACGTCTCCTGAGGGATTCGTGTTTCAGGAGAGGTGGAACATACATCCTGCCTATGTGAACACTCTCGAGAGACTGAGAGTTTCCAGCCCTGTGACTGGCTTATCAACAGGCAATCAAGAGTGTGGTAAGGAACTGGCCTAGACATCAAATGCACAGTTAATGTGAATCTACTATAGCTTCCCCGGGCTGGAGAACAGCAAGCCTGAACGTGCGTTTCATTTAATAAGGATGATTACTACTAATGATAGCGATTACTTGTATTAAGGATCATAGGCACTAATGATATCCTCATCTAGAGAGTATATGAGACAGTTCTGATAAACACCAATTATTATTTTTGCCTATATTTAAATTAAGGGCAAATCAGCCTAGATTGAAGCCGAGTAACATTTGGAGAAAAATGCGAGCTACAAGAAAATATGACAATGTTGACGGAACTTGAGTTTGTTCCAGTGCGGTTATGACTCAATTCTTTTCTATATCTTTATCTAACTGTCTTTCGAGCTTCGTTAGCGGTAAAGCAGAAATTTAGAGAGACAGTTATAGTAGTGTTGTGGGTTCAGAATTAATTAGTGTTTTGAAAGGGTCACGTGGCTAGCTGCCTTCGTTGATTTCGCTACAAAGAAATTGGGCGGTGAGTAAGGTGCCTAGCGCAGTTCTCTGATATAGTTCCCAGAGCAGCTTGTTGGACTTGCTTGGTTGATTTATAGAGCATTGTTTGCCTATTTGGATATTCTTCGCAAATAGCGTCACTCTTAACAGATTAATTGAAGGTTCTCCTTGATGATCATAGACCCACTTCTTTCTTCTAACTTCATTCACCTTATTTCAGTCCTAAGGTGGGTTCTTTCTATTAAGCCCGTCCACACGGTCGGCCCTTGCCTGACGAACTTTGTTCGATGTGACATCTAAAGCGGGAAAAGTCAGAACCTTATTCACTGATTCTCTAAAGTGGGAAAAGTCAGAACCTTATCCACTGATTCTCTAAAGTGGGAAAAGTCAGAACCTTATCCACTGATTCTCCGCTTCTGACGTCACAATGAACAGAGTTCGTCGAGCAAAGCTCGACCTTGTGGACAGCCCTTTAGGCATTACTCTCGCGATGGTGTTCACAATTTTCGAACTTGGGTCAGGTTTGATCAGTCCTTCTTCACACCGTTATCCTCTGAATATGGGACTGCCATCGCTTCGGAATAATCGATCCTGCCTCTTTTGTCAAAGTGGACTTCATCACCATGTACTTCTTGTATTGTTCCGCTTTATTTGGGCAGCCAATAATATTTTGTTCTGCACCTTATAATGAATTTCAATCAAAAAACATTTTGAAGTTGCTGAGGAAATTCTGATATCACCACTCTTAAATGTTCTTGGAACCTGGTTATTAAGAAATCCTTTATATTAATTGCAGAAATATTATATGGAATAGTGTTTACGCGATTAAACAGATGTAAATCTCGGTGTTTTTGTTTTGCTATGTTATTGAATTGGAGGTTAATAAATCTTTGGGTTTGTAGGGACAGAAAACCTGGTGTTTGAAAATTTTGATCTGCCGTTGTGTTGCTATTGTGTGGACAACCTCCAAGTTCTGCCTAATTGCTTAAGTTATTCAGGGTCAAAATAAAGAGAAGAATAGTAAGAACTTTATGTGGAGTTCTCGTTTGAATCCCCACTAGACTGGAATGATTATAATAATATTTAGGAACTTGAACTGATAGTTTTCATATTTTAAAGATCATGTCTAATGACCAGGTCATGAGTAGAAGATCCAGTTAGATGTACATATGAAATTTCTTTCCATTTTTACATTTACTTTTGTGAAAAAGTTAAATGGTGTACGGCCATAAATAATTAAAGAAGTATGATTCGGCACTTGTTGTTGGACACCTTCCGCTGGCACAAGCATGAAAAGGGGGTCTTTATCAAAATTCCAATCGTTGCAATTTGGCAAAATACGTTGTAATTTAACGAGACCTTTTTTTTTTTTTCTCCCGTCACTGTTCGGACCTCACCCTTTACTCATCTCCTCCCCCTTTACATTTTTTCTTTCCGCCTTCTCCGAATTCTCTGGTCTCCGCTGTGTTGTCTTCAATCCTTTCTAAATCCCCCCCCCTCCCCCCCCGCCCGCCGCCTCCCCTTCTTTTCATCCAAAATAGATTGTTCCATTTTGCCTGTGTGCCCTTCCTGTCTTGACACACCGGAAGTCGCTGTTTACGAGAGATGATACGCTCCTTAGAAGGGATCCTAGATTGGGTCTCTCGTCTCTCTTCGAGATGAAAGATGGTTGGTTGATGATGCCTCTCCGTCGACGAGGAACCTATTTGCTGATTTTGAAAACGGATGTTGTTTGTATTGCGGCGTTTTATAAGTGTTTTCAGAGGTTGCGGGAGGTCTTGGGTGTATGGGGTTTAACCCGGAGGGTTCCCATGATTCGGGTTTTCATTGCTGTCTGCTTGCGGTTAGGCAATATTCAGAGTAAGTGTGGCCTCTGGTGACATGATTATTTGCGTGGAAGATTTGACTGTAAAGCGCAAGGATTCTCGGTCTTCTAATGACTTTGTCATTAAGGGCATTATCTGTCTTCATCTCTCTGTCTACGCTGTGTTATTTGTTGTCCATTTATGGTGGTTTATTTTTTCTCTGATGTTTTCCTTTTCATCTTCGTTTTCCTCCCTCCTTCCCTACAACCTCGTCTCACTTTCCTTGCATGTATTGCAGTTTCTTCTTCTTTTAAGAACCAACTAATTTGAGTGTCGCAACCATACTTTGGTCAGGTATTCTTTTACCTAATTGTTTGTCGGGTGCGCTTTATTATAACGTTTATTCGGAACGGGCGAGAGCTCTCGAGAGAAACGTCTATTTTGTTTCATGCAGGGAAACTGTTTTCCATTTGTTTTTGTTTCATATAGTTTACAAGGGTCATAAAATATCCTCCATACTAGCATGTACACATTGTTACTGATATCATGACCGTTCACATTTCCATTACGTAAGTCATTATCGCTGATTATTATTATTATTATTATTATTATTATTATTATTATTATTATTATTTATTATATTATTATTATCAACATAATTTCTGTACCTGAAGGTGAGCGAGGCAAGCATTTAGATTAATTTTTTTTTTCTTATTAAAAAAAATAATCTGGAGCATTGAAATGGTAAAACCATAATTTCATAAGATGAAATGAAGGTGGCAATGTTAACATCCAAAATTGCCAGCAATACTGAGACCGAGATTTCCTGAATATCTATCTATCTATCTATCATCATCTATCATCTATCTATCTATTCTATCTATCTATCTATCTATCTATTATCTAATCCTATATTATCTATCTAATATTAGATTATATAACTTATATATATCTATATATATATACATATATATATATAAAAAATGGTATATACAAAAATGTATATATATAATATATATATATATATTATATATATATATATAAATGTTATATATCATGTATGTTTGTGTGTCTTTAAATCCACAAGTCCTTTCGTAGTTTATTTCTACATTCTTAAGTTTACACTGAATCAAAGAGAGGTTGAGAGACTTATTTATGAAAACGGAGGGCGGGATTACAGGTTTGTTAATTTTGGCAGAATGTTCTTTGAGCAAAAAAGACATGGTTCCAGAGAAATTGCGATGCAGTGTTGTAAGATAAGTATGTATATATGCCTACAAAGTTTCACAGACGCCTGTACTTGGACTTGTACGTCGTGTCTTTGTATAATTCATGGATTATCATCAATTTGCAGTGGTTGTAATATAGTATTTACAAGATGATTCCGAGAACGTCGAGATAATTGCGTATGAGCATCGGCGAGATCGAGCGCTGAAAGACAATGGAGATGTCAGTCACAGAGAGTGATAGTGATAAGTCAAAATGAGCTCCAGTTGAAAGACAATGGAGATATCAGTCACAGAGAGTGATAGTGATATAGCTCCAGTTGAAAGGCAATGGGTATGTCAGTCACAGAGAGTGATAGTGATAGGTCAAAATGAGCTCCCGTTGAAAGACAATGATGTCAGTCACAGAGAGTGATAGTGATAAGTCAAAATGAGCTCCAGTTAAAACGATCAACTAAATAAATTGGAGAGAACACCTCTGCCACGACAGAAATTCTTTTTACAAATGACACCTTAGCACCGAGCGACGCGAAGGAAATGGAAGAGGGAGAGAAAGGGAACTTAGATGAGAGAAGTCGGAGGAGGGGATTTGTCGTTATTAAGAGTGCAAAGCATTAACGATTGCAAAGTTCCGCACCTTCACCAGACATGCTTGATTGATAAATGATGGCTAGAGGTTTATAACGCGTTTACGTGCAGCGGCTGACGTGACGATCAATCAAGACAGCGCGTCAATTGTCTTCAACTTCTTAAGTTCGATTTGCTTTGCTTGATGAGGCGGCGTGCTTTCTCCTCTTCTTATTTTATTTATTTTTTTGTGAGTGATAAAATTCAAACACTATTAACTAATTCAATAATGATGACAATTTACATTGCTTATGTAATTTTGGCATCTTCATCAAATATTGCGTAAAGGAGACTTACATGAGAAGGGAGTTGATGAGGCAGAAGCGCAGGATAGAAATAGATGGAAACGGCTCATCCGAAACGGCGACCCCATATAAAAATGGGAACAAGCTGGGAAGGAGAAGATAAAATATTGTGTACATATTTACTCGTACCTAATATCGCCGAAGTTTCAGCATTTTTTCTTCCAAATTACTATTTTTAGCAATTAGGACCAGTGGTTACATTTTGTTGGTGCAATAGAAGCCTTCTGCCCCCGGGTGCCTTAAAACACAACGTAAAGTACTAAAAAAATATGGCAGTAGTCGATTCAGTAATGTTGTTGGATCAGAGTATTTGATTTCTTCGTGTGCCTCTTTGGCGATTATGTGTGTTGGGGGGCGGGGGGCGGTACAACAGTTCGTACAGTTATCGCGGTTCTTTTATGTTCAGAATGATGAAATTCGCAACGCTTTTCAAGGTCAGAATTCGAAGAAGCAGAGAAACAAGATAAAATATCAGTAGCATTATAGTTGAACAACATTGAACGAAGAATATTATAGTTAATAATAATCATAAAGTTATAACAGTCATGATAAGTGGAGATACTGCATATCGATAACCATCTCCCTACCTGTTACTGTTCACTTTGTTGATGAATGAATATCCACCTCTCCCCTTTATCTGTGCTCTGAAAATCCTAACTGTGCTTTGTGTTAAAAGCAGTAATCTTCTTTTTTCTTTCAGGTAAGCGCTACTGTTTTCTGTGGAAGGTGAAGGAATGCGTCCTGGCTCCTGTAAGTACTCATTTTTTTTTTTTTTTTTTTTTTTTTTTTTTTCAAGTTAACCACGTTGACGTGCAAAGAAATTGTTGTTTTCTAACATTCTACTTGATCTTGGCATGGATTGGCACACCAGTTTGTGGGCTGGGTTTGGGCTGCTGATTTTCCCCGGTGGTTGTGCGGTTCTGGGAAGCTCTGATTCAACTTTTACAGGATATTTATGTATGAATGATTTTTACGTAATAGGAAAGAATGAGAGGAGGTCTTAATAAACGGTAGAGAACGCGTTACATTTTTTTGGGGTTTTGTTTTGATAAAAGTCTTGTCGAATGAATGATCGGTCAAAGAAGGTTTGGGACTCTCCAGTCGGGATATGTGGGAGGCGATGATGCGATGATGGAGGAGATCTGACGTTGGAATGCAGAAGTTAATGGTCGGGGATTTTGCTTCAGTCTTGGGAAGAAAATAATAATCTTCTCTCTCTCTCTCTCTCATCTCTTCTCTCTCTCTCTCTCTCTCTCTCTCTCTTCTTCTCCCTCTCTCTCTCTAATAATACATACTACTACATATATATATACTAATATATATATATATATATATATATATATATATATATTATATAATATATATATATATATATTCCAGGATTATAAGGTTCCATACACTGGGACCCTTTGTGGGTTTTTATTTTAAAGTTGTCCGCTTTCCCCTTTTCCTTTGGCTTGAACTCAGACGATTGATTGACTGAGGGACCCCTCCTATCCTCCCCACCAGATCCGCTCTTCTCCTCCACAAGGTTGTCTTATAAAATTTCGACCGCTGAAGTCAGGCCCCCCCCCCCCCCCCCCCCCCCCCCCCCCACCCCCCCCCCCCAATTCTCTGGTTGTAATAACACCCGCCAAGCCGCAACAACCCACATTTAATCATGGATAATGTTGTTCGCCGATTTGCTTGATTCGCTTAATAAGTCGTTTGCCTCCACTGCCAAGTGCCGGATTTCTTGCGTTGCTGCTGTTTTCCCAAAGTATGAACTTCCATCTTTCAAGGGGCGAGTCTGTCGCTTTTATTTTATTGAGCCCTCTCTCTCTCTCTCTCTCTCTCTCTCTCTCTCTCTCTCCTCTCTAGCATAGTGCACATGCTGTCAGAGGTTGCCTAGGACCTGCTTTGGCATTTGCAGCAAGTAGGAAACTACACATTACGGTGATTTAAACCCTTAGATTTGCCTCCATATTTTCCTATTTCATCTTCTATATTTCATGTTGAAATATTCGTGGTGTTTTGTATGTGCATGAAATTCGGGCCTCGTCTACACCCATTCTTACGTCAGTAGCCCAATAGTTTGTGACTTCGAACCAAAAGGTGACGGAAGTTGCACCACCAGATAAAATATCGCATAAACTAAGTAGACAGCTCCTGATTCTGGGTCGATGTATAATGTAGATTAATAAGACGTAATTTGCCAGTTACTTTGCTCATGAATTTCAATTGCCTGTCGTCCAGCCCTACCTAGTATTTTCGGTGTCATTACTTGGGTAACTGTGGTTTTATGAAATTATAATACACGTTATGATATTGATTATTTGCTCTACTTTAGAATTAGCATAGACCGTTATTCCATCTTTTTAAAGGTGTATAGAAAGATGGCTTTCCCAGATCTTTCGAAATGGAAAACTGTATAATGACGTAGTCGATGTATGCTTTAAGTATATTTCATGTATTCAACCAAAGGCTTTACTCTAAGTAGGTGTAATCAGTGACTGTAATTGCTGTACAAATTTAATACGGAGATATGATCACGTGTCAAGACGATTACGTCAAGAGACGGAACTCTGCCATTTAAGATTGGGTAAAATTGGGAGCGATTTAGAAATGAACTTCGGGGGCCCTCTTTCGTATATTTGTCAGGTGCTTTGTTCGTGCCCCGCTAACACCACTTATGGGCCATTAGTGAATGGGTATCAGGAATGGCGCCAGCCTCGGCTTGGAATCAAGGAAAGGGCGTGGGACCTGCAACCTCACCTTTAAAGACTTTACAAAAAACGGAAGGATTTAATCTTTTGGTATCATATATATATATATATATATATATATATATATATATATATACATATACATATGTATATATATATATGTATATATTTATATAATATTATTTTAACTATATATATATATATATATATATATTTTTATATATATATAATATATTATATATATATAATATATTACTAATATATATTATTATATATAAGGGACTAAATTGGGAAATAAAAATTGATTAAACTTGGTAGTTACGTACCCAAAAAATAAATAGATAAATAAATACATAAATATATAAATAAATATATAAATTTAAGAATTAACGCGTCATAAGGCATTTGTGTAATATGTGATTACTTTAGGAAACTAGAGAAGATGATGGCATCGTTTCCCGTAATTCTGAAAAGGATATTTTAATGCCGGTGACTTATAATGACACATTATTGATTTAGATCTTCTCGTGATTATTGTTTCGAGAGGTTTCTCATCAACATTCCGTCCGGTCATGGGTTGAGCGAGACATCTGGTGGCGGTACTGACACACTAAATAGAAAACCGCGAACGCTGAATGCGGTTGAGTCACAGTTAATGTGTTCTATTGCCCTTCCTTTGTTGTTGTTGTTGTTGATGTGTCCTCTCATTCCATTCTTAAAATCGGAGAGAGAGAGAGAGGAGAGAGAGAGAGAGAGAGAGAGAGAGAGAGAGAGAGAGAGAGAGAGTTTTTAAATACTTTCTTGTAGCTAAGAAGAGTTTCTTTACGAAAGATACATGACAAACTTGTCACATTACAAATTTTGATTAGTACCACAAAAGTTATTTTAACCATATACTGATGAACAGCTGGAATCATTATTCATTAATTTTCGAAATGTAATTGCTCACAAGTAGAGTGTTAATGTTTATACGGTGTATTTGTCGAATTTAGATAATTTTAGTTGAGTCATCAGTTAATGTAATTTGAAGGTGACAAAAGTGAGTCCTCAGTTAATGTAATTTAAAGGTGACGAAAGTGAGTCATCCGTTAATGTAATTTAAAGGTGACGAAAGTGAGTCGTCAGTTAATGTAATTTAAAGGTGACGAAAGTGAGTCATCAGTTAATGTAATTTATTTATATTTGATGCTTTTGTAAGACATTTAGTCTTATTCGACGTATCCTTATAATGTGATTAGTTTTAGACATCGTATATGTGAAATACAATAAGTTTTATTCAATACATGTATGTATGCAATGTAATTATATATGTTTTAGTCTTGTAGTCAACGCGTCTGCGAAATGAATTTTAACCGTTGCTTATTAATGTTTATTAATTGATATTTATATATTTTGTTATGGACTTAAATATTTATTCAAAGTGAGTCTGTCTTGTGCAAGATCATTTTATATTATATAGATGATAATAATGTATTTCTCCATCCTTGTAAGTCTGTTGTAATATTTAGTCATAAAGTAATAATGAGTAGGGGCGTGTCTATCATTTAGTTGAGTCAGCGCATCTGTGAAGTGCGTTCAGTTGCTAGGCAAAGGAAGAACACGTGTCAACCTTTCAGAATGTGAGGAAAACAAGCTCCTCCTGAACTTCAAAAGAAAGAAAATACCAGAGAGAAAACGGCGGCAAAGCGAGATAAACAAACAGGTCGGTAGTCGGTACAATTCCCAAACAACAGCAACAGCGACTGATAAGTCCACCGGTCAACGACGTGAGATCCGACTCTCTCTCTCTCTCTCTCTCTCTCTCTCTCTCTTCTCTCTCTCTGTCCAGGAGCATTTGAGTCATCCGAGAAGAGAAAGTTTGTCTCGAGGAAGAATTTCAAATTAAGGCGACTCGGCGTCAGATAGAGCCACCCAGCGTCCAAGTATAAACCTCGGCGATAAAAACATCGCAAATAGAAGTTAAATGCTAAGCAATTATTAACAAAAAAGCATCATTGTTATACAGATGTAAAGTAACGTTCAAGGAAGCGAATCGTCATCAAGAAAAGCAGAAATACTTAGCGTTACGCAAGAGTAAATAACATTCAATAAAGTAAGCGGTTATACATGACTAACAGCCAGTGCACCTCGTGCGGTGCACTGTTGGCATTACGTAAGGTTCTTTGCAGCGTCCCTTCGGCCCCTAGCTGCAATTCCCTTTCATTCCTTTTGCTGTACCCCCACTCATAGTCTCTTTCAAGCATTTTTACTGTCAATTCCACTGTATTTTGAAATAAACCAAATTGAACAACAATTGATTCTGTTTTAATGTTTAGATAATGTAAAGCTAACAGTATTCAAATCAGGCTAAGATAAAGACATACGAGTATAACGGTCAGTAAAAGGAAAAGTAAAGCCATTCATATTAAGAGTTATTACTGGCTGCTCTATGAGGAAGAACCCGTGCTGGCATAAGGCCAGCATAATCAATAACAATATTAAGAGTATTTAAGGTAAGCTAATAGCTGTATTAGTGATATCCTTAGAACGTGCGATTCTTTCTGTCATAACACGTCAGCATTGCATCTTCTCTTATGTCGAGGAATGGCTTCCTGGCGTTGATTTCTGCTCATTTGAACTGACTGCTCATAGTGAAAAAGACAGGGGAAGGAGTTGGGGGGTGGGGGGGGGGCGGGTTGGCCTCGGGATTGGGGAGGAGTCATTTAGTTCGTTGCGTTGTTGTTCTGCCAGGAGCCACCAATATGATGACCAGCTACCTCTGCCACAGGCCTCGTGTCGGACAAACATTTCCAGGTACTCCTGTATTATGAGGCAACGCAGTTATTAGTAAGGAGTCCATTTGTGATATACTTCCAACCCACTTTCTCTCTCTCTCTCTCTCTCTCTCTCTCAAATATGATTTTTTCCTTATCATATGTGAGGAATATTGGTCAATTTTATGTGAGGAATACTTATTTTTTTTAAGTCCATCTTATTTGTGAATATGCGGTTGCTAAAATTGTTTGAGAGGCTTTGACAGTCATAGTGATGATGGGTGTGTTAGCATCCTCATTACTAAAAAATACTCACTGTAGCGTGAGTCTTGAAATGGAGAAGCAAAGCCACATTTATGTATGGGTGCAAATAAATGAATTTTTTTTTATATATTTTTACCCATACATAACTGGCTTTGTTTCTCTATAATCATTATTATAATTATCATAAAATATTGATGAATAACAAGCATCAGTAATGTACTAAATAGATAGAATTGTATTCGAATCAGGTAGAATGATTATAGAATTCGGCTGATATGTCAATGGGCCCATTGACCCATAACCCATTCATTGCCCCGCGGAACAGGAATGAGAGGAAGCATTCCTGGCGTATTTTAAATACTAAACTGAGCTCTTGAAATGTCGAAGGTCAGAAACACCGACAGATATGCATTGAGTGAAAAATCATAGCTTACAATTTCAGTCAATAAAACTAATTAATTTTACATAGAATTCCGTCCCAACAAAGTCAAGACAAAGAAATAAAAATTAGAAAGTGGTCTTTTCCTTTAGAAGATTTTAGAAGAGGGAAAAATACCAGCTAAGCTAGAGAGCCCAGCCAGATCTTGGCTCCAGCATCCACATTCCAAGGGCTGGCATATGAGAAAGAGGAACAAGGCCCAGATGGCAGTACTTTGATAGGTGTACCATTCCGTATATGGGCCCTCATAATTAATGAGGTGACATGAAGTAGTTGCTTTATTTATTATTTTTTTATTATTATTATTATTATTATTATTATTATTATTATATTATTATTATTATTACATTAGCCTACATGGGTTTTCATTTAGTAGGTAATTCATATATAAAAATTTCTTTTCATGTGCTATAGTTACAAAGAAAACTACACCTCTTGCGATCTAAAGGTTTTGAATCGCATCATTCATATAATTTCTGAGACGATTCACTTTGTTCCCCCCCCCCTCCCAATTTTATGAAACCTATATCTGTACTACGTGTTTTGACTGTTGCAGTATAGTAACAGTTGATCAGTTGATCGAATCAACGAAATATTAGTACGTGTTCCACATTGTTGAGAGAGAGAGAGAGAGAGAGAGAGAGAGAGAGAGAGAGAGAGGTGCAATGCCAAAGTTTCATGACCATCAAGAGAGAGAGAGAGATGATGACGATGATGGTGAATGACAATTTCTGGGACAAGATTGTAGTTGGTCTTCATAAGGATTACCCTCCTATCGCCCCTCCCAACCGTCCCATGGTCCCTTTCCGCTAGCTAGTCAGTTGAAGCAGTGGAAGTTTTTCCGAAGGGGTACATCCATGATTCTTCAGTTCAAGTATGGATGCGGCAGTGACGACGGTTAGGTTTAATTCTTTTGAGCAACCTCCTGCTGGAAGAAGCCCTTTTTTTTTTTTTTTAATATATTTGTAAGATATATATGTGTATAATGTATATTATACATATAATATATATATATATATATGTATATATGTATACACATATATAATATAATATATATATATATATATATATCTAAATATATATATATATATATATATATATATATATATCTTGCAATTCCATAAAATGTTGATGAGTAACGAACATCTATGGCGTCAACGCAAGTAAATCAGTGCTTGTAAATCTCTTGACAAGTTTTATATATATATATATATATATATATATAATATATATATATATATATATATATAGTTATATAGTTATTTGTGTATTTTTATATATATATTCTCACAACAGCGACAAACTCCAGTCGACTGAGCACGAATTACCTAAATTTCATAATCAATCAATCAATCGCAATTCCGTGTACTATTCTTCAGCAGAGCACCAAAGGGGTTAGGGGGAATGTGCCGAGGTCGTTCTTTTCTCTCCTGGATCGAACTTGTACTCTCGCTTGTGAGATGACTTTTTGACTTCCTAGATGGAAACCTAGATGGAAAAGAGCCAGTTGCCCGACGAAGGAGGAGGAGGAGGAGGCCAGTGTAGATGTAAGTTTTATTTATGTGCCAGTGTTAAGGTCTTGTGAGTGAAGAAGAGATAGAGATGGAGATGAATAAGATATTCTTTGAGTGTGCAGTTTTAAAAGTAAGTGTTAAATTATGTTAATTTTATATTAGTTAAGGCACTAATGAACAGCACACGTGTATGCAATTTTATTTCTTGATTTTTTTTTTTTATAAATGCAGTATTGTCCAACTTTCTATAGCGTCAAACCAAGTAACTCAGTGCTTGTAAATCTCCTGACAAGTTTTTTGTTTTTCTTCATCTTTGACCTCATCCCCGTCTTTTTTATATGCATCTTCCAGGTTTTTTCCCTCCCCAAACATGTCTTGCATTCCTGACCTAGCCTAGGGAGTAGAAATTTGCTTGGTATCTGATGCTGGTTTGCCGCGAAGACCTGTTCGAATCCTGTGAAGTTTTACAGGGCTGTTTTCCATTTGTATTCATTGTTAACATTAATGAGATTGCTGCTGAGAGAGAGAGAGAGAGAGAGAGAGAGAGAGAGAGAGAGAGAGAGAGAGAGAGTACTAAGCATAAATTTGGAATAACTTCGTATAGTAATAGTTCTAGCTACTCTGCTTTTACTAATGAAAATATTTCTTAGAATTATCTGCGTATCCCGTATGTATTTGCATGTATATTGTATTCCTTGGTTTGAGGAAAGCCCTTTCTTCCCATGAATTCCTGTTCACATTTTGTGTTAAGAAATACTTTGTTTATTTACTCTGAAATGCAGAAACACTTCCGCGTTTGGTGAAAACTGTGGCATTGGGATGCCGTAAGGTTTTCATAAAAAGGTCGTAACACAAATATATTAACGTTCGCGCTTACAAACTTTCGCCCGAGGAATTTCTGGCGGAAGTTCAGATTCCTTCATCTTGGGTCGCGCCAGAATTTGACTTTGCTGCCAACTTGGATGTTTCTCTGCCTCTCTTGTGCATGTGTTTATTGCGGTTGTTGATTAGGATAACAACTTTGCCTTGGTTCCCTCAATAGGATCAATATACTGTCGTTGCATTTGTCCAAGTTACATTATGTAACGTTCTGTAAGGAGGCCACTCAATTTCTAGCAGTAGTCAGCCGTAACCTTCGTTAGGAACACCAGCGAAAAGCCGGTTCTCTTCATTTAGCCCCGCAGACACATGCAGCGACAGGGCCCTGGAGTCAGACTTTTCAATATGAGGCCCACTGGAGGACATCCACCAAATGATCGCCTGCTAAACGAAGGAAGCACACAGTAATCGGGTTCAATGACTCCTGCTTTCACCATCGGCACGCCGGCCACTCGCTTCCTCCTCCTCCTCCTCCTCCCCACCTCAGCGTCTCCCGCTCACCACACCTTGCTCCCTACTTGCCCCACCTTCTTCGACTTCTGGAGAAGAAGAGGTGGGCCTGGCAAGAGAGGGGAGAGAAATACTTTTCTGTTTCCTGTTGTGTAAATCTTCGAAAATCCCAAGCCCAGTTCTTATTCAGCGATCCTCGGAAATTGGCGGGAAGGTTTTCCCATTTCGTGATGTTGTTGACGCTGGCTGATGCTTTAGCTAAAACCCAAATCACTGCCTTTCGGAATGGTGGCTTATTTTAATTTTTCTTATTCAATTATGGGTTAGCCTCCATTTTCCCTCAGGGTTACACGAACTTACAAGCTTAATCTTACGACCAGAAATGTAGACGATTCTGTTTACATTCTAATTCTTTTAGAGACTCACTGGGATTGGATTCACGCATTCATCTGCCATAGTTTTACGGGAATACTATTTGATGATTATCGTCGTTATGATCACGACTCCTCGGATCTCTTATTGTTTGAGAATGAAATCTGCATTACTTGGGTGTTCAGTAATAATTTTATTTATTTAACAATAGATCATTGTTTACGGTAAGAGCTCATATTTATATTTTCTTTATTCTGGCATTTATTTTTTTTTTTCATTCATTCGTTTCATGAATTAATCTGCTGGATTCTTTGGTAGCTTTTAGGCAGAATA
>NC_087210.1:31746094-31776094 GCF_015104395.2 Macrobrachium nipponense
GCTAGCTGAGGAATGAAATCTCCCCAGATATTTGCCAAATTCGAATGTCAGACCTAATCTTTGGGGGGTGGGGGGCGGCGGGTTGGGGGGTTTATTTTCTAGTCACACTGTTGTGTTGTCTCCAAGCCGTTCAGAAATTCCTACCACATGCCTTGGGGTGGATCGTCTCCAAGGGGGAAGGGTTGTGTCCGGGAAGTCTAAAAAAAGAAGTGTTGAATAATATTGGTAACAATGATGACGTTGAAAATTTGAACTATATTGGAATAGCACTATTTAGAATGCGCTTAAATTCTGTTATGAATTGATGCATCGTCATGTTACAAGGATGTTCATTGTTATTTTTTGTGACTGAAATAGTTTTTGACTTGCTTATCAGTAGTGATACTTATACACGCACAGTTATCAGTAAACTATCTTGTTTTAGATGATGCAACCTTTGACAACGCTAATCTGCAGTTACCGCAACATTCGGTCCTTGAGCACCGAAGTGTAGATGAAGGGGGACGTTGGCACTCCTTGCCAGGCTATTCAAAGTTTGCCCTGCCCATCAGCAATAAGTCTGGTCGTTAAATACTTAGAAAATGCGGGGTAGTATTCAAAAGAAAAGTCATAGTTGCAGGTGGTTTTTTCAATGTTGAACTGGAGGATAAATGGTCAGTTTGAGAGGATGACTTTGCGAAAACAAAAGCGAGACGGTTTCATATATTTCGACTTCAAATAAAATAACTTTAAAATTGTGTTCTATAATATCAGTACTTAATTTTTTGCTTGGAAAAAGTAATTTGTAAGAAAAAGCAATTAAGTAAACGAAAGACGATATCCAAGAGCGTGCGTGCATATTTTGATCGAATTGGAATTGGTGGGAAAGAGGCTACAAAGAAAAATAGAGATTTCTATTGAAAGTCGTCTAAGTTGGTCTCTGATTCACGCCAGACACCTTTTTGTGTGTCTGAGAAAGATCATGATAAAGAAGGAGACGTTGGTGATGATGGTGATGATAATTGTGACGATGATAAGAAAAGTGAGATAAGAAAATTGCTATGATCTACATTGGTCCTTCACGGGAAAATCTGGTTGCCATCTTGCTATTTAACCTTCCCCCCCAAACTTTCCCTTGTCTGAGCAAAACACCCCCCCCCCATCTTGTCATCCTCTCACCTCCCATCCTTTGTCGGTTCTTAAAAACAGGTTAGCTTCGGAAAAATGTCGCCCCACCTACGTCACAAGACTGAAGAGAGAGAGAGAAATATCTACGAAACGTTTTTGGAGGAACAACCATGTTTAAAAAAATAAATAAATAAAGAGAGAGAGAGAGAGAGAGAGAGAGAGAGAGAGAGAGAGAGAGAGAGAGAGAGAGGGGGGGGGCAATATACGGTGGGCGGTCGTAATCAAGGGAAACCAGTGTGCAGTGCCGGCAGCCTTTTGCTTATCCCAAGTTTCATCCTTGGCGGTTCCCTAACCACTCCTTCCCCCCTCATCCTTCGCCTCCACTTGTCCTGAGGTGTCTGACTTTTGCAGAGTCTGCTTGCACCTGTGCTCGCACTTTGCATGTCCACTAACAAACATACGCGTATAATCGATGCAATTTTCTAAATATGACAACGTTTCTGCTGTAACACACACACACACACACACACACACACAACCACACACACACACACACACACCAAGGATCTGATATTTTCAGGAGTTACACATGCGAACATTCAAACACTTTTTTTTGCACCCAGATGGTATCACTCATGTCCGTATAAAACCGATGCTTAGGAACATAGTCAGTATATATATTGTGCATTCAGACATAGAAGTATCTAGTTAATAATGGCCGTTGTCCTATGTCTACCTGTTAAGGAGAATATGATAAAAAATTGAAGGATCCTGTACGGTTAGGATCTATCGATAGATGATTCGGATAAGCTCCTGTTATTTATGGATGTAATCACTGAAGTTTGATTAGTGATCGACGGCGGCAGCGGGGAGGAAATGTTATCGGGTAGGAAGCAGGGTTAGAGAAAGAATGCTTTACCTCCACCCCCCATCCCCCTCGTCCCACGAAAAAAAACCTTCACTTACCCTTGTAGAGGTCAGGGAAACCTTGCGCTAGGGAAATGGAGAGAGAGAGAGAGAGAGAGAGAGAGAGAGAGAAAGAGAGAAATTACAAATGATAATAATACTTTAGGAATTCGTTCATCATCCCTGAAAGGAACGTAGGGTTTTGAGAAGAGAGGTAGAGAATAAGGAAAACGTTTTTTCAAACGTATTTATCCACACAGGACAAAAACTATTACAGCAGTGTGTGTTGACTGTGTTTCAAAGTGGTCGAGAGAAGGGATATTTGGCGAACCATACAAAAATAGAAGAAGAAGAAGAAGAAGAAGAAGATGGGAGCACTAATCAGACGTGAAACATTGCAGTAGAATTCATCAGAGTGACGTTAAAAGTTCACCAGTAATGATGATTCATTAGACACGTGCAGTATTCTGTACGCAGTTCAAATTCCGACATACCTAGGAGCTGAACCTACTCTTTCAACTATATAGAAGTGCTACGACAACACCGCAGTGAGGCATACAAAAGGAAACGATACCCAGTGAGAAGTTAAGAACCACTCGATCTCAGAACACACCCATTTTCACTTGCCTTCGTTCCTTGGAAGAGTGATCACCTTGCACTCTTCCCACAACCTGGCAACAACATTCGCCAATTGACAACTTACTGTACTTCCTATTGGTGAGGGATAGAGGTCAAACGCTGAGAATGCAACGATTGTATGTGAACGGCTCATTTTCCCGTGCTATACGTGGTCTCACTCTCTCAATAACGGTAAGTTGTAGTTGAAGAGAGAGAGAGAGAGAAAGAGAGAGAGAGAGAGAGAGAGAGGTACTTCGTCAAAATATCTATCATCGTGTAATCGAAAACGGATGGTCCTTGGCGAGGTAATCCGTTCTCCGGGTGAAACCATTTATTCGATATTGTACTAAGTTATTTGCTCTTAACATCGGTTTGTGTGGAAGTGCTGCAGAGGTATAAGTATTTTTCCACTGAATCGGAATCGCGCTGGAGGAAGTTTGCATGATGTTAAAGTATATTACCTAGCGGACTATTGTTGTCACTCCTTGTGGTTCTGGATTTGCTGATCCAATTTGTATAGAGTAAATAGTCTGTCCCTGTGCTGACTTATTCAGATAGAAAATGAGAACAAATTTGATTGATGTTGAAGAAAAATTAAGGAATGAAAAGATAGAATAAAGAACGAAGAACTAAACGAAGTGCCAGACCCTAAGAATCATGTAGTTCCTATGTTGATAAACAAGAGAAAGTGATTCTTTTTTAATGTGCTACTCCCAGATGACAATGATTAGTCATGGGGGCCTAGTTGGAGTTCACTGGAGGGTGTGAGCTACCAGTATCGCCGGCAAGAACAACAAGAACGCTTTTGTGAGATTCTTCTGTTTTTTTTTTCTTGGTGGAGAAAGTGAAAAGGGATGATGAAGAAAAGTACGATTTGTGAAGGTATGATGGTGCGAAATGGGAAAAATTACGGTGGAAGAAAGTTTCGTTTGTGTATGGGAGAAGAAACTTTCATTATCATTGTCAATGTCTGACAAGGTGTAGTAGAACACACACACACACACACACATTTCTAGTTACACCTACCTGTTTCCGATTGGGTAACATTCCAGCATTCCAGGGATGTTGATTCTGAATATGATTCCAGTGGATGTTGAGGCATTTGATGCTGCAGTGCGTTCTTATGCCATGTGTTTTTTTTTTTTTTTTACTCTTATTTTGAATTTTCTTCTTGGGATGGAGAAAGTGACTTGTATACAATGAATGATTCCACTCTGAACTATTTATTGAAACATTTTATTAGTTACATAGTACACATATTCTGTCAGTCTTGGTTTTTATTTATTTATTTATTTATTTAATTGTTTTTGTTGCAGAGCATACATCAGTGCTTTCTTCTTATCCCTTTTCTTCTTCAGCGTCTGTCTGTCTGTCTGGCAGGACAGAGTGAAAGTGGTCTTTGCTCCTGTTGGGGCAAAGGCGACAACAGGCTGCTTCTCGGTGTTGCTTCTTATCGTCCGAATTCCTGAAATTGACGTCAGATGTTCCATAATCGTAACGTGCTCCTCCTCCTCCTCCTCCGCGTGTCGACTCTGACCAAACTGCTTTTTATCCTCTCTCTCTCTCTCTCTCTCTCTCTCTCTCTCTCTCTCTCTCTCTCCTCGAGTCTTTGTTCCGCTCCATATTTCTCTTGGTTTGTAATTTCCCGTCGATTATTTTGTAAATTGCCTTGAATGATTTTTCCATTCTGACTTCTCCGCAAGGATTTATAGACTTTGTCTGAGAAATATTGTTTTTTGCTTCTTCTTTTTTTTTTTTTTTTAAACCTCTTATTCACACGTCTTCATATCTCATGCGAAGCTTTCTCCTTGGCCGTGTGGCTCGTGTACATCTCAGGCACGTATTTATCTCACTTGTCTCCCGATCATTTGTCGCTCCCTGGGCATCTTTCCTTTCTCTCCCGTGTGCCATCTCACAGCTTCTTCGGGCATCTTACCACATCTCCTTTTTGGGATGTACATGAAGGCATTCCAGGCATCTCTCTCTCTCTCTCTCTCTCTCTCTCTCTCTCTCTCTCTCTCTCTCTCTCTCAGTTATACAGTTTTTTTGTGCGTGTAAAATTATAATCAGTGTTTCGTGGAACTTGTTTTTGTACGTTTTGTGTTTAAGAGTTATTTGTTGATGTTCCGCTTGGGAACATTATTGATAATATTTAAAAGCATTCATAATGATAATAATTAGGGCGAGTAAGAGGATGAAGAGGGTAAAATAATAAGAACATTGTCATGATGATGATATGATCATTATGATAATAAGAATAATTGTAACAGTAATGATGACGTAAGCCATAACGTGTCAGTGTTGACAATGCTTACTGTCAAAGAAGAGGTGAAATCAGTGATTGTTTTTTTTTCTACTTTATAGCGAGGATCATTCATTAACTTCGTTTGGAATCTATTTTACTTCATCCGCTTCTCTCTCTCTCTTTCTATACTCCTTTTCGATAGTCTACTTTTTCCCCCTCCCTCTGTCTACCTCTCCTCCTCCACCTATCCCATCTATCTGTCCCAATAGATAACTATGCCATTCTCAACGCTCTTTCCTTTTCCAACTCTCCTCTTTTCTCTTCCCTCTTTCTCCTTCCTCCTACTCCACCTCCCTTAGTCTCATCTTACATTGTCACCCCTCGCTCCGTTCTACGTCAACATCACTTGACATCTTCCCTCTCTTCATCTTTTAACTTTCCCCCCTCTCCCTCCTCCCATCTTCTTCTTCACCTTCTTCACCCTGTTACCGTAGTGAGCAGAACCGTTGCAATTGTATGCGCGTTCTTATGTAAGTGTTACTTGATTTGGCGATTTTATGCGCTGTAAGGAAGACTCATTTCTAGTACTTGGTTGTAAGTTCCACATTGGCCGAGTGCATTTCGCGCTCGGCTACCAATCCGGTGGTCCAAAGTTCGATTCTCGGCTCGGCCAACGCGGAACCAGAGGAATTTATTTCTGTGATAGAAAATTTGTTTCTCGATACAATGTGGTTCGGATCCCACAATAATGCCTGTAGGTCCGTGCTAGGCTAACCAATTGGTTCCTAGTCACGTAAAAATATCTAATCCTTCGGGCCAGCCCTAGGAGAGCTGTTGATCAGCTCAGTGGTCTGGTAAAACTAAGATATACTTAACTTAGTGCTTGGTTGTTGTGCTATGAATGGTTCCACTGCAATAGTGGTTAGTGTCGTTATTTGCCACTCGAATGTCGCGGGTTCGGTGTCTCCCCAAGGCTCTGTATCATGATCAGATGTTGCTGCTGTGTGGGGTCTGCGGTGGGAGGTTGACACAAACATTCTTTGGAAGCTTGAATATTAAGTCAATGGCATCGTGCTTGTTCCTTGTGAATAGGTTTCATCCACTGATATAATATAATAAAGATAATGAAATGTCGCACTGTCTGCTAAAAGTAGAATTATGATGAAGATATATGTAAATAAATTCACACACACACTTTGGTAAATAAAAACAACTGATAAACGAATTATTTTGAGGTTTCGAAGACAAGATTGCTGGCTTTGCCGTACCGCTATCTGTAATTTTGTTTGTTTTTATAGATCTGCTTAAGTAAGTTTCGATTTTGGATGAAATTCTTTAATTCGTCTCTGTTTGATGTTTGTTTTTGAAGTAAAAGTCATTGGGAAACAGAGAGAGAGAGAGAGAGAGAGAGAGAGAGAGAGGGGATATGATTTGCTGCGATTGTCTGTTTTTCTCTGGCTCCATACCCTCATTTTCACAGAGCAACGTGCATGATTGCGTTAGTGTAAATATCCTTTTTTTTATTTTATTTTCTAAACTTGACATGACTTTTCTTTGGTGAATATGTCATCCCTCTGCTTATCTGGAAAATTCCCTTCGGTTTCATCGGTTATTTAGAATAAAAATATGGGAAATAATCGCTATTCCACTCTAATCATTGGAGGGGAGTCTGAAACACATGGGCCAAATGCAGATGCAGACGCACACACACACACACGTGTTTGCGCACAAGTTTGTGTTGTTCTCACATTATACACTTCCATGGTTGCAAATAAACGAATGTAATCGCGTAGAACAGAAACATACATACGTAATACAATGGTGTAATGTAAATTAGGAGTGAATGAAGGCGAAAGATGTAACTGATGTGATAAATTGCTTTCGAAGTGGATATAGCCTATTAAGATTATTGAGAAGGCGAGAAATGTGGAAATATGTAGAAGTTACAAGGAGTTACAAGGTTTAGGATGTCTCAAAGACTTGTTAGTCCATCCGAGGAGACATCGTGTACTCACTTATCTGTAGGAGTAGGTTTTACTGTTCATTCACAGTGTCCTAATGATTTTATCTAGCTTTCTTTTGTTGTAAACACTGTTGCTGTTTACAACTTCTGGTGGAAGTAGTCAAAGGTTTGTTAACCTAAGTGGAAATTTTGTTTAGAGTCTTAAGAAGTCGCTCGACCACGTGGAGAGAATGGACGATGATAGCTCGGTGAAAATGAAGAATAATTGAGAAATGTTATGGGGAAGAAAGAGGAGAGGAAGACCAAGAAAGGCTTGGATAGGTGGTGTAAGATATTCATTGGAAAGGAAGGACCTGAACATTTGGAATTGCGAGAATGGTTGTTAGAAGATAGTTGTGGATGGCGCTCGGTATGCATAGACTAGGATTTGACGCGCGACCGATTCGCGATTCAGAAGTGAAATTGTGAATGTTTCAGTGACTGTTGTGTCGTGTTTGGAGCCGCTGCATTTAGGAGAAGCGGGTTAATGTTATTAAATGATATACATGGCCTTATTGAAGAGGTCGTCTTGCTTCATAATAAAGAATGGTAAATCGTGTCTTTTGTTAACGCGACTTTTATTTTTGTATTTCAGGGAGAGTCCATCAGTATCAATTACACTTGAGCAATTTTGGTAAATCTTATGAAAGAATCAGTTTATGTAGTCTGTTAAAATATGAGAGCCAGTCAAGCGAGTGGGATGAAGTTGGTTTTCTTACTGAGGACCTTCAAGAATTGTTACTCAAGTCGCATCCCGAGGTTTCACAGCAGAAATTAGGGAAGAGAAAGAGGGGGAGACAATGCTTTGCCAACTGTTATGGCAAACAAAGCCTCATGTTTACTTACAGAGGTTGGGTTGGGGGTGGGGGGGGGGGGGAAGGGGGGGGGGGGGGTAAGGGGGGGGGCGCCGTTATCTAGTTGTTGTCTCGTGTTTTCCCACAGATATTTGTCTGTTGAAAACCTCTTGTCTTCTCGTCATCCCATTGTGTTATTTTTTATTTCCAAGAGATGTTATTGGGGTTGAGGTAAAAGGTTAAAGATGAGTTGATCTCCCCTCCTCCTCCTGCTCCTCCTCCTCCTCTCCTGTTCCTCCTCCCTCCTGCCTCCCTTCCTCCTTTCCTTCCTTCCTTCCTTGCCTCCTCCTTCCTCCTCCTTGACACCAAAAAGGTGCAAATTGCTAGTTTTCCAGTGCTTATCCCATGAATTCTGATCTTTCTATGAGTTGTCGGCGTTTGTTTTGTCGGGTTTTATTAAGTGTTATTGTATAATTTCTATAGGTGTGGGAAATTCTCTCTCTCTCTCTCTCTCTCTCTCTCTGCTTCTGCACGTACGCAATGTGTATCGGACAGGGTGCGTTTGTAGAATATTAGTTAGAGAGAAAATGAATATCTGTCTACAGTAAGATCACTGCTTATACCCTTATCTAACGGAATCAGATAATGATGACTCAAATAAATAGTAATGAAGGACCATATGTTTACTATATACATTTGTATATGTCTACTCACACACACACACACACACACACACACACACACATATATATCTATATATATTTAGTTATATATTATAAGTATAATATTATATATACATAGATATATATAATTATATATATGCAATATAGGTAAATAAATAGTAAATAAATATAATATATATTAAGAATATTTAATGTATGTATAGTATATTAGTAGATATAGATAATATATATATTAATATATGTATATATTATATATATATATATATATATATATATATATATACTTATATATAATAATATAAACGTAAAATGCCCATATTGATATAACAAAGGGAGAACCCAGGAACGTTATATTTCAGGAGGTGTCGTTACCTCATCACAAATAACCGTAGATCTGGTAGCACTCGGGAAAAGCATTTATGCAACATGAAATGTCTAAATCGCAGACATTTACGGGATGTTGGGTACATTGGGTTTAGGCTTAACACCTTAATGAACCTTATATCCCTTAATTGCTTAAGATTGATAAATATGATCTCATTTGAATACTGCTCCTCTGTTACATTCAGTATAGAGTACCGAGTTCGCTCCTACGCCTTTCCGACCACGGGCTCATGGCCTCATTCTTCAATGTATTTTGCTACTTTGATGTTCTCCGGTTCGCTTTCCAATTTTCCATGTGTTTCTGCAACCTCATCCTTAAATCTTGTTTTTAACACTTATGTTATCTGAATTTTGTAGTTACCAAGAACCTCCCTTTCCTCACCGTTCAGTACAACAGCTTGTTTCAAGAATGTTAACACAAGCAATTTTATGATGGATAACAACATATATCTAATTCTTTTGATAACACCTGCCGTTGTTTTCACTCTGTATGTCAAGTAACAATCGCATTGAGTCATGATACTCTTGTCAAATGATCTCTTCAAGATTGAAAATGATGCTTTTCCTGCCGTTGTTGTTGTCTACCCTGGCATAAAGTTGCTTGGCGTATTTTCGGTATCCTCCTGTTAGGCTGTAGTTAATTATGAAACAATGCTCTCGCAAACTCATCTCTTTTAAATAAGCTTTTCCTGTTTGTATGGTGGGTGGCGGCCAAATTGAAAGCTTTCAGTCCTTACGAAGACTTTAGGGATGAGGTTGCTAGTCCCGTAGCTATTTCTTAACCCCGACTGATGGTGGTACCTATTCAAAGCAAGGTCGACTGATGGGCGACAGGCAAGGAATCGAACTATAGTCATCGCAAATTTGAGCCCATCGGTCTGCCAGTGAGTGAATTAATTATTATGTGTATGTGTTTGTGACTCTGCATCATCATTTGTATTGACAAACGTCTATCTTCATTTTCGCAAGATGTTATGATGTGCCACCTCTTTGTCGTTGTTTATAATTTCCTTCCTGTCACAGTTATAGGATTATTGTCTTCTGTAGGTGTGTGTTTTGTGTGCAGTCAGATTCGCTTATTTTGACAATTATATGTTTTAGTATTTTACTGTATGTTTACTTAAAAGCCTCTTCATTTGGCAGCTAATAAGTCAGATTTATGGTGGCAGCATCAAGTAAGAGTTATTAGTTATTATATTCTATGATAAGTTCAGTATTAGTAGTAGTAGTAGTAGTAGTATTTTATTTTATTATTATTTATATTATTTATTATTATTATAGTATTATTATTATTATTATTTATATTATTATTATTTTGATCGTATCCCTCGGGAAGCATATTTTCATTTAGATCTGAAGCTTGTAAGCCTTCATTTAATTATATATATATATATGATATATATATATCTATATATATATATATATATAATTATGATTATATATTATTATTTGTTTTTATTTATTTGGGTTTTTATTATTTTAATTTTTGATGTTATTTTCCTCGGGAAGCATTTCAATTAGGATTCTGAAGCTTGTAGCCTTCATCATATAATATATATATTATATTCATTATATATATATTTTCTATATATATAATATATATTAATATAATATATATTGAGAGATCATAAAAAGAGCATAGAGAGAGAGAGATGACGGGGATGAGAGCGGGGGGGGAGAGAGAGGGGGAGGGGGGGGGGGGAGACGAGAGAGAGAAGAGAGTGGAGAGGGCAAGGACTGAGACAGGGGACGGGCAGGGGAGCAGAGAGAGAGAGAGAGAGAGAGAGAGAGAGAGAGAGAGAGAGAGAGAGAGAGAGAGAGAGAGAGAGAGCTTTCGCTTTCGCTTTCATTGGCTGAAGTTTCCTTCTCTTCGCCCCGATGATTCACACGCGAGATGAACCATGATATTCCTCTGTCGTTGTTATGCCGTGTTTTGAAGCTTCGTCATTTGTTGTCATTTATAATACTGATTGTATGTTTTTGGCTCATTTGAAATACATGGCACTGCATGAGCTTGATAATTTAAAGGATTCTGTTGGCGTCATTTTTTTGTGCGAAAGCTAAGAGGACGGGCAGCTCAATTGCTCTTATCTTTCAAAAAGGCAAACCAGACGTGTAAACCGTTAGAGCGTGATCTAACGGTTATGTTGATTCAAGTTGAAGTATTTTAGTTTCTGTCATCGATTTCCATGCCTGATTTATTTCTGGGCGAGCGTCTATTGCCCTAATGAGGTATTTATATTCAGCAGTATTTCCTCTTCACCTTGGTATCGCTAACCACCTGCCCGAGTCCATGATCTTTCACCCAGCATCGTGACGCTGTTCGCGCGCTTCGCAATAAACCGCTCGACCTTCAGTGCTGAAAGATCTTGATTGGAAGCATCCATTAGAGAAAGCAGTAGTCTTCTCTCTCTCTCTCTCTCTATTTACCGGCTGTCTACTACGTTTTTTCGGATGTCATGCATTGGTTTCTTAGTTTCTTTTTGTGGAGAAATTTTTTTTTTCTTGACTTGGTTTGTCTTTTCGGAACTTATGGGCCATCTATCGACCGTAAAATAATGGCGACTGATACGACTTCAAAGAAAGGATACCGTTCTACATCTACTGGAAACACCATTCTCCTTCTCTCTCTCTCTCTCTCTCTTCTTTCTCTCTCTCTCTCTCTCTCTCTCTCTCGAATTTTATTTCGTTTCGGCTAATTCATGATCAATTTGGGTCTCTTGTATTGCAAGCCGGTGTTACTTTAATACCCCCCTTATGTTTTTAACTTGTTCTGGAGACACGATCTGTCGATCTCCCCTCCCCCCCTCCCCCCCAAGGGCGAGGTTGTCGATGTTAGGGTTGAGGTTGCAGGGAAAGTTGGACGAAGGCGCTCATTATTGCCTAGCGACACCGAGGAAAAACATGAAACCAGAAACATTCTCCATGGAAAGCAAAAATCGAAATTAGCTGTTTTAGCAGATAAGATGGTGCTTTTCTTGCTTTAAGGGAAGACAGGTTTTTATAATGGAAAACTTAAGATTTTTTTCTTGTTTTAACAGTTGCTGTGACCCTCTACATCTGGATATGAAAAATTAGTATTTTATCCAATTTTTTGTTTATTGTACTTGCTAGTTTGAACTGTTGTTCTGCATATTGTTGAACTTTATGATTTAGATCCGTTTGTTTTGAATTACTCTTGTAGTTATTTTGAGGTATAAAAGGTTTAGCCCAGTTTTCCTTCTTTAATAAAGGAAGTATGGACTTTTGATTAATAATGATAATGATATCGTATTAGAAAACGTTTT
Source organism: Macrobrachium nipponense (assembly GCF_015104395.2). Classification (NCBI taxonomy): domain Eukaryota; kingdom Metazoa; phylum Arthropoda; class Malacostraca; order Decapoda; family Palaemonidae; genus Macrobrachium; species Macrobrachium nipponense. The sequence goes on from NC_087210.1 coordinate 31,758,121, forward strand.
GACTATCCTAATTGTGTTACCCACGCCTTTTTTGTTGTAGATAGTCTCTCCCAGGGGAACTCCACACACACCTCAGCAAACAGGAATGGAATGGGTGGCCATAAGGAAAGTGTATCTAGGTGTAATAGAATTGAGCAGAAACTTAGAAGAAGATATTCAGTGATTTTTGCTGAACAGAAACTGATGAAAGTTTTTTTTTTTTTTCTAGAGATGTAACCCTTGTCACTCATTTTAATGAGCAGTCAAATGCCGGTATATTTTTCTTGCTTTGGGGTATGGATTACAGAGACTTATTTCCTGTTCCTACTGCTTTAATCATTTCGAAGCTTTATCTCTTAATTTTGAAACCTCTTCGTTGTCAAAATCAAATATTTATATTAAATCCTTTGTCAACTCTTTGTAAACTCAATGAATCCCCCTGTTAAAACAATTTTCACGGTATTGTCACAACATACAAAGACCACAATGTCTGTAGTTATGAGTTTATGTGGTTTCCAAAGTTGTTTCAGAACATCGTACTCAGCTGCTTGCTTTTTCATGGGGGTTCGCAACGGGAAGCCTGATCTTAACTGCCGAATCCTTGTTGTTCCCAGCACGGCTCTTGGCGTTTGCAAACAGGACCCCGGATGTTCTCTCCGAGACCCATGATGCTTTTAACAGGAACCTGGTGATCATCTCGGGGAGTCTTGCCCTTACTTATAAAGTCTCCCGTTGTTCCAACCGAGACCAGTGATGTTCTAAACTATACATGGTCTCATGTTCAATAACATTCATGGGTTCCACAACGGGAAACTCCTTCAGGTTTTCATGGAGGTCAGAGGTCTCTTTTATGTGAATTCTTATTTAAACAACCGATAATGAAACTTGATTTGACCAAGAAATTCATGAATTCTGGTGATTCATGTATTAATATCTCTGTGCATTTGACATTCAGTTCACCAAAATGAATCTTTTCATTTTGAGGTTTTCATAAGGTTTTGTAAAACTTTACAAATGCAAAGATTTGTGTACAATCAGTCACAAGTAAATAAGGGTTAATGTTTTCGGCATAGAAGAGTACAAACACTTGATTCGTTTATTAGAAAAATAATAGATTGTTGTTCTACGACTTCCGTTCTTCTTTCTCTGTACTGCCATTCTTTGGAATCTTCTGAGATCATTATCAATTCCCACCATTCTATCCATTTCATCCACTTAGACTTGTCAATGGAATGATATTACCCGTCCAGTAGGATCTATTTAAGCAACTTGAATGATCTATTCCCGTCGCCAAAATCTGAAATATCGAACTGTAAGATTTATCTAGAATATTGCTTCATTTGAGATGGAATGAAGGTTAGGTGGGGAGAATGAAATCAATATAGAAGCACAGTAAGTGGATTTCTCGGTTTTTTTTTTAATGTCTCATATCTGCCTTGAGTTCTCTCTCTCTCTCTTCTCTCTCTCTCTCTCTCCTCTCTCTCTCTCTCATAGTGGGTCTTGGCTTGATCTCTTATACCACCTTTCTAGCTCTGGGGGAAGAAACTTTCTCTCGCTGCCTCAGCCTTATTTTCCGTCTCCCGTCCTGGCTCATCCCACCCGCGGTACCACCTCGGACCCTTGTTCTTGTTCTTGTTTGCTACCCCTGTTCTCCTAGTTTTTGTCTTTCACACCTTTCTTATGCTTCCTTCATATTTTGGATATTCTCTTAATAATTTAGCATTCATAGTTTTTGTAATATATCTATCTGCGTCCAGTTCTCACAGGGCTTTTTGCGTTTTCGACTGAATTGTATATGTATGTATACTTAGTGTGTGTGTGTACAGTTGCGCTCGATATGGAAATTTATACGTACGCACAAGAACATGTGTTCCGCTGAGCAAAGTATCTGAAGATTAACAATTACAAAGACGTACTACACTTGGTTCCATGCTATGACGGGCGCCAGGGGCTAGAGGTCGATAGATAAGGTGGCTGGAGGAGGGATAGGCTGGGTATCTACTACTACGTGACCGTGGGATACTGGGGGGTGTGAACAGAGCGCTTAAGTAATTTACGTCCGGCCGCCACTTTCTCCTCGAGAATTTCAGGTAATAGTAGCGTCTCCTTCATCAGTAATTCTTCCTTATTACAGACAGCAGCCTTTGTAAAGAGGCGAGACACGTAAAAGGGGGGGGGGGGGGGGGGAGTTGTTGGCGTTGTATCAGTCAATTGGAATAGAAGACTTCCTGTTTTATCTCTGCTTCAGCTTTTGAGAATCGTACGGTATGAAGATGGATACCAGAATGTACTTGTGTATTAGATATGCAAAATTAGGATTAAAAATAGGATTAAAAATATACCGGCGAGATAAGTTTGATATTTGAGTTAGATTATGGAGAGCATTTTTACAGGTTGGAAAGGAGTACGAGATTCTGAATTGAATTTGAAAATGAAAGTGACTTGACTGAACGTCAACTCCAAAGAATGAAGAGGGGTGCAAATGATGGCCTGTCCGGCCTGGGTCAATTGTTCAGAAGGAATCGCATTCATCTCGATGAAGCTCCAGCGACGCCGCTTAGTGCCATGACCTGTGTCATGAATGTGATCTCTTCCCCTCCCCATTCTTCTCTCCTGGGCTCCATTGTGACGCTGTCGAAGATGAATCAGTGTTTTGAGGTTGAATGCAGCGAAGTAGTAATGTCTTATGCCAGGGGTTGCGTAAGGGGAGTATGGCGAGACTAGGAATCATTTGAATGGCTCCTACGCTGATGTCGTTAATCATTTTTCTTCTATGATAGGCTGAATTTCATTTGTCTGTGATGTATTCTTAGTCCTTTTTGGCATTTTAAAAAGTGATTTACCATGCAATGGTATTTTAAATGCAAGCCTTTTAAAATGAGCACATCCTAGATGCCTTGTTTTCATCGTGAGAGGCGAATTCCACTGGTGTTGGTTCAGTCCTCAAATGTTTTGTTACTGCAGTAATTAATATGTTGGTAATTAAACCCCAGATGCTTGTATTTTGTACGACTGATCCAAAACCATGCCTTACATATAATAAGGTAAAATATATATTAATGTACATATTGCTTACAACGTTGTGTCAATACGATCGTTTAGTTTTTTGATGGGACTAATGACCATTTGTAGTCTAGGCTATGTGACGTCTATTTTTTATGCAGAAGAGAAAGGGAAGGTAAAAGATTTTGGTGTGAAAGATCGTTCATGGAACGGATTGAATGCTTGTCCACGTTCTTTCTTCTCTCGTTTTGTCTTGACCATATTTTCATCCTTCATTTTGCACTTTTGTTTTCTTTTTTCTCACTTACTTTGTGCGTTAATTTCCTATTTTACCGTTCTTTTGATTAAAGTTCTTTTGTGTGAACGTTCCCATTACCTGGTTTATGTCCTTTTACTAATCTATGAATCATTTGTATTACTTTATTTTTTTATTTTTTAAATAATTATTTTTTATTTATCTTCTATTACTACTGAAGATGCTACACCGTGTCTGACATGGGAGATTCCACTTTCTTCTCTGCTGTTCTTAAATTATGTATAATATCCAATTTAGCCCTTCGTTGCATCTCAACTTGTGTTGTTTATATATAAAGGGCATTCTGACACGGACGACCGTCCTTCACATTCCTGGAACATCTGGTTGAGTTCTCTCTCACATCGATATATTACAGTAATGAAGGCAAATGGACCCTTCCTACCTAAGCTTAGGAATGCGCGCCAATAAAGACGCTGAATTTTTTTTTTTTTTTTTTTTTTATGAAGCGCGTTAGTCTTAATTCTAGTCTCAGATATCAGATGAAATATAAAAACTCCAGTCAGCCCCCCCCCTCCCCCCCTCCTCTCTCTCTCTCTCTCTGGTATGTATATACGTATTATATATATACATTTAAATATAATATATATATATATATATATATATATATATATATATATATATATATATATATATATATAGCGTGTGCGTGCGTGCGTGTGTGTGTGTGTTAAGGTAAAAGCCACGAAGGATAGTGGCTTTTGTCTTTATTTTTGGTGATTCAGTTATATTTGTACACGTTATAATATAGTATATATAAATATATATATATATATATATATATATAATATTATGCTGTGTATGTATATATATATAATATATATATATATATATATATTAAAATATATGCATATATATATATTAGTATGTATATATATATGTAATGTATGTGTATATATATATATATATATATATATATATATATACATATACATATATGTATACATATTTATTTATTTATTTATTTATTTATTATATGAGACTGGCGAGGTAGTGAAAATAAAGTGTATCCATACGTGAATCCTTTTCGCTTTATGTTTCCCAAACGACCGGTCTGTCCTTCAGGGATTCAAATCTTATTCCGAACACGTCTTATCCCACCCAGGTCACCGGACGAGTAATACGGTTGAATGTTTCTAAGAAGATGCTAAACTGACGATGATGGGGATGATATTACCTCTGGCTGTAGATGGAAAATCGGGATTTTTCCTACGCCTTTTGTCGATTGAATTATTCCCTAAGAAGACGATCAGGAACTGTTTTTTCATAAATTATATTTCTTTCTCGAATTTTCTTTAAATTTCGCAAAAAAGAAAAAAAATCTGAATTAGGAAAATCCGCAATAAAACTGATAATCTGTTTAGCATGGTACTATAGCCTATGTATTATGTGGTCGTGTTTATGTAGACTACATGGGAGTGTGTATTTATGTTGTTTGCATGTGTACAAAAGGAGATTCATTGAATTCCAGTGTAGCCTTTATCGACAGAACATGCAACTTCTTTCATTCCAAAGGGTCAGACATTTCTCTTTTGATGCACAACCGCTGTCAGCGGGTTTTTCGATATTGGTATTAAAATGGGTTTGTTTTTTCTGCGGATTTGGTTGAGTTTGCGAATATGAGGTCATGGATCGAGAAAAGTTACCTGTGTGACATTGGAACGTCGATATACTGATACGATTGAAATTTCTTTGGTCGAATGTAATACGTCAGTACCAGAGGTTTTCGTTCCCTTTGCTGTAAAGCTCTAGAGTCTAGACCTTCCTCCTTCCTGCTTGTTTTCCTTGGTACCGGTTTTGACTAATTCTGCGCACAGTTATACAACTTGTCGTGACGAGTTTGTTGTTGACCTCTAAGAATTTTGAGTTATGAGCGTGTTTATGGTATATTCAAGCAGGTCAATACGGTTCATGGTTGCTGAGTTGTGCAAACAAGTGTCTAGGTGGCTTATGTTTCGTGATTTTGTAAGTCTGCCAAGCATCGTGAATCTTCAAAACTGCAAGACATGCCTCGGAAATTACTTTTGAGAAATTCATTTTAGGAGAATTTTAAAATAAGACTTTGTTTATATGTGATTGAGGTGCAGTTAGTCTTTTATATGTGAAATTCATAGTTGGAAATTGGACAGGTTTTGCATCGGCATGAACCGAATGATAGAGATAGTGTTATTTGAAGGAAAATGTCTAGTCTGGAACTCATGAGGAATTCGCGTTCAATTAAAATTCTGGCAGAACTCGTTATATTGTTATTTTACATCTTTCCATTCACTGCTAAGTTGTGGGATGATCACTGAGCTTTTGAATTCGCAAAGTTATATCTTGTTCGAGGCTGGTCTGTTTCTTTCTTCGTGTGTAGCCTCCCTACGGCTGTTTCGCTGAGGTTAAGTAAAGGTATGAAGCTGCTTGCAGCGCCAATCGTCTCGGAAACAAACAGTCACAAAACCTGAAGTTTATTTGTATGGAATGAGCAGAGGCTGGCGTTCATTGGTGATCTTTTGTAGAGATAAGATTCCAGTGTGGCAGTTCAGGGAAAAGAAAACTAATAAGCAAAGGGAAATGAGAGAGACTCTCCCAAGGAATTTGATAAAGAGGAGAATGGCATGCAGAACGTGGGTGTAACAGACCGGCAAGACCATATTAGCCCGAGAGAGAGAGAGAGAGAGAGAGAGAGAGAGAGAGAGAGAGAGAGAGAGAGAGAGAGAGAGAACTCTCGGCTGAGAAGAAAAAGCAGCGCTACAAGGTATTGATTTACAAACGCTGCAATTTCCTTTTATATTTTTTCGCTCTTACTGCCATTACACTCCAGTTTAGTTGCCACTCCGCTCTCGTGGTAATCTTGTTTAGTTTGCAAACTTTCACAACCGTGGAACGTGTCGCTGGAACTGCTTTTCCACCGAAGAAAGTCGTTTCAAATAAATGGAGCTGTCAGCTCTTTCACAGCAGAGTCAGTGCGGCTCACTCGAGAATAATGTTATTACAATCGAATCCGTCATTTCTGTACATTCTTATGGGGCATCAGTTTTTTTTATAAGATATGTGGATAGATATTCCATTCGAAAAACTTGAGGCTGTTCGTAAAATAGTTTATTCACCCGAAGATGCATAATTATCATTGAGTGAGCGGCTGGCCTGTCACTCGAAGCTACATTGTCATCAGACTCGGAGAGGCTTAGTCATCTCACCTTAAAAGCTATATTCACCTTCCTGTAAAAAAAGGTGTCCCTGTACGAATTTCACCCGAAGACCTAAAGCTATTTCACTCAAATAACTGTTATTTCTTAGGAGATTATAGTTACTTATATTGGAGAGGTATATTAATTTCAGTTAAGGAGATGTAGTCTTTTTAGTCGAAGAAATATTGATAATTTTGTTTATGAATGTATAAAGAATGGTCATTTCACTCGACAAAATATAGTTCTGCTGTCATGTTTAGTTCTACTGTCTAAGCGAAATATATCAGCTTCTCACAGAAGCACCGTAAATTCCAAGTCAGTAAAGATTGGAAGTGGTAGATAAATAATAAAACTGAAGAAATTGATCAGCCTGATGAGCCGCTTCTTTCCAAAATTCATTTGGGTAAACTGAGACCTTGGCATTGATATGCAGTGCGTATAGTTTGTTTGGTCGATTGATTATCTTACGATGTCTGGGATGTAGTTCATACAAAGCAATGACGATTTTAGCTGATTTTGAAAATCTGTAATTAAGAATATCCTTTACGGAAGTCAGATACATGAAATGGGCTCATTGACTGAGATATAGTTGGCCAAATCGTAGTAGTGAGTAGCTTTTTTTTTTCTTTTCTCTTTAATTTGAGTCAAGTTGGTTCACATTTGAGGATAAAAAAAAATGTTTGTAAAAAGCTGGAGTGACGGGAACTAAAACATGAATTTAGGAATGCAGCTTAGGTCTGTGATTTAAGAAATATGAAAGAAGTTGTTCGGATGGTAGATGGCCTACACAATAGAAAGGACTCCGCACACAACCAGGCTGTTCACGTATTTTAAAGGATTTAATTATCAGTTAATAAATGCGATCTGTGTAATACAAATTCAGACTTAAATATTTGTTCAATCTATTACCTAGAGGCTGAACTCTCAACATTTAGGCATTCGTGGAAGTCATGATTGCTTTATGTTGCGGCGTTGAAATCTCCTTGGAATTTACTTTTAAGTGTATTTCTGAAAAAGGCTGATTAGTACTGAACTCGTGCATTTAGCTATTCGTGGAAGGCACTGATTGGTTTCTGTTGCTGCGTTGAAATCTCCGTGGAATTCACTTTTCGTTTATTCATATTCTTCAGTATTTCTTATCTTTGTTTATTATTATTATTATTATTTTTTTTATTTGGGGGGCGGGGGGCGTTTAATAGACAATTTTCGCTTTTCAACATTTTTTTTTTCGTGCAGTACAGAAAAACCAGAAAAAAAGTATACATTCCATGTAAGCACCGTTGATTAAGGAAATGGCAGTATCTCATGAGAGAGAGAGAGAGAGAGAGAGAGAGAGAGAGAGAGAGAGAGAGAGAGAGAGAGAGACTTTATATAATAGAGCTTCCATATAACAGTACAGCCAATAGTTCTCGAATAAAGGGACGCAAAAGAAAATAATATCCGCTCCCTTCCGGACCAGGTTTCATAGGGTGTATGAATGACCCGTCTTCCTTCCTCATACCTCGTTAGGGTCATTGTGACCAGAGACTTTATTTAATTTAGGAGTCCCTTAGGTGGTTGGCTGGCTGCCTGGTTGACCTCGCTCACGTGCGACCCCGAAAAACTGGCAGCTTCTTAATATCTGCCCCTCGATGCATGACGGGATAGAGCCAGCTTTGAACGCATTCTTACTCCAGTTCCTGGTTGGATTTTCTTCTTCTTCTTCTTATGTATTGAGACGTTCGTCGCTTCCCGAATAGGTTTAGTTTGTGTTATTTTGGGATTATACCTGGTTTTGCACTGCTCGTTGCTGTTTTTTATGGTTGAATGTTTATGGTTACATATACTCATATTCGTTTTTTGTCTTTTATTTTATGGATGCATTAGTTTATTTTATTTTGATCACTACTTTATTACTTATATGTGCAGGAGTTACACTTTTGTAATCAATATGCACTCAAAAGTTGTTCGTTATATGAGCCCTGATTTCAAATTATGTTCAATTTTTTATGTATTATAAATTCACTGATCTATTTACCCAATACTTCCTGTCTTGCATTTAATTTTCTTGCTTTTGCACTTACCAAAACGTCTTTCCTGTTGGTTTGCCTTTGAATTCTTCTTGTATTTTGTTGCTTTCTTTTTTTGTAGCCTTTTTTTCGTCCGGGCGGTTTCTCTCGTCTTATTCATGCTCGGCTCTTGTATTAGTGATGTGCTTTTCATTTGACTGTCGTTTTTATGCTTGATTAATTGTAAGAACCACACGGTTCAGTATTAATAAAGTTAATTCGTTTCACCACTTATAAAAGGTAAGGAATTTATCTCTCATTAATTCAGTAAACTTCAGGCTTTGTAAATAATACGAGTTGCAGCTCGATAAACTTGTATCAGATGGAAATATAAGCGCAAAGCTTATGTTTCCATCTGAAGCGACTATGTGGACTCTGGACAGATGTAATATAAAGCAAAATTGTAGTTATATATATATGTATATATATATATATATATATATATATATATATATATATATGTATGTATGTATGTATGTATGTAGTATGTATATACGTATATATTAATATATATATACACATATATACATATAAATAAATAAATCAATAAATAGATTTATATATTTGTATTTATATTTATATTTATAAAAGGTAGGTAGTCTTGTTGGACCAGATTTTACCAAACTTACCTTGGGCTTTATTCGTCCTGTATCATTGTCATCACAGTCTCACTTGCAACTGTAATTGTTTTACCCTGTAATCGGTGTATACACGCGATGAAGGTAAAATAGCTATGACGCACAGTACTAGCGTGGTCTGGTGGTGGTGTAAGAAAAGTTGACGAGATCAGGGTAAAACAAATCTGACATGGCATCTGATGGGAGTTTTCCTTTAATGTGGAGATTTGTGTGTGTGTGTGTGTGTGTGCGTGCGTGCGTGTGCGTGGTGTCAAGCCATTCTTATTGTTGACTAGAATTTTAAGTTATATGGTATGCTTCAAAGCCTCGAGTGAAGATGGATATTAAATTTCACGGTCGATTTGCAAGTTAATCATAAATACTTAAGGCTATTACTTATGTTTTCACCGATATTCTCTACAGTTTCAAGCATTTTGCTATTTGATCAGATCATCAATTTACAAGTGGTTTATTCTGTGTATCTTTATTAAGCGAAATTCGAACATTATTTTAATCTCCAATTTTTTAATATCCTCTAGTGTTAACTAGAAACTTTTAACATTTAATAGTGTGCATCAAGTAACTCATTACTTGTGTGTGTGTGCGTTTATTAAAAAAAAAAAAAACCTTGGATGTATGCTGTCTCGTCTTGAACATGTGGAAAAGCAAGAAGCTTCATTGTGAATTTCATTTGATGATTCATGGAAAATCGACCGTAGACTAGGGACTACTACTCTTAAAGTTTGGGTTTTATGTAGTTTTGATGAAGTAAATAGAGGTATTTCAGCATAAACACTTTGAATTTTTTTTTAATTATTTATATAAGATTGTGTGTGTGTGTAAATTGACAGGAAGTATTGATTCGCGTTAGTAAACTTGTAATAAGCATGAAATTACAATTTTCGTGATTGATTTGAAATCGGCATAGATTAATAGATTTTGCAAATCTTTCAAGTTGGCAAATAGGTTAGTGGTACCAGTGGATGTATAACTTATTAGATTTTGTTCCCGTTACTTATAATGTGAATATTAACTTCTTTTGACGATTTCACGAAAAGTTAACATTTTTGATTAAGGGATTCATGAATTTCAAAATATTTTACAGCCGATTTCGTTAGGTTTATTTTTTGTCTTCAGAGATTTTGTGTAATCATTGTTTGCTCCCTGATTGCTTGGGGTTTTGAACTTGTGAGTGAAATTTGTGAAAATTAGTTGTTTTTCTGGGGGAACGAACTTTTATTTAAAAAAAACTAAATACATGGGTATGTAAAACTTTTTGTTTTTGCAGCGACATTTTTAAATTAAGAGTTCATTTGCACTTCTATATATTGGCTGAACACTTCAAAAACGTTAGATATGATTGATATCAAATGAAAACTAATATTTATGTATGGAGAGTAGTGGTTTCTTGTACATCAGCACTAATACAAGGAAACCAACGAGAAAGGAGTTATCAATCAAGGTGGTCTACCCATTACCCTTGTTTTTTCTCAGATTCTTTTTTACTTTTTCTTTCATTCACTAATGTGGCTGTCACCAAAAAAGTAAAAAAAAGTAGTAACTGTTCTTACCTTTGAAGGTTACTAGGCATGGCGTTGTTTTTGTGTTTCTCTGTACTGAGGATTTTTGTTTGATCTTACACTTTCGTCTTTAGTTTTGTCTTTCGTTTCACTTTGAATTCTCTCTTCCTCCGTTTAACGTACTTGTCACATTTTATAAGAATTCTTTGTCCTCGTTTTATATCCTTTTGGCTTACATCTTAGGGTTCCTTGAATAGACAGTCAGACAGTTTTGTTCATGTTAAATATTGCTCATTTCACTAACGATTGAACCTAGATCATAGGTAAACTTCTTCACAAAACAAAGTTTTAGTTCTTTATCGAGTGTCCTTTCGGTAGAAATGGTATGTGATCGAAGCCCGTTTCGGCTGGTGCCAGTCGAAGTCCTGTGAGCGTGTGGTGGCTTGAGGGTGGAAGTCGTGCCAGAGATACACGTGCGCTTATCGGGACGCTCCAACTTGCACTGGCTCAGACCTCGAGACGGTCCAGGTTACCTGTCGTAGTCCAGAGGCTCAGTTTTGCTGGGTGGCTGCTGGCTGGTTACCGGCCTGCCTGCTTCTCACACCTCCCTGCATCCTGGCACAGTGGGGAGGAGGTTACCAATGCTGCGACTCTCTCTCTCTCTCTCTCTCTCTCTCTCTAATATTGCTTTTGTCTCATGTTTTGTTTTGATTGATTTTCTCAAAATGTTTGTTTTTTAATTTAATTTCATTCTCTCTCTCTCTCTCTCTCTCTCTCTCTCTCTCTCTCTCTCTCTCTCTCTCTCTCTCTCTCTCAGATGCCTATTGCTCTCGTGTTCTCTTTTGGGTGATTCTCTCAGTATGGATATTTTTTTAATGTTTCGTCTCATCGTCCTCTCTCTCTCTCTCTCTCTCTCAGATGCCTCTTGCTCTGGTGATTTCTTTTTCGTGATCCTCTCTGTAAGGTTATTTTTTAATGTTCATTTCATCTCTCTCTCTCTCTCTCTCTCTCTCTCTCTCTCTCTCTCTCTCTCTCATGGACGTTTAAGAAGTGTGTTTACCCTTTCCCGAGTTAGACTGATTATTGTGGGCGGTTACCCATTAATATTTCTCACCGACTGAGGCACAAATGTGTGGTCTGTGATGGAGGATTCTTAGTGATGAATCATGACAGGTTAGGTTAACGAGTTTCCATTTTACCAGTGCTATTATTTCGTTAGTTTGGATATTTCAATGCTTAAGAAATCTTGGAATTTCTTTATATTAACGCGGAGTGATGGCCTTTTTGTTTGAATGATGTTTTATTTCAATTTCTTTTGGAGGATATATTTAGTGATTGTGATGTAATATTTCCTTGTCTTTTAATCTATTAATTTCTTGTAGTGGATTATTTAGTGATTGTGATGTAATATTTCCCTGTCTTTTAATATATTAACTTTCGATGTTGGGACTTTTTTTTTGTATCAGTGCATGAAAACTCATGTATGGATTGGATATTATTTTAGGTTCATTGTTTTTTCCACCACAATTTAAAAATTATTGAATGTAAACATTTTTACCTGTTAAGATAACGAAAGAAACTGATTATTTGCGAAAAATGGTCAATTGTTTCCTTATGGAGTCACTCTTACAGTGGGTAGACTAGTCTGCGAATATATAGTTTGATGATTTAGCGGAAATTGGTTTAAAATCGTTGTGCTGTAGGTTGTAGATGAAACCACTTTTATTATAATCGTCATCTTCATGAAGGTTAAGGGAGGAGAAAATAGAATTTTTTCACACATACATATATATTTGTATGTATATGTGTATGTATTTATATTATTTATTTATTTGTATGTATGTATGTATGTATGTATATGGTATATGTATATGTTGTGTGTGTGTATCTCTATAAATATATCTATCTGTCTATTATCTCTATATATCTATATATTCGTAATTCGAATTTGTGAACAAGGAAATGAATGGTTATAGGCACATTAACCCAACCCCCCATCCCTCATTATCGTCCCCTTCACAAAACATAAGTGAGGCCAGAGGAGCAGCGTGAATCGGAAGAGACACACCCTAATTTCCTCATTAGCGTTAGGTCGGCAATCCTTGTGTAGCAGACATAGCAACCTCTTTACGAAATATGGTCATTGGTTTCGCTAGTTCCTCTTCGCATCTTCTGCCAGACCTTTCGCAGTTAAAACGCCGCTGAGTTATTTGTTGACGTAATGGTACAATATGACGTTTCCCTGTATTGTGTATTTATTTAAAATTCACGTCTTTATGTCTTTTGTACCAGTGTTTAGAGTATTCATGAAGTTGTTATCAATAAATGTAATGTAAGTCTGAATATATGAATAAATTGCAGTTTGTACTGTGATTATTATTATTGCTTGTAATAGCGATAAAATGGTAGATCATCTGAGTATAATGGTAATAGTAGATGAGTAAAAAAAATATCGCAAAGACGCTACGTTCATTATCTGCGACCTTACTAGATTTGTGTGTGGGTGTGGGTGGGTTGGGGGGGGGGGGGGGGGGGACTAGAAAGAAAAGATAGTGAAAAGTTAGTCAAGGAAAGTCAGACTTGGCGTTTTCATTATGTATGTAAATGTATAGTTCGTTATTCCAGGCGCCGAAACAAAACGTAACTTTAAAGAAGGAGGAAATCATAAGATATTATAAACTTAAATTAATTCCTTATTACTGGACCATGGCTTGTAGGTGCTACGTCAAGATAGATATATATATATATATATATATATAGATATCTATATATATATATATATTTAATATATATATATATATATATGTATATATATTTTATATATATATATATTTATATATATAATATATATATATATATATATATATATATATATATATATATATATATATATATATATATATATATTATTAATAGGACCTCATTGAAACTGGATGGTATCTAGCGGAGATATTTATTAAAACTTATGATTATTATGACACTGGCTTGTAGGTACGTCAAGATATAAAATATCTTATATTTTATAATAATTATTATATAGATATTACAGTATATATGATATATATATATATATATATATAAAATAATATATATATATATATATATATATGACCTATATATATATATATTATAGATATGTATAATGTTATATAGATATACAGGCAGGAGATATTTATTAAAAAAATTTACAAGCTTTCCTGAACTAACAGTCGTCATTGTATAAGTATCCGTGGATACTTGACAGTGATGACTGTTAGTCTGGGAAAGGTTGTAACTCTTTTTTTTTTTTTTTTTGAATAAATATCCGCTAGATACCATCCAGTTTCAATGGGGTCCTGTTAGTAATTTAATCAATGCATAGAACAATGATTTCTATATATATTATATATAATCTCAAGTATAAAATGCCCATTTAAAACACACTCGTTTAAAGCTAAGGACTGTATTTCGGTGGACTGACTCCCACCTTTATCAAGTAGTCCACCGAAATATAGTCTTTGCTTTAACCAGAATGTTTTAATGGGCTTTTTATACTTGAGACGTATTCTATTTTAAAAGAAGAATTTATTTACACACACACATATATATATATTAATATATTATTATATATATATATATATATATATATATATATATTCTGATATTGTTATATATGTATATGTTATATATCACATACATACATACGCACATACATACATAGTATATTTGCGTCCGAAGTTATGGAAAGCGATTTGGGAGGAGGATTCTCTCTCTCTCTCACTCTCTCTCTCTACACACACACACACACACACACACACACACACATATATATATATATATATATATATATATATATATATATATATATATATATATATATATATATATATATATATATATATTATGAATTTTATTACATCACATGATTCATGTAAATATGTTAAGCTGCAAATGTCCTTTAATATCTAATTCGCTCTATATGTTAATTGAAGGGGAATTCGTCGGCTCATGTGCTCGAACCTTTGAACCAAGAATTTAGTACGTACAATGACGCTCTTTACCCACAAGGCTATCTCAAGAAGTATAATTTAATGCCACCTTTCCCCTACAAATCCCTGTTGCATATATGTGTTAATATGTAGTATGATCTGAAGAGTAAGTTGATGGATGTAATGGCGATAGGAGGAGTGGCAGGTGATGTATTTGATCCTTACCTGATTGAAGCGAGAGTGAAAAAAAGAAGTAATTTAGGAGGAGGAGAAGGATGCTAAATGTGGCTGTCTTAGTAGGATAAGTAAGTTTGATGTTGAGAAATATGAAATGTAGATGAAGGGAAGATTGAAGAAAAGTATGCCAGGGCTGCATGCACCGAAATCGAAAGAATCAATGGGAAATATATAAAATTCATGGATAGGTCCATAATTTATCAGATATTGCCCTTGGGCGTATTCGCTTAGGAAGTCGGAATAAATGAGTTTGTGGTGAGATGATCATCCAATCTGGATGGAATGGACGTTACTCTAGCGATAAAGAGAGTGCGTATAAGGAAGTCAAGGATAAAGTGGGTGAGAAAATGGCCCAGATGTTATAAAAACCTGTTGGTAAATCTGATAAAATAGAGCAGGGAGACAAAGAAATGTAATTGGATCCTAGAATTAGCGAAGTCGATAGGGAGACTGAGGAGAATGCAGTCCTGTGACGATGATGCGAGTATCTTGATGATTATCTAGGGATGGGACGAAGACCAGTTAATCTGAAGTTCAGTTTGAAAATGCAAGCGGAAGTGACTTGATATGTTCTCCACTCCCAGAACCTCGAATCAGTAACTTAAAAATTAATATCTTGACCCTTGGTCTCAAATTGTTGATCTAGAAAACTGAGTTCTAATATTCAAACATTAATCGAGCAATTCATATCGAGTTTCGGTTATTGTACCGCATATATAAATATATACATACACATGTGGGTGCGTGTGCTTGTAAAATGCGGTACTAAGTGTTACCGCAGATGTTGCTCTCCAAGGGAACAGAAACAGTTGAGTGCAAATTTTAGTGTCTGTGAACCTCTTGGAAGTAGATCTAGAGATGCTGTTTCAGATTGCCTGTTTTTGGACGTACTACACTGATGGTAGGAAAAGCTATATAAATTGGAGGAGCGCCTACAGCTTAGTTGGCCACGGGTTTCGTCTGCTAGGTAATCGGCGGACGAATACAAACAAGATGGCGGCCGTTTGTTTTGGCGCTAGTTTCGAAAACCTGTGTACTAATATAAAACCCAAAAACCTATAAAAACGGTAATGGGGGAACCTGTTGGGAACCGGGGTTTTTGGGTGGGGGGGAGAACACACGAGAATGGGTAAAAGTTCTTTAAAATGGTAAGGGGGGACCTATTGGGAAACCGGGGTTTATGGGTGGGGGAATACACAGACGACGACAATGAACACTAGGAAAATCACCAAATAGCTGTGTGGATGATCCCCTACTCTACATTCGTTCCCCGTTCGGTCAGGCCAACTAAACTGTCCCCCCTACTCAGTTTAGTTGGCCAAGGTTAACGTCTGCTAGTTGATCGGTTCATGAGATAAGTAGCCTAGGTAATTAAACTGTCCCCCTACTCTACATTCGTTCCGCGTACCATCCCCCCTACTCAGTTTAGTTGGCCAAGGTTATCGCCTGCTAGTTAATCGGTTCATGAGACGAGTGGCCTAGGTAACTAAACTGTCCCCCTACTCAACATTCGTAGACTGAACATATGCGCTATTAGCCTAAGAGAACGTTCATGCATGAGATGCGCTACCTGGCCAACTGAACTGATCCTAACCAAACGAACCAACCTAACCAGACTTAGGCCGCGTGCCCTTACCTGGCGGGGGGGCTTTGCCCCCCTGGACCCCCCAGTATTATATGGTAACAGTGATTGCGACCTAACCAAAGGGACCAACCTAACCATACTTAGGACGCGTGCCCTTACCTGGCCGGGGGGACCCCCCCCACCCCCCCCCCAGTATGATATGGTAACAGTGATTATGACCTAACCAAAGGAACCAACCTAACCACACTTAGGTTGCGTGCTGTAACCTGGCCAGGGGGCTTCGCCCCCCTGGACCCCCCAGTATGGTATGGGAACAGTGATTGCGACCTAACCAAACGAACCACCCTAACCTATGGCGAGTTCTGTAAAGCAAGCATTGTTATGCTACTATTTTAGCGATCATTTCATTAACATGCGCCGTTACTTGTACATTCGGACATGACTGGCACCGGTAACTTCTTACGGATATGTAAACACACTTAATATTTGCTAGAATACATGGATTAAAGTCGTGTCTGAGTTCATAGTTCGAACACGTGTACTGCTAGCGCACATGAATGTTCGGATACGGTGAGCAGCCCTGACTTCCGCTTCCCAATAAAAACACTGACCTGCTATATATTACCTACTTGGTTTCAACCTTAACAAATGAACATATCTTAGATACATCGATTAACTTACCTTAATATTGGGAGGCATCAAGTCCGTGCTCGGCCCGAGTCCCCCCAGAAATAAAGTCAAGCTTAGAGTTGGAAGTCGGAATCATCAGAGTCTTCGGGGAACGCGATTCTTCTTTTCTTTCTGGCTGGGATCATTCGTCATGGCAAAGAATCACAAGGTCTGGTATAGTAACTGGAATGGCGGCGGCAAATTGCACGTGCACGGGATACGACGTGGAAGCGGACATGATGAATGTTTATATGCTGACACAAAGGAACACACTGGCCCTGGGGTCGAATCATGGTTGGGCAGGGTCGAGTCAGGGAACTACTTACCTTGGCGGAGGGATTAAGGGTCGGGCAGGTGTTGCGCGGCCTGGCCAAGGGTTTCGTCTGGTATAGGCGGTAGAAATGAATAAAAGAGGCCTAGCATAAAATTAAGAATTGGTAGGATTCTTATAAATACTGATAATAAATAACGGAGCTCCTACAGTTTAGTTGGCCACGGGTTTTGTCTGCTAGGTAATTGGCGGACGGCAAGCAAAAGTGTTGTATCGTCACATTAGGAACTCGTGATTTCGAGGAGCCGTAGGAAAAAGTAAACAAAACTGATCAGCTGATACCATCATGCCGGCCAGAAATTGTCGGACTGTGGCAAAATTTGCTGCAGTGGTGTATTTCTCGGAATCTTACGTGAATGCAAGAGTAACAAAAAACGTTTGTGGGTTCGAGAGTGGCCCAGGAGAAGAGAAGCCAAAGGTCTGAGAGTACGTCCTATCAGCAGCAGCCATCTTGTTTGTTGACACTATGCTGTGGCTCGCGGATCGTGTTGGCTGCTTCCCATTCTGTCGGAAAGCTAAAATCTCTAGCTA
>NC_087210.1:31786094-31788594 GCF_015104395.2 Macrobrachium nipponense
TCCGGGGCTTTGTATTATTTATATTGACCTAGTGATGAAAAAAACCAGGGAAAGGAAAGAAAGAGTAGTTTATGAAGCTCTTGGGGTCTGGAATGAAATGGGGAGTAATTGTTCATACATGTTGTATTATTAGTTAACAGTGTAAGATTATTCCAGTTAATACAGGCTTAGACAAACGACAGTCAATATTAGGAAGATACTAAAGTGAGAGAAGATGTATGGAGCAAAATAGGTTCTTTGCAAAGATTTGAAGGAAATAAGAATATCAGTGGAAGTCATTCCAACTCATCCGTAATGAAAGTGAAGAGTAAATAACAATAATGAGTAAGGAAAAGATGGAAACTATGAAGCTGAATTTATTGCATAAAGTGTATAGTATAGTAGAGTAAGAATGGCTGATAGGTTAACCAATCCATAAATTCGATGGATGACAGAATGGTGGAGAGGGTGGTTGAAAATGGTTGAATTATAATGAGTTTTTTTTTATTTTTTATTTTTAAGGAAGTTAGAGAATAAAACAAGGAAGTGTGAGGTGAATGTTATGACATGGAGCTGGAACAATTATAGGTTAACATTCTGAAAGATGGGGTTACCTACCACAGGGTGCGTAGGGAATGTCAGTTTAGAGAAGGTGATCCTTTTGTCTAGGGTGTTTGAAGTAGCCGATCTTGCGGAAGTTTTAACAGTTAAAATATGAGCGTGGCAGTGACGTTTAGAATGGTTTTCGCTGGATTCATATCAGATATAGGAAATGGCTTTATGTATATACACAAACACACACACTATATATGTTCGTGTGTATATATGTGATATATATATATATATATATATATTATATATATATATATATATATATATAATGTATGTATAACTAAATCACGAAAATATGGAACGTGATAAATATATGTGAAGAGAAATGTCCTTCGCGGCATTTGTCTTTACGTGTGTGTGTGTGTATATATTAATATATATATATATATATATATATATATAAATATATATATAATTAATATATATATACTATATATATATAATAATATAATATATATATATATAATATATATATCTTATATATATATATTATATGTATACATATATATATATATATATATATATATTATATATATATATTGTGTGTGTGTAATACAAATATTGTATGCGTTATGTGGCATAAGTGCGTTTATACATATGTATGTTCTTGTATCATATTGAGTGTTCAGCTTTTCCAGCTTGGCTTCCGCCTCGTCTCGCTCATTTTTTCTGATTCCTTTCATTTTCGGCAGTAATTAATTATTTGTTTGGCGCAATTGATGATGGTGTTTAAGTAACGGCTTAAAACGGCTCTTCTTCTTGTTTCCGCTTCCTCCATTATTCTGTTCCTGGTTTTTTGTCTTTATTTAACTTTTATATGAAGACCTAAAATTATGCTTCCTGGTTTGAGGCGGTGTACCGCTAATGTCGTTACTTTGTGGCTGATTGATCATTTTTTACCATGACTTTTTAGCCACTGCACGTATTTTTGTGTTTGGGAATGTTAAGCACTCGTAGATTTCTTCATTATTACTTTAGAATAATTGTGCTGCCTGTCTGTGGAATAATTTTGTACGTTTTACTTTATAAATATAGATATGTATATTATATATGTATATTATATAATGCATATTTTGTGTGCACGCGTATCTGTTCATACATTGACATGTAAAGTTGTGTATGTTTTTGTTTAATATTGTTTGGAGGCTGAGGTGTGTCCTCAAGTTTTGAATGGAAGTAACTAAAGCCTGCCTACAATATTGTGTTTATACTTGTGACGTTGTTCAATCACCAGGCCAGATGCATTACAGCTAGGTCAGTCGGTACCCATTGCTGTTTATCGAAAATTATGGCCGCTTCCGATGTGCTTTCACGACGGGTTTATTATTTGTAGTTGTATTCTTGCTACTTTAAACAGATTATCTGATCTTGACATACTTGATAGACATAGTTGTTGATTGCTAAGTTTGGTATCTCTTGAAGTACCCTTTTATTTTTGTTTGCTCGTTTCAAACGTTCTTGGTAACTTGTTTCCTTAGGGGCAATATATAGACTTTGAATTCTGGATTTTCTCATTTACAGGTACGGAAAGTTTGCATTTAATATAGCATAAGTTCCACTTGGAACTCGAGCCATCTGGCTCATTGGTAGATTGAATCCTTGGTGATTGGGTCTTGGTCTGGGAGCTGGTCGAGGTGACGTTTGATGTAAAGCTGATAAAGCTACCCTAGACGTTTTCAATCTCCGTGCTTTTACAAGACGTTTCTTAGGCTGCAAGCCACTAGCTATTCGCTTGTGGAGACATCCATTGTCCCCTTTCCCCCAAAGCCCTTGCTTCTAACAAATCCAAATAAAAAAAGCTAAGAAGCTAAATAAAGGGTTGGTATAAAACTCAACGTACAGCAGTGAGAATAGGAAGAATGAGATGAAGGACTTCAGATGTCAGAAAATGGATAATAGCCGGGGAAGA
>NC_087210.1:31793594-31806094 GCF_015104395.2 Macrobrachium nipponense
TTCGTCACTTCATTAAGGGTCCTTCTTACGGATCCCTTCAACTTTTTCACGCCCTTTCTCTATAATAGTCTTTCCGTTCTAAAAGAGAGAGTTTTAGTTAAAGATGTGCACATATTTGTTTAATGGTTTATCCTTCGTGAAAGATTCGAGACGGTAATTGTTAGTGTGTGTGTGTGTATATATATATATATACTATATATATATATATATATATTATATATATATATATATATATATATAATATATATATATATATATATATATAAAATATGCAAGCTACAAATGTCCTTTAATATCCAATTCGCTCTACCTCGGAATTAATGTATTTTCGTATATGTTAACCAAAGGGGATTTTTTTTAGTTGTTAATAATTCCGAGGTAGAGCGAATTGGATATTAAAGGATATTTGTAGCTCAATGCATGTATATGAATCACGGTGATGTGATAAAAATTCATATATATGAAATGTATATAATTATGTGTATGTGTGTGCACTTTTCCCCTTAGAAGTGCTGGCTCCAGAGTTTGTTACTTAAATGGCCTTCATCAATTCTTTGAATGAGGTTGCTAACCTCATGCCCACATGAGGTTTTTCCACAGGCAGTGTTGGTCATCCATGAGGACTCTAGGTGTAGCTACATGACATAGAGCATCCC
The DNA here is from genome assembly GCF_015104395.2 of Macrobrachium nipponense. Classification (NCBI taxonomy): domain Eukaryota; kingdom Metazoa; phylum Arthropoda; class Malacostraca; order Decapoda; family Palaemonidae; genus Macrobrachium; species Macrobrachium nipponense. The sequence goes on from NC_087210.1 coordinate 31,794,251, forward strand.
TTGGGTGACTGTCAGAGAATTGAGATTGTTCGCGAGGAAGTGAACATCAGACAGCAGCTTTCTGTGTTGAATGTTCTGGTGCTTTCAGACTGTTCTCTCCTTCTGCAGGAGGAGGTTTCATTGTATGGTCTTCAGGAACTGGTCTTGCAAAATCTCCCAGATAGATTTTGTTTTCAATTTTCTCTTTGTTCTTACTTAAAGAGTTCTTCCTTGTACGGCTTCACTTCTATTACGTAAGCGATGTAGTTTCTGGGGGATGGTAGCCATGCGTAGTGGCTGAGACAGCAGTCGGCATTAGGATATAATTAAAAGGAGACGCATTGCTACACATTTTGACTTTTCCTCTAAAACACCAGTTATAATTTGAAAACATGTTGCATTATAATAATAGACGCCACATGTTGACATATATATATATATATATATATATATATATATATATATATATTACACACATATATATTATATATATTATTATATATATTATTACACACACACACATATATATATATATAAATATATATATATTTATATATATATATATATATATATATATATATATACATACTACATACATACATACATACACATACATACATACATACATACATACATACATACATATATATATATATATATATATATATATAATACATACATACATACATATATATATATATATATATATATATATAATATATATATATATATAATGTAATGTTGGGGTCGTGGTTCAGCAGTATTACCGGTAAAAGTCTCAAGGTCGTACGTTGATCATATTTGATAGATTTGACCTTACACGCGACCTCACTGCTCCTGCACAGTGCAAGAATGAGCCAGTGGCATAGTAAGTCGTACAATGCGTCACTCATAGTTATTAGGTTTTTGCTCGGCATATTTCCTTCCAGTCCATTTAGCTGTTGATAAGTAATATCTGCTGGGCTCAATAAAATTACGTCAGATTTCAGAGTTATTGCTCAAGACTTGTCGATACACCGAGTTGGGGTCACCCTTAAAAGCTTGCAATATTGCATGCGAAATGATTAGCTGTCTGTAACATGTGTGTATAAATATGTATATACAGAAAGCCAGTAGTATCTACTGCTATCATTTTCTTAATGACCTCAGTCAGGTCACTCACTTAGTAATTGATAGACATCCTAGAATGTGCAAGTTACTCGTGGTACTAATCCACCGTATGTCATGCCAAGTAGAAGGTTACTGACCCTTCTTCGGGAAGAAATGCTCAATGAATGTTGGATAAGACTCTTCCCTTTATGTCAATGGTATCACGCGTGTATTCCTCTGGGGATCTGTAAAATTGAAACGATACAATGTTCACCATTTACAAGGTGGTGTTGAAGTCCCTGAATCAGGTAGGACGCGAAGTTTGCAGTTCTTTATATGCTAATGGTGCAACACTTGGTTAACAAAGATAAAAGACGCTTGCAACTGTTCTTTCAGTATACTACCGTACTTTGCGTTTAAAATTTGACATCCCTCGATAATGGAAGCATGCGGAAAGTTGCTAAGAACTACCTGAGGCACTCCCGTTTCCGCAGTTTTATATTTTATATATATGTATATATGCATATACAGGCATACATAGTTATGTATATATCATACACACACACACACACACACACATATATATATATATGTGTGTGTGTGTGATTTTATAAATGGTTCATCAGTATTCGAAAGGCACTAATCTCTCTTCTAGTGGTGTGCTCTATGAGAAATCTGTAGAGTAGTATGTATATATATATATATATATATATATATATATATATATATATATATATATATATATACATATATATATATATATATACATACATATATATGATATATATATATATATATGTATATCTATATATACATATAATATATACATATATATATAAACTTATAATATCTTTATATTATATATAATGTATTATATATAGATATATATACATATATATATAAAGGTTTTTTTTTTTTGCCTCACGAAGGGAAAAAATTAAATGAAAAAGCGAGATAGCCGAGTACCTTTCGGTCCTATTCGGACCCTTTACTGAGGCAAACTGATTTTACAAAGAACAACAAGTCAAAAAGAAGCTTAATATACAAACTGACACTACCAGAGTAGCCATAAGGACGATTTTCACTCTACAGAGAGGAGGAGGAGTCATAGGCTAGCCACACCACTTGAAGGATACCCGCAGTAAACAGGTGGTTCTTCCAGAAAAACAGTACAATTTTTATAAAAAAAACACGGGAGCATATACAATTTAATATCATGAATTTTTACACAAAGGAGGCGCTATATATATATATATATATATATATATATATATATATATATATATATATATATATATATATTATGTGTGTGTGTGTGTGTGTGTGTGTGTGTGGTGGTGTGTGTGCGTGTGTGTGTGTGTGGGTGGGTGGGTGGGTGTATGTTTGTGTAAAATATATAATGAGGACTCCTACTAATATATATATATATATATATATATATATATATAATATATATATATATATATATGTGTGTGTGTGTGTTGTTTGTTTGTTTGTTTGTTTGTGTATGCGTAAAATATATAGTGAGACTCCTACTATAAATCCTGACGTGTTACGTCATTATATCTAAGTAATCTACAAGATGATATCCTAAATGTAAGGAGGGAATCGGCCAGCATTTATACTCACTGCTCCGTTGTCCGTTGTTTAAAAGCAGCCAAAAACGATCCACATGAAATTGTGGTGGGTGACCCAACTTACGTTTTTATCTCACCACAAGATTAAGAAATTTAGTGTCATGGTTTTTTCATGGCATCGGAGATTCAAGAGAGGTGGGGTTGGTTGACTTGAACTTTCTTTTGCTGCGCGTAAAGCGTTTTTAGACCAGAAGTTTCGTAGAAAAAGTATAAGGGAGACCTATTGCCGTACCTTGTCGACTGATCGTTAAGGTATCAAGTTCTCCATTAGAGAAAAGGAAATCTCGCTTGTATAGTCTTAAACTATTTTTTTTTTTTTTTTCCTTTTTTTCTTTTTTTGTGGGAATGGGGTAGACATCTTGTTGATTTTGTATAATTGATAGTTGTTATATAAGTTATGCATGAAATTTGTAATCGTTTGTAGCCTCCGTAAACTTAGCGCATGTTGGCCTAATTTAGGTGATCGTCAAGATGTCTCTTTTCGTGTCTCTCTTCAGTATTAGAATGTTATGGTAGATGACACCTACATCCATTATGTATCGTCTAGCCCTGGTGTGCGACTCCAAGACAGGGTGCGTAATGAAATGGTAAATTTGTTTAAATTGAAATATTTTTTAAAGCACTTTCATGTTATGTGTCAGATGAAAAGTATAATACATTAGATTATGAAAAATGTCAATTCACCCCATCCTGTGGACGAGGGTTGTGGTCTGAATAGGAACATACATCAGACTGAATTACACGTGTCAAAAATCAAAACGCTAAATTAAAACACGTCCTTCCTTGTTAAAGGATAGTCAGTGAAATAAAATGGAGAACTTTTCAGTACATTCACTGCATATTGGGTGTCAAGGGTGGACAATATTTTCAACTTGGTTCATGCCCAAATGTAACTGAGAAATAAATGAAGAAAATATTTATTAAGCTTGGAGCAGGCTCGAACTCGCGTCATAGAAAAGTTAACCGTCCACCCTGTGCTGGAAATTATTTCTTTTTCAGGCAGTCTGTTACAGTTACTGTGTGTGCCTACTCTCCTTCAACCAGTTTAACTAAAAAAAAAAAAGTGATCGTAGGAGAACAAGATTGATGTCTATTGTATTCGAAGAATCTTTATTTGTAGTTAGATTGGATTCGGGGAAACCGCAGTTTACATGGTGACTCCTCAAGATTCATAACAAAAAGTATTGTAATTAAACTATGAATTTAAAACTGCAACCCAAGCCTTTTCCAGCAGTGGTTACCCATCGTTTCATTTTCAGTCACAACAGCGAGCACTGTCGACGTCCAGAAAACAGCATTCATTTTAATTTAAAGATCACAAAAATTTTAGCTAAAAAAAAGTATCAGAAAACAACAGACTTCTTTCCGAAAGTGTAGAGAGGTCCTAAGTCTTTAGAATGTCAAGATTAAAATCTATGGAAAGACGAAAGCTTTTATCAAAAGGAGACTGCCGATGAACGGCTGGAACCTGAAGCTGATCTCACGAAAAGTGTGTTGTCATCAGTAGGCCGTACCCTAATGACTTATTGTCTCGGGTTCGCAAATTGCGTAGGTACTTAAGTGCATTTCTCTCTCTCTCTCTCTCTCTCTCTCTCTCTCTCTCTCTCTGATACCCTGTTGTTTATGTTGTTTTTAATATATTTACCTATGGAAGTCTCAAGAATTTATTTTCAAGGTTTCTTGAAAACTGTGGCCGGTGGTCATGGCTTTCATCCTTTCATTAGTTTGTTTGTTATCACAGTAACCCGAAGTGTGCCCTAATTCTTTAGGAAATATCTGGGACAGATGGATATTAAATAGAAAAATCAAATCATTTGAACGCGTATCGCATAGGAACTTTTTCCAGAAGCAAAATACATTTTAAGACTATGAGCTATTTGTGATTGATAGTCGATGTTTCTGTCATTTAATAAGAAGAACTAAACGGGCAGGGCGAAGCATTTCATAAAAATCTAATAAGTGTTTGAACTGATTAGAGTTTCGTGAGTAGTAAAATAAGTGAACCAGATCCTACAGATGGAGTCATTTGAGACTGTATGCAATCTCTGTGAGTGTCTTAGTGGTTTCCTTTATTAAGTGCGTGTTTATATGCTATTCTGACAATCCTGTAAGCGGAAGTGGCCATTCCTGCCCGTTCTGATGCTGTCTAGTAGCCACGGTAAAAATGGCATGTCTTGAATTTTCGCCATTTCACCTCTTCTCGTTTTCTTTCCTTCTGGGAAGGGTTGTCAAGTCTCCGTCCTTAATTAAAGTCTTCCCATTGAAATAAACTATCACTCTCATTTATTCGTGAGTTGTTATGCGTTTTGTCTGGTCTTCCTACACCTTACTTTCTCACGTATTTTGAGCTTTTACCTGCATCCTCATGTAATATATTTTTTCCTTTAATGTTAAGAAATGATGTGAACTGCATAGTTTTAGTACTGAGCGTTCCTCTTAGCTTTCCTCGTGTCGAGTTAAAGTTCTTTGTTCGACCGCTCTTATCTCCTCTCCCGAAATGGATTGCGACTTCTTCCCACATATTTGAGTCCACGAAAATGGGCAAACATTCCGACCGTGTCAGCTGAGCTTGACGTGGGTGGAGGGGAATTGTAAACATTGACTTGACTTTCTTCCTTTCGTTTTAATGTGTTACCAAATCGCCTTTTGACTGCTATTGTTTCGGGCTTCCTCCGCTGAAGCTTCATTTCGACACTCCTTCCCAACGACGAAATCTGCCTCGTGTGATGATGTGCTGGATTTGATCTCAGTTGTTGGAGACACCCCCCCCTCTCTCTCTCTCTCTCTCTCTCTCTCTCTCTCTCTCTCTCTCTCTCTCTCTCTCCGTGAATATACCTCTTTGTGGAGGAGTATGCGTGACCGTAAGGACAGATAATAATAATAATAATAAATTTTTTGTATGCACGTGTCGCTTCTGTAGCATTAAATTTCATAATTTAATTTTCCCACAGTTTTTGCTGGTTTTCTTATTCCGTTAATTATATTTCTGTAAGAGAGAGAGAGAGAAGAGAGAGAGAGAGAGAGAGATTTACTTGCATTTTTTCAAATGATCCCTTTCACATACCTGCGAGAGAGAGAGAGAGAGAGAGAGAGAGAGAGAGAGAAAGGGCGATATTTGGGCCTTTGTGCGACGAGGACTCCTTTGTGCGTCTATGGGACTGCATAGAGAGAATGTGTAGCATTTCTTGTCATGCGAATTCTTCCCTTCAACAATATTCAGGGAATTTGAACTTTGGCGGAACGCCTTAATGCTGGATATTACTTTTTATTCTGTGCGAGTTTCGATGTAAGATCTTTCGCTCAGATAAGAGATAAGAAATGCCGCTCTTTTCTTAGATATTTTTCTACCGAATCCTTTTACTTTCTACCAGATCGTAGCTCGGACTTCAAAATGGAATCCTGCTCTTTTCTCTCTTTCTATAGTATCGTCTGAACGCGTTCAAAGTTTTTTCTCCCATCTCCCCTTATCCCCTCCCCTCCCCATTCATTCTTATATTTTTTTCCCCACTTTGGGTCTAGACTGTGTAAGTGGTAATAAGTTGATACTTCCATGAACCTCATTAAAAGGTCTGATTTGCGAAAGTGAATTCTTTGATTAGGTTTTCGTGTCTCAAGAGTGTGGTTTTAGTTTGCAATTCGAGCAGTTTCTTCAAACTTTGAAAGTAGATGCCTTTTCTCTCTCTCTCTCTCTCTCTCTCTCTCTCTCTCTCTCTCTCTCTCTCTCTCGTACTTGGTATTGTAACATTTTTATATTTATTTACAAATTAGTATATTATTTTTTATATAATGTTATGTATTTTTATATTAGTAAATCGTTTTTCCAAATGTCGTGGGCTCCGAAGAAAACAAAAGAGTCACTGTCACTTTCATCCTATGATTGTTGAAGAAAGGCTGAATCCCCTTGAGAACGTTTCCACAACTTCGAATATTAGAAAAGACTCGTGATATTAACTGCTTGAGATGCAACTAAGCATATGTGTGGGTTGTCTTCGGATGCAACGTATACTTGTTCAAGCTACTGCTCACGTCTTATCGTGTAAGCTGTCACTCACCTCTTGGACAAAGCTCGTCGCTGCCGTCTTAACAACCAATTTTTGGGTCATACAACATCCTAAATAGATAGAAATTTGGTCAACTCTTGTCCTCCAGTCTTCTCAATATAACCAAACCCGTTTCAAGATATTATTTCGTTTTTTTATTTTGGCTATTTTTTGTTTCAAAATTCAATAGAAAAATTCTCTAAAAAAGGGGGAAAACGGAATAAATACAGTATTTTAAGAATTTGTATTTACAAAATATTTTAATAATAATATTAAAATGAATATAACATTAAAATTTAGACAAATTTTAATAGCATTTTTGTATAGCATTTTTGTCTTTCACTCTTGTTGGAATTTAACATCCACATTTTATTTAAGCACCTTACGCGGTGCACTGTAGACGTTACTTCATGTTCTTTTCAACGTCCCTTCGGCCCCTTAGCTGCACCCCTTTTCATTTTTTTTTCCTTACTGTACCTCTGATCATATTCGGTTTCTGCCATCTTACTTTCCACCACCTAACAATTGTTTCATTTTTCTTTTCATCGCTGCATGACCTCGCAAATTTTATATTCCTCATCCTAACATCGACACTTGACCAATTGCTGGTTGAACAATCAACCCCCCCCCCCCCCCCCCCCCCAATACATTGTAACTTCGCTCTCACAAACGTATCTCCCGACCTCCAAACGTTTTGCGGAGATTCTGGTACCTTCCTTTCTTCAACTGTTGCGAGTCATGCAGTCTGTCACCTGGGACATTTGTTTGTAATTGTGCATGTAAATAAACCAACTCAGTTTTTTCCTTACATAGTTGCTCATTTCTCCATCTGACTGACCTCCTTTTGCCCTCGAAGCTCACTCTCTGATATAACATTTTTCTCTGACATACATTTTCGAACTGATTTACCAGCCTCTCCCTCTCCAGTGTTTTCTCATTTCTACCATCCAACTCAGTAGTATCTGTAAACTTAGAATTCATTCACGACCCCTTTTTTATAGTCCCATGACTGTGCATCTTTACCCCCTCTTTAATATCTGGCTTCTCTCTCATAATTCTATCCATAAAACATGAAATATCCAATTTTACACCGATGATCCAATTTGACATTTTTATATCCTAAAACGAACTTTGCTTTCATCACTAAACCTTTGAACACACTTAACAAATTACTTTTATATTACACTTACTTAATAACCACCTTCCGTAGTCTATTACTATTATAAGTGTCAAAATCTCCATATTGCTCCTAGAGATTTCACCTTACTTTCTAACTTTTATCGCAATTCTTTTATAACAATTATTTGGTCCAATAATACTGTTCTCTATCCTTCACTGCTCTTCCTTTTTGAAATCTTCGGATGTTTATCAACGAAAAGCCCACCAAACACTTTTAACAGATATGCTGGGTAATGTTATGCCTCTATAAATCTCCCTCCCCTTTAGATAAGAACACTTAACACCCCCATTCCTTTGGGATCTCTCTCTCTCTCTCTCATCCAGGTATATCTGAGTCAAACTGATGAGGTACTTATGTGCACAATTATTACCGTAATGCCTAACTTCTGGTGTCTTTCCACTTTTCAACATGTAATTGCATTCCTTACATGCTCATCAGTTAATTTCCGTAAGGCTTTTCCAATTTATACACTCTTCATTTAAATTTGCTCTATTAACAGTTCTTATTTCCGCCACCCTCTTTCGAGCCATTTATCCAGATCTTTCTTAGTTTCTGCCTCTTTATTATTATTATTATTATTATTATTATTATTATTATTATTATTATTATTATTATTATTATTATTATTATTATGAACTTGACAATCGAGAATACATTGAATAAGAGGTCCATATGAGATAATAGAAAATATATGAAATATATTAATATAACCTAAATTGAGGCAGTGCCATTACAGTCTCTCTAAAAAGGCTTGAGTAATCAGTAACACAGCTTGGAGGGCCAATCTACAGACTGAAGTTACCTATAATGCGACAGCATGGTACATCAACGAATTGATAATACTGATTTTTGCAAAGCAGCTAGTACACGGTAGTAGTTGGGGGGGAACGAGCACCAAGGGCACTAATAGTAGTTTTCTGTTAAAATAGAGCCTGTGGAAGAACTAGATATTACCAGGCGATACTTCATATATTAGTTATTGTTAGCAAAACGGAAACTCGTACTTCCAGCTATCTTGTCATCTTGTCTATAAGTAGAAGACTCCAGGAAGTTGCTTGCATGTTACAAGGAGTTACAAGGATTAGAATGTCTCAAAGGCTTGTTAGTCCATCCGAGGAGACATCGCGTGCTCACTTATCTGTAGGAGCAGGTTTTACTTAGCATTCACGGTGTCGTAATAATTTTGTCTAGCTTTCTTTTAAACTCTTCTACACTGTTGTGGTTTACAACTTCTGGTGGCAGTTTATTCCTCGTGTCACATATCTTGTATGTAAAGAAGTTTCCACTATGGGATGTGTTGTATCTCTTCAGTTCTAGTTTCCATCCATTATTTCTTGTCTGGGTTTCGTTTAATGTAAATAGGTTACTGTCTACTTTTGTTATGACTTTCAGTATTTTAAATGTTTCTATTAGTTGTCCTCGCAATCGTCGTGTTTCTAAGCCATACACGTTTAAGCTCTCTAGTCGTCTTCGGTAACCTATTTGCCTGATGGATGGAATTAACTTTGTGGCTCTTGCTTGTACCCCTTCTAATCTATTTATGTCTTTTCATAGTGTTGGATATTCTCAAGCATGTAGACAGAAGAGAAATATTCCAATAATAGGGATGCTAGAAAGAAGCAGTAAGAAACCTTAGTACCATTACCTAAGTTTCAACGGCAAGTTCTGTCAAATTGTGACAATTGATGTCAGCACTGACCTATTCCAGATTATTCTCCGTTAGTTGCACTTAGCATTTAGGAGTAAAAACCCGTCACAGGATGTGTAATTGTCTGCGTAGTGTACGATGTTTATCGAACAACAGCCGCCTCAATAGTTAAAAGTAAAAACAAGGAAGATCCCAGAGCAAAGTCCAGAGGAACACTAAAAACAGAGTCTGCAACAACCTCTGTTTCCGGTCATATAAAAAAAAAAAACTGCGAACGAGACAAAGTAAGGCAACTAGTTATGAAGTTTTTATTAAGCCAAGACCAAGTCAGTTGAAAAATAAATTTGAATATATTAGGACTCGTATCCTGTAAGGGTTCTCACGGAAGGAACTGGATAGATATAAACTGGTATTTTATGTGCCTAATCATTTCCTTTACGCATACTCTTTAGAACAAGTTTTTAGATTCGATGTGCGTGCAGAAAGGTTGACTGATTTACTTTAAACTATTTTCTTTATATATATATATATATATATAAATATATATATATATATATATAGTATAATTATATTTTTTTTTATTTTTTTTTATATATGTGTATATATATATATATATTAAAGTCATATCACATTTTCCCGTGATTCATATACATATATCGAGCTACAATGTCCTTTAATATCTAATTCGCTCTACCTCGGAATTAATATATTTTCATATATGCTTAACCGAAGGGGAATTTTTTCTCGATAATAGATTTGCCTGGACCAGGGCGCGAACCTATGGATCCTTTCAAACCCAGGAACGTCAGTGAAGCTTTACCTACTACACCACCGCGGTGGTGTAGTAGGTAAAGCTTCACTGACGTTCCTGGGTTTGAAAGGATCCATAGGTTCGCGCCCTGGTCCAGGCAAATCTATTATCGAGAAAAAATTCCCCTTCGGTTAAGCATATATGAAAATATATTAATTCGAGGTAGAGCGAATTAGATATTAAAGGACATTGTAGCTCGATATATATATATATATATATATATATATATATATATATATATATATATATATATATGTGTGTGTGTGTGTGTGTGTGTGTATAATATATATATATATATATAATATTATATATATATATATATATATATATATATATATAATACACGTATGTGTGTGTGTGTGTGTGGCCTATTGCAAACATTTTTTGTCTCGATTTTATGTAAATTTATTTTTTTGCTTTCGCTTTAGTTTTTGTTTAGTATAAAAGATGATTTAAGAGTATATTCCGTTCAGCTTACATTATCAGGAAACAGATGAAGCCCTAAAAAATACCGAAAACACACACACACAACACACACACATATATATATATATATATATATATATATATAATATATATATATATATATATATATATATATATATATATATATATATATATATATATATATATATATATAATATATATAACAGTATACCGTGGTCATCGCAGTGTGATTGGTAGCATTCTCACTTAACATGGAGGTCCCACCTCCAATACTTAAATTCTTGAGAGAGAATCAATGGATGGTCATGCTCCGTTGAAATCCATTTTGGGCTATGAACCTTATCTTAAAGACTTGGCTTAAACCGAAAGGTTAGCGCATTCATAGCCGTCCCCATCGAAGGACAGTAAGGCTATATATAAATATATATATATATATATATATATATATATATATATATATATATATATATATATATATATATATAATGTAAGTTACAGCCATGAAGGAAAAGTCATATTACCAAAGCATGGTCGTCACAGCACCAAGTCTCGGTAGTATGCCGTAAGTCATGAGCATCTCAGTTGTTTCACTTTTCCTTCGTGGCTATAACTTTTTGTTCGCATAATTACCACGTTTTTCCATTTTTCGTGATTGAAAATCAAAAGTATATGTATGTATACTATATGTACGTATACACATGTATATGTACTACACATACATATATATGCTTAAAAAATCACAGTAGCTGCACGTGACTTCATTAGATTAGCGAATACCACAGGAAAATGATAGGCAGAAATCAAACGCTTTCGTCTTTACTAAGACATTGTCAAGGATTTCTGCCTATCATTTTCCTGTTGTATTCGCTTATACATGTATATGTATACATACTTACACACACACATATATATATATATAATGAATAACTTGATCACGAATTATATAAAACGTGATGCTATGTATAAATAAAGGCGATGCCACGGAGGAAAATGAAAAGGCGAGAATTGCAAAG
>NC_087210.1:31811094-31816094 GCF_015104395.2 Macrobrachium nipponense
TGACGTGACTGGGGAATTGTCTTCACGGGTGGGGTTGTTGTGGGGAAGTGAGATGCCAATATAGACTTGTCGTGTCAGGGCAATTATCAGATAGTAAACTCTCTCTCTCTCTCTCTCTCTCTCTCTCTCTCTCTCTCTCTCTCTCGTCTCCTCTCTCTCTCATCTCTCTCTCTCTCTCTCTCTCTCTCTCTCTCTCTCTAAATAAGCTGTTTTTTTTTTTTTATTATTCCGTCACCCTCTCTCTAGTATCTTTCTCTGTGAGAGATGAGAGAAGAAACATGAATCAGTTTATCTTGGGAAAATAATCTTCATATCTTTGACTTCCTTTTCCTTTCATTTATGGCTTAGTAAAGGGGTCACGTGACAGATGTTGTACTTATGCATGTGTAGGTCGATAGGTTTGTTTTTCTCGTATAATGAAAGTTCCATATTTCTTTGGTACGCAGGTGTTAATTGATGCGGCCTCTGAAGTGCAGTCTCCTCCAAGTACACATTCTCTCGTTTGTTTGGCAAATAGGAAGCCACAAATGGCTCGTCGCCATAAAGACCGTATATGTGAATTTTTCGCCTAAGGATATATCACTCTCTAATATATTTAAAATTCCGGATATGCCAAATGTAGTAAGATTAGAAAGGAGTATTTCACGGCTAATTTTCTTCTTGATGACATACTTAAACACAGAAACACTCTCTCATAGATGTCAGTCAACGAAAAATTTCTTTTCTTTGTTATTGTCAGTGATTTCATTTTCTCTGAAGGAGTTTATTCATTTTTGCCTTTGTTCTCTGGTGGCCGATTAAGAGCCAGTTCTATTCAGAGCAGAGTAGACGGGAAAGAACGAATGAAATATAATTAGCAAAGTTCTCTTTTAGTTTTTGTATTATTAATAATGCTTGTGTTGTTTTGTATTATTTGCCATTGTTTTATATATATATATATATATATATATATATATATATATATATATATATATATATATATATATATATATATATATATATATATATATATATATATATCCTTAACCTTAACGATGCAATAATAGAATTCGAAAATGATATACACTACGTTATTAGTGAAACATTACTCGGTTCTGACGCATCACTTTCTCACGGTAGTATCAGTGTGCGTGCAGAGTGAAATGGCGTAGTTGGTATTTTTATAGTACCTTGCTGAGTGCTATTTATACACACGCAGACGTTATATATACATATATACATGTATATATATTATGGAATAATTGCATCATATAGTTAACCTGAAAGATATGTGTTTCTACTTCACAAGCTCATGAGAATTTCATCATTACTTCGTACTCCTTAATCCCAGGTGAGTGGTTTTTCTTAATCCCGAAAATGGTCTTCATCAAGTGTTTTTCTTTAGATCATAAGTTCTGCGTTATTTCTCTCTCTCTCTCTCTCTCTCTCTCTCTCTCTCTCTCTCTCTCTCTCTCTCTCTCTCTCTCCCTTTTTTTTTAAATTGATTTCTTGTTCTTTTAAGGGCAGATAATGTTTCAACCGAACTAATTCCATAAGGAAATATCTTCTATGTTAGAAACCAGCTTGTTTTATGGAATAGTTTGGTCAGGCTTGACGAAACACTTTTCTCTTTCTGAACCGGAAATCTTTGCACCTTCCTTATTGATATAGACAAGGTGATGTTTAACCTTTATCAATATTCTGTTTGTGTTTCCTTAACCTCATTTTCATTTGAGTCAACAACCGTGGTGGCGTTTAAGTCGATATCGTTATGGGACTGATTGCACCGTATAATTGCGCTACGAACAATTTCAGACATAGCATTCTTAGTTCGATTAGTATTCAGTCGTTCCTTCCACAGCCGACCTATGGAATTCCCTTTGTTTTCGCATTCCCAGATTCGTACATCCTTATTCCATTCAAACGGTAGGCTTATACGTTTTTTCACAGTTAGCCCTCTAGTACAGTGGCTTCACCTTTCGATCTCAATTTCGATGAGGTTCGAACATTTTCAGTAAAGGAGAGAGAACTAATTCTACGTCTAGGTTAACCAAAGTGCAGTTTTGATTCGTGTTTGTTCGTGGTCGTTGCATGGATAGGCTGTGGTGTTATTAGTTGTGTTAATGTATTGCATTTTGTTGCATTAGTTTTTCATCGGGAAGATTTTAACTTGCATGTTATTATTTTTTCATATTAATCACATTACAGAACAGTATCAGCCAGGTGTATGGTTTTATGAAAGAGGAGGAAGGATATTTTTGCCAGTGGTCAAAGAAGAAGCAGCTACACAACAGAGTACTTGCTGGTTATCCTTATGTACACCAGTACATTCAAAGTTGCTCCGCCGGCCTCCGTATTTCCAATGAACTTAAACTTCCATGAGATTGAAAACCGTTGTCGTTGTTAGCCTTTTCTTTATGGTGTAGAATCGGTTCGCCTCTTAATTATTTTGTCCTCTCTCAACCGAAGGAAAAAATGAGATGATAGGAGCTTTTAATTGTTTACCTCCTGATCGAAGCCTCCACATTCCTTAGAGACCGAAGACCAACAGGAAACGCAAATGGCTGATCTCAAAGACCAATATTGTTCTGGTAAGCTTTATAGAAATAATGTTTTATAAGGGCACAGTTCTTTTACTTCTCAATATACTTAAGTTTACCAATAAATTGTTTAGTTAGTGGCCGCTGGTGGGTCGTAACCAGGAAGGAAATTGTCTAGGGGCTGGCAACCTCATCCTAAAAGATTCGCTTGGAACAGAAACTAAGAGTTGAGTTGTGGGTCGAACTGAAGGAACCGCTGCCATGATGACCCTCACCCACATCATCTCTGGATGGATTCGTCCCAAGTTGAGGACACCGAAAGCAAAGTTTTGCGCGGATATGTTGCGTGACTTTATGGTGAGAAAAGATGTGCTTCTGAAAGGAAAGGCAAGATCATCTGGGGTACTTTCCGCTCTGAAGAGTTAGAAATGTGAAAAGTTACTAGTGCGTCTCTCTCTCTCTCTCTCTCTTCTCTCTCTCATCATCTCTCTCTCTCTCTCTCTCTCTCTCTCTCTCTGTATATATATATATATATTATATATATATATATATATATATATATATATATATAATATATATATATATATATATAATATATTTTTACGGATTCCAGGTGAAGATATATAAAAGCATACAGCAGGGTCCACAAAACACATCAAAATAGGCCAACGTTTATTCACATGATACGTTTCGCAGACTGAAGATGCACATAGAACATGTGCGAAACGTATCATGTGAATAAACGTTGGCCTATTTGATGTGTTTTTGTGGACCCTGCTGTATGCTTTTATATATATATATATATATATATATATATATATATATATATATATATATTACACATGTATATGTGTATATATTTATATATACATATATATATTATAGTGTGTGTGTGCGTGCGGGTGTTTTCTTAATGTTTTGTATGTTTACTTTGTTTCTGTTTGGTGAGGGCGTAATAAATTCATATCCTTTGTACAAAACGCTGAATCGTGGTATGTCTTACTATGCATGATATTTATTTGTCTTAATTCGGATGTTTCCTAAGAGTAATGGATCGTTGATTATAAACCTGTATACATTACTTGTGTAATGCTTGTCCTTAAATTTGCAAACGCTCAGTGTTTCGCTGTGTCTAATATTTCTTACAATATGAAACTGTTACGATATTTCGTCCATTTATTGGGTTATATTTTGTGTGATAATGTTTAACGATATGAAAAGCTACCAGTTGCCATTCTTTTTCTGTTTATCACTACTACTGTTACTGCTAACAGTACTACCCTTACCACTAAAAATAACGTAGTTCTAGTGGTTCGTTATCAGGTTTCATTACGAACCTCATTTAATTTTCTTATAGTACCTGTTGCAGTGAGTGGGGGTTTGTGTGTATGTATGTATGTATGTATGTGTATGTGAGCTTTGATTGATATCTTATGTGAAGAATGGAACAGACTCTTATCTGATTCTTTTCCCTTTCACACCCTGTTCTCCTAATGGAGTTTTCTCGCCTTACTGAACTCTGGTTTTTACACCCCACACCCTCTTATCCTTCTTCGTTGTGTATATATGGACCCTGGTAAGTAAGCCTGGTAATATGTATATATATATATATATATATTATATATATATTATATATATATACCATATACATATACCAAATTATACATATACATATACATATACATACAATCACACACACGTATATATAGTATACACAGTGAACATCATACTTACCAAAACATTTGTATAAAATGCGTATGATGGATGACTGACAAATCAACTTGTCCATTAAAATTCCTTATTTTTGTTAAGATGGAAGAACTTTGTAGTACAGTATTAGAATTGCCTCTGTGAAAAGCGAGGTGGTCGCTGGTAATTTGGCTCTGTTGCACGCAAACGTCTTTTTAGTGTCTGTAGGAACGCATTCATTGTCTCGAAATATACTATATGTGCATGTTCCAGCAAATAAGAGCGTGTTCCTCCCAAGTGGCATGTAGCGCAGCCAAGCACGCTCTCCCCTGAGATTACAAGGCACGTTGGACGAGCATGTAGAAGATAGCGTACGGAAGGATGCCTGTCCGGAATGAGGTCTGCGCCGCCGTGTCGGAAGGAGGGAGAGCGTGTCGCCGATTGAGAGTCGCCGGACGCGTTCTGGTGCTGACTCAGATTGTTGTTTGCCCCGGTCTTGTTTTGCTTCTTTGCTTCTTTGCTTTCTCTCTAGTTTTGCTTTGCATTTTGTGATTCCGAAATTGGGAAGTATACATTGTCTTTTTTTTCCCCATTGATTTAGTGGGTAGGTCATTTTCAATTCACTTTTTGTGATTCAAGATACGCCAAGAAAGTAGTTAATCTTATATGTTGTACTTAGTTATTTGTCTAAGTTTTAACTTTATATATTAAATATACATACCTATATATAGTCATGATAAAATATGATAATACAAAAAAACTTGATGGAATACTCCAGGCAGGTGAAAAGTA
>NC_087210.1:31821094-31826094 GCF_015104395.2 Macrobrachium nipponense
TAGTTTGATGGTTGCAGCTCGGGGCTGAAAGGACGCCGAAAAGAACCTTATGTAATGCTTACAGTTAACCGCTTGAGGTGCATTGACTGCAAAACTCCCCCACCGAGGGGTGTTTGCCATGTTTATAAGAAAAAGTTCCTAAATGGAAAATTACAGTTATCTCTATAGTTTTCTATTTTGAGCGCACCGCCAAATGATATGGGTGTGTATGTGTGTGTTTGTGTTTGTGTAAATTTTTTTTTCTTTTTTTTTATGAAAGGCTAAAGAGTTCAAGAGTATTGCAATTTACACTCGGAAATCATTTAGTGTATGTGCTTGCGAGTGAGACAAGAACTTAGAAAGGACTGCTTTTCTTTCGGTGTATATTAACATGGTGATTAGAGTCGCTTGAGAGAGAGAGAGAGAGAGAGAGAGAGAGAGAGAGAGAGAGAGAGAGAGAGAGAGAGAGAGAGAGAGAGAGAGAGAGAGAACTTATGGTTAGAGGTATGGTAAGAGAGTAGTGTAGACTCACATTGTTCAATTATGAATGGAAGTGTGACCTACATCATGGTGGTTGAGTCGAAGGAAGCGGAGGAAGGAACAAGGAAGAGGAAGAAGAGGAAAAAAAGTCTTAAAGTTACGGAAAGTTGTTAGGTGGGGCTGCGGTTTACCTCCCTAACTATCTAAAAGAGACTAAGGCTTTATTTGTACAGTGTATATGTGTGTAAGTTCCTTTTAGTGGGGATAGCTGCCGCGGTGTTTCATTTATAGTATGGCTCTATATGTCTACTTTTCGCTATAATTAGAATACATGTTTTGTTTCATTAAATTGAAAATTATATAATTTTTTTTCTTTAAATTCTGGTCCTCACGACGATTCGTCTATTTTGTTTTTTTGTTTTTTTTAAGGCTGCTTTCGTTTTCACTTTTTACACATTCTCTCTGTTGAATGAAACATCGGATTTACTCTTTTTTTATACGTGTTATATTATGGACTCGCAGCTTGGCTTTTTTATTTATATTTTCTTCTGTTTTTATTTATTTGCATTGTTTTAATAGTCCAAATTTTGAATCCTTTTGTACGCACCGTGAAGTTGGAATGGTTATACTAGTAATGACAGAATTCACCTCGTTCATTCATATATCCACGTGGTAAGCGCATTCCTGCACACACACACACATTCACACACGCGCTGTCGAGAATAAAACATTCAGAGTACTGCCGGGTTAATTCCCTTTAGAAAAAAAAATATACGTCTTATAATTTATTTTTTGTTTACGTAAACGACATTTCACGTCTCGCGCAGATGAATAAAAACAAAGGCCTACAACAGATTGTAGTCTGTTGTTCATCGCTCTTAACGCAAAATGTAGTTCATGTTGTGTCTACTGTTAGATTTTCATTGATTTATTATTTTCCATATATTCATTATTAAACGCATGTATAATTGTAATGTTATTGTCTTTTTAAAATGATCGAATGAATTTCCCGTTACAACTACGTTCTTGTTGGTGTTGCGTCGTTGTGATGTCAAATTGATCGATTGTATGATGACATAGATGTTTTATCAGCATTCTGAGGCCAGTGTAACACTCGTTGATGAAATTGTCCACTTCTCTCTGTCCCTAGTGAGGTTTTGTCTTCGTTCATTGTCTTCAGCAACGCGGAAGTTGAATACCCTTTCGTGGAGTGGAACTTTTTGTTTGTAATCAGTTTGAAAGTCTATAAAAAAGCTTGGAAAATGCCGGGAAAACTTGTGAGTTATTTATATATTTGTTAGTTGATGTAGCGTCGTTTTGATTTTGTATTCCAGTTTATCATATAGTTTTAACAATTGTAATTATTGAACGCCCGTCATGGAAAGAACTAACAATCAGTTTTTTTCTTTCCCTGTTCAATGATTAAGTGCGTTCATAGTCACTGATTACAGTTATTGTTGTGATTCTAACAATAACTGTAGTAAAAACATCACCGATATAATACTGGCAGAGATTCATTTATTTTATGAATGAGTAAAGGACATTATGAATAATCCTAACCTTGATCAGTACTTAACCAGAGCATCCCTCGAACCCCCATACATCAAAGCGAAAAGATAAGAAAAGGAAAAAAAAAATTCAAATCCTTAGGAGGGAATTATATCGCTCAAAGATTTCCATGAAGAGAGAGGAAAGCTCTTGCAGTGATACGTCTATATAGAATGCAACCGTCTTCTGATTTTGCCGCTCTGCGTACTCGAATGCCGAAAGCCGTTTCACCATATCTTTGGGAATGGGGAAATGTGGTTTCTCCCCCCCTTTTTTTATATACCGCATTTACATAATTGACGACTCTCTCCGTTGCGTCTGTGGGTCCGCGTCCTGGCGTAATGTTAAGTCACGGACAGGTACAGAAAAAGGTAATCGACTTATTTTTCTTTTTATGGGTCGGTGAGGCTTTATACTCTTGCCTTCGCCTCCTCCTCCAACGAATTTATTTATTAGTCATCGTCATCATTGTTATGTTCAGTTGAAATAGAAATAGTCGTCGTACAAGAATACTTCAGTTGCATAAAATTTAGTGTATGTGTAATCATAATAATAATTTTCAACACGCTGGTGGCTTAACCTGGCAGTCTTGAGACAATGCTGTTAGTCTCTTCTCAGTCCTTAGCGCTCACCCTGCTACTCTCCTTCCTTCACCTAGTCTAGGAGAGCACCTTAGTGGCGTGGTCGGTTTGGTCTCGGCCTGCCACCTATGTGGCAGCGAGTTCGATTCTCGGGCATTCCATTGAGGGGTCAGAGATATGTATTTCTGGTGATAGAAGTTCACTCGCGACGTGGTTCTAAAGTCACGTAAAGCCGTTGGTCCCGTTGCTGAATAACCACTGGTACAGGTTCCATGCAACGTTAAAACACCCTGCAAACAAACAAACCTAGTCTAGGATTCGCATCAAATTCAGTTGCTTCTGTTTTTCCATCATTCAGTCGTTGCTCTGCATTTTATGTAAGAACTAAACTTAAGTGTATGTAGTGGCAAAAACGTATTCTAAAGCAAAATTAATTTTTTTCATCTCGTGTGTAGATTTAGATATATATAGTGATACGGATGCGCTTTGAAACTCTCCATGGTATTGTTCCATTGCGTTTTAAATTTCGAAGCTTACCCTTCGATTTTGCCAAAGCTTTTCAAAGTAAACTTTTGGAGAAAACCAAGATTGGTATGAGTAACATCAATACAAATTCCTCATTCTGTCGCATTATGATAATCGTGAAAAGAGTAACACTTAGGGAAGTTCATATTATCGAAACAGGAACTGAAACGTACATCTGCTTCTCCTGGAAGTCTTCAAGTACGTAGAGGTGACCCATCCTCCCTTCCTTTCGCTCTATCGTTAAATCGGCGAAGATAATCCGAGGTTAGGCTTAATCGAAATGATCCAGGCTTATTTGTAAAACGGCGATCCTGTCCCTCCCCTCGTGATGGGTCTAGATTTTTGTGGTGAAAGTACGATAGTATTTTTCTGTGTGAACGAAAATGACCATAAGTGTTATTACGTGGATGGTGCGTGGCTGTTGTTGCGATAACGGTATTCATGTGGGATGACCCATAATCGATTTGGTTTGAACCGGTAGATTTGGGCATTTGCCGTATTAAGGTCTTCGTAACCTTGGGAGACATTTCTTTTTGTTACTTTGTGATTGTTTTCTTGACAACGAAATACCATACTTATGAAACTGCTTTTTCACTTTCTAAGAAGTGTTTGATTTTGGAAGTTTAATTAATCACACTGAGTATCATTGGAGCATTTTGTGGCCAAACAGTTTGTTCTGCATTATAAGGCTTGCCGGGTATGAGGAATTTATTTATGTTAGTGTACAATCAAGATTTCCATTCGTATGCCTCAGTCGAATAGACAGTCCCATGGATGTAGTGCTTCAGTGCGATTATTTTTAGTAGTTGTAGTAAACAAAACAAATGGCTTAGTTAATAAATAGTTCGTCTTTGCATGACTCGTTTGGAAGTGGTATTTCTTTTCGTTTTTTCCCGGAAATGTAACGTGCCATGAAGAACAGTTTGATGAGAAAGCTTCTTCAGAATATCATACCGTAATGTGGAATAAGAAACACTAAATGCTTAAAGAATTAATAGTGTGATCGTTAGCATTCTCGTCTACAAAGCCAAAAATGGCATGCTTGACTGCAGAACCAGGATTGGCGCCGATCAAAGCTGTGATCATGTGTGTACCTGATAGTCAGGCAACTGGTCATCGCAGAGTTAAAAAAACCGGCAGGTCTGGTGTTGTTAATTAAAAAAGCTTGTTATATATATATATATATATATATATATATATATTATATATATGTGTTGTGT
Organism: Macrobrachium nipponense; assembly: GCF_015104395.2. NCBI lineage: Eukaryota > Metazoa > Arthropoda > Malacostraca > Decapoda > Palaemonidae > Macrobrachium > Macrobrachium nipponense. Next base: position 31,825,428 of record NC_087210.1, read on the forward strand.
GTGTGTGTGGTGTGTGTGTGTGTGTGTGTGTGTGTAGAAAGATAGATATCTATATATAAGTGAATGTTTGTGGTTATGTTTGTGCGCTTTAGAAATCCAAACCGCTTGACCTATCTAGACAAAATTTGGCACGTAGCCCTCATTTGACTCACCTTAGGTAATAGGGCATTTAACCTGTACCTCCTTCCCCTTCCCCCATTCCCCTTTCCCCTTCCCTTCGTGATGTATGTGGTAACCGCTTGACCCATCCAGACTAAATTTGACACATGGTCATCATTTGACCCTACTTAGATAAGAGAGTAGGTTCCAACCCGGTCCCCCTTTCCCCTAAGGTTTCCAACCCGCCCCTTTCCCCCTTTCCCGGTCCTTTCCCCAACCCGTTCCCCCTTTCCCCCTAGGTTTCCAACCCGTTCCCCCTTCCCCCTTCCCTTTGTGACTGATGTGGTAAATATAAACTCTACAGGTTTATCATACCTTATTTCATGTACTCGATACCATAGAAATATATTATTGAAAATGCTTTTCTTTCCTGTGATTAATAATTCTGTATCAGTGTCTGTGTGTAGGTTTAGTGGGAGATGTGTTTATGTTTAGTGTGGGTGTGTGTTTAGGTTTAGTGGGGGTTTTGTTTAGGTTTAAAAGGGGTTTTATTTAGGTTTAGAAGGGG
>NC_087210.1:31831291-31833791 GCF_015104395.2 Macrobrachium nipponense
TTTTGGCCAGCATCCAGCCGATGCTCGCGAGCAAAAGTGTTGTATCGTCACACTAGGAACTCGTGGTTTCGAGGAGCCGTAGGAAAAAGTAGACAAAACGGATCAGCCGATATCATTATGGCGCCCAGAAATTGTCGGACTGTTGCAAGACGTGCTGCAGTGGTGTATTTCTCGGAAACTTACGTGAATGCAAGAGTAACAAAAAACGTTTGTGGGTTCGAGAGTGGCTCAGGAGAAGAGAAGCTCCAAAGTACAGTACGTCCTATCAGCAGCAGCCATCTTGTTTGTTTACACTACGCTGTGGCTCGCGGCTCGTGCTGGCTGCTTCCCATTCTGCTACGGGCTGCTCTATGAGCAAGAGCCCGTGCTGGCATAAAGCCAGCTTAATCCTAAAACAACAACATTCCCATTCTGTTGGGAAGCTAGAATCTCGAGCTAAAAGCTCCCGGTTTTTCATTTTCGCCAGCAACGGCTCGAAGCTGGAGAAAAAAATGCCTATACTCTGTTTTTTTCCATCTGTCCATCCGCTTTGTTTTTTCCATCTGTCCATCCGCTTTGGTGTTTGCGCATGGTAACATTGCGTCCCGGGCTATAAATAATATCTTGTTTCTAATATTAACGGTGTAATTCGCATACAGTAAATTATTAAAACACTTTTCAGTTGCAAATGTACACCCAGATATCCTTTTATTTACCTAAAACTTACACATAGCGTAACTATTTAAAGCCCCGGACGCAGTGTTACCATGCAAAAACACCACAGGCAGATGGACAGATGGAAAAAAACAGAGTATAGTGTGAGGCCACCTTTAGCCATAAGTTGAATGATTTTCCGATCATTCCTTTAGTCGAGTCGATAATTTGCAGGATTGAGAGATCATTGCCACATAGTGAAGGAATGCATCTTGATCATTTATCTTTCAACTTAGATCCAAGCAGGGGATGCAAATTATTATTATTTCTATGACAGACATTTTCATATGTCTTCAAGGGAGGTGATGAGTAAACCATCATATATTTTTGAGGTAATAAGTATCGCTTTTCATTTTTAGATGTTCACATGCATACGTGAAGCTGGGGATTTGCAGTCCTTACTGGTTTTGACTTCCTCAGTTGTGTTGTTAGATTTAAAAGTGTAATTCTATCAGGACTGGACGAGCCCCGTGAACTAACGACTAATTCTGTTAAACAGAACGATGTTTTAGGCCCGTTTGAATATAGGGTAATACGGTATGCTTTAAGTTGTCTGATCTCTGTTCATTTACGTGAATTACAGCAAATGAGCGCATGTTATAAAGTACACACACACACACATGCGTGCTTGCGTGCGCATACTCTCTCTCTCTCTCTCTCACACATACACACAACATATACATAGTTTGTATGTATGTTTGAGAGAGTGTGTTTTGTTTAAGAGTCAATGTATATGGAAATACCGAGAGATACAGCAGAGTGGCAAAGGGAGAAAAGGTTGGAATGTGTAATCTTGATAATGATCCAACTCGTCTTCGTGAAAGAGAAGTTTGTTGTCAGGCGTGGATGATGAATGTAATGATAATAAAAAGATGGTGTCTGTTGCGGTTGATATTGTGAGGAGTCAATGAAGAGCAGGGGATTCTGAAAATGTGGGACATGGAAGTAAGATGAAAACCAAAATTTTCCCATGGTTGAAAAGACGGATCACGTGGCTTGAGGTGGTTTAGTCGTGTAGAGCGGATGGAAGTGGATGCTTCAGCCGAAAGTGCTTCATTCACAAATGTGGAGAGGAAGGTGTAAGTGACCTAGGGAGTCCTTCTCTCCCTCCGTTATCCCTATTAGTGGTCGGTTGCCTGATGCGCCTTTCCTTACAACATGGTTTGTTATTTGGCAAAGGGGTTTTTACGACTGCATGCCCTTGTTATTGGCGGAAGGCCTCGCCTTTGACTAAAGCGTCTACCTGCAAGACAGCAGTTTCCACATTTACTAAAAAAGTAAGACTGCAAGGCAGCAACTGCCCTTTTACCCGCCTTTTACGACACGGAGGACCTACCGTGGTAGTATTCTTACACCCCTACCACAGGGTGGTGTAAATGACCTAGGGAGTGCTGATTACCAAATCGTGTGTAGAAGTGGCGGAGGTGTTGCTGATGAGTATCATGTGAAGTTTTGTGAAACAGCGAGAGGATATTTATTTATTTATTTTATTTTTTACAGACTCCTGCGATCGATCCTATGGAATCGGGAAGTCATTCGATGGACGAATAAGTATCTGCCGTTTACTTACGAGCCAATTTCCTTTTTAGAAAAAAAAAAGAAGTAAAGCTATATGAACAATGTTTACATTGCCGCTGCTGTAGACATTTTGATGTCTGTATGTAATTTCCTTCTGCAAGCGTGTGAAGTTTTGCGAAAGACTTTGGACACACTTAGTGCGCGCACGTTCAAGATACCAACCGTTCGTTCACTCGACCATTCACGTTTACACTCGCGCGCTTTTGAACCTACTTACTTACTCTCTCGC
>NC_087210.1:31838791-31843791 GCF_015104395.2 Macrobrachium nipponense
ACAGAGCATCACGTTTTATATACTTCGTGATCAAGTTATTCATATATATCTATATGTATATATATATATATAATATATATATATATATATATATATATATTAGATATAGATATAGATATATATATATGAAATGTCCCGCTTTGATAGAAAAAAAAATCTGGTCACATTATGGTAGGGGCCACATTGTATTCTTCGTTTCTGACTTGAGAATCACAACTTTGGTATCTTTGTCTTGGATATTTTGGGCCTCTTGCATTTATGTATTGTTCTTTATATATCTTGTTTTGTACTTCTTGTCTCCTTTTCTAGGACTGGCCGTGTTGAGTTCTTTTGACTTCGTGTATCCTTAGCTTGGACGACAGTTTAGTTCCTTTAAAATTACATTCCAATAATTGGATAATTCTGTTGACAAAAAAATATAATTATAAATTTAAATAATATTTTGCTACAAAATCAATATAAATAAAAATCAAAATGTATAGTTTAAAAATTCTATAGTTACACACTTGGAAATATTGCTTGTATATCTACATTTAATATACATCCTTTGTGATTGTAATTTATTTTTCAAAAGAACAGTTATATTGTATTTTTATAATAAAAGATAAAAAAAAGTCCCTTTAGAATTTGCTTCCGTGCCTCAAAACACCTAGACTCTGGTATACATGTTTCATTCTACTAGCAATGAACTTGATACTACTTTGTACCAAACTTATTATTATTTTTTCTCCTTACATTTCATGTATCTCTGTCTTTATCTTCACGTATCCTTGTAAGTTTCATGCAGTTCTTTGACTTGATATATCCCCTTGTCGGAATTTTTAGAGCCTTGCCTTAGACGTCTTATATTATTAAGTTGTACAAAGGTAGTACTTACCACGGCCTTCGGTTTCTCAACTTTTATTTTTTCTTTTATTACGCTACATGGTCCACGAAGCATGTCAATGCTCTTTCGCAAAGCCAAACACACAAACTCACTCACTCACGCTTCCTCTTTCTCTTAGCAACGTATAACTTGCTTCTCATCACCTGGTTTCCGCAAGATTTTGTAGATCACTATAATAATCGTAAATAACAACGGTAATGTGATGATTATAGACTGCGTGAGTGAAGTTCGAGAAGAGGTATTGAGGTATTTGGAACGAAGGGTGGGAGTCTGTCTTTCTGTCTGCCTGATTTAGCCATATTATACTAGGTAACGTTTTTTTCTCTCTTCGGCTAATTAATGCAGGGTTTTTGCCACGATTGTTGAGGATGACTAGAGGTATCATATCCATTCCTATTACTTATTGCTTATTCTCTTAGCATTTAAATATATAATAATGACAGTTATCAAATTTTTTGTCCATACATATTTATCAATAAATCGGAGTGCTTAAGAAAAGTTTCGTCCATTTTTTGTGGTTTTATTACATGCATTTTTTTGTTCTCATTAAAATTTATGCCGCAGATTTATTGTACTGTTATCACTCTTCCTTTCTGCTCGTGAACACCAAGCCATAATCAGATATGAAACAGATTGTAGTGGTTCTATTTCAATATTATTTATCTGGTGGGACATACAGCGGGAGCTATTGTTTTTTATATATTTTTTTAATTTAACGATTACCAGGTGGACCTTGAAGTCAACATTTCAGTCATTATTTGAATGCTATTGGTTTCACTTATAGAGGTTTTCGTCATATTATTATTATTATTATTATTATTATTATTATTATTATTATTATTTTATTATTATTATTATTATTAAACGATTTGTTTATTGCATCACTGGCTTTACACATGATTGTATTATTATTATTATTATTATTATTATTATTATTATTATTATTATTATTATTATTATTATTATTATTATTATTTTTATTATTATTATTACTAATATTAATATTATACGATTTGTTTATTGCATCACTGGTTTTACACATGATTTTTGCGAGGGAGTCATTTTTGGTCAGGATAAACAGCGAAAGAAATTCGTGGTTGGAAGATAGTTGTACAAATACTCATACGGTTAATCCCATATTAAGCCAGGAGAGCTTTGGAAATTGCAGCTCCTATTCTTTTCTTTCTCGAAATTAAGATTGTTCTTAATGAAAGCTGAATTCGTTTGCCGCTGGCTACAGCTTTCTCCCTTTTCATCATCGTAATATATAATGTGCATCGTCTCCCCTTTACGGACACATCCACTACGGTTGAGAAGTCCTTCTCTTAACCCAGAGCCGTTTGAGATAATGCAAGAGAAAGGACTCGAGAGAATACGCGGGACGACCCGGAGAAAGAATAATGGGACCATTAAAGACCTGTCATACCCTCTCCCCCAGCCTGATACCCAGCCGTCATGCCCTTTGATAATGGGGAATGCAGCATGTATGGGATTAGCACAGTGACATTGGGGCAGAGGTCAGCTGTCCCTCTCGCTCGGTTCAAGGTGGTGTCCAGGGATTGATATGACGCATAAGGAAAGTTAACGGGGAACGAAGTCTTTTGTCTTTATTTCACTAGGTAGCTCCTACTAATACTACACTTAATATAGTAAATATATCAAAATAACCTTAGGTTTAAGCCTGAGGAAATGATGATGTTCCCATTATTTGTTCCCGTTCGCACTGTATATGCAGATTCCATTCACCGTTAGGTCCAAAGGATTTGACCTCGTTGTCAAGAGACTGGGATTCTATCGATTCATGGATCGGGCTGTCAGCGATTTTAGTGTTCTTTGAGCTTTTAGATGAATAACAATTTGTTTAAATTTCTACTCTTTTTATGTATAGCGAAAATAGCAGGATTCAGGTGCGTGCACACACTTACATGCACGTACATGGTGAGGGTTGTGCTTTGTGTGCGTTTATACTTCTGCTTGCCAGTATTTTTGTTGTATTAAATCTGGCTGTTGGATATAAAAGGAAACGAGCAAAAAATGTGCCGAACAATCGAGCTTTCTGTACTTTCTGTACACCTTAAAATGGTGTACGAGTCACGGCACCGTGGTTGCCTGTCCTATATCGTTGCGAGACGCATGATCATGGCTAACTTTAACCTGAAATGAGATAAAAACCACTGAGGTTAGAGGGTTGCAATTTTCTATGTTTGATGATTGGAGGGTGGATAATCGACATGCCAATTTGCAGCCCCCTAACCTCAGTTGATTTTAAGCTTTGAGGGCGGACGGACAGACGAATCCATCTTAATAGTTTTCTATTTTACAGAAAAATACTAAAATGAGGGTAGAAGTTGCTGAACAGGGGGTGTATTCAATGAACTTTGTATGAAATCCCAAATTGAATAAGGATAGTGAATAATGATAGGATGAATGCCACTAGCAAGTAAATGAATGCTCAGGAACTCTGGACCAGTGATAGGACATTAAAGAAATTAAACAAGCATTCATATTATAAAACCAAATACAAAACCAATATATATATATATAATATATATATAATATATATAATATATATATATTATATATAATTTATTATATATATCATCGTAATACTTACGTACATAAATACACACGTTCGCTTTATTCCATTTGAGTTGTTAGTTTCTTTGAGTTCTCGGCTAGTGCTGTATTCTGAGAAAAGTGGCTGATATCTGCATGTATCTCGGGACCCAGGACACATAAAAATCTACTGCTCAAATTAACTGAAACACGGAAAAGTTTAATGGAACACCCATATCCGTCTGACCCTAACTGATATTCGAACTAAGTTCATCTCGCTCGTTTTGATTCTTGTACGTGTGTTACTCTCATGTAAGTTAGTATTTGAGTATACAATAATCTATTGCACATTCCACAAGGCAGCTGTACCAATGCGGTTTGAGCGCCTCAGTGGCGTGGTTGGTTTGGTGTTTGCTTCTCACCTTGGTGGTCGCGGGTTCGATTCTCGGCCATTCCATTGAGGAGTGAGAGATGTGTATTTCTGGTGATAGAAGTTCACTCTCGACGTGGTTCGGAAGTCACGTAAAGCCGTTGGCCCATGCAATGTAAAAGCACCATACAAACAAAAACAATACGGTTTGTCCGTTTTCTATTGCAGCCCCTCTTCGATCTACGATAGTTGGAGTTGGTTATTTAAGTTGTCGTCGGCGTGGACTCAGCCATACCTAGACCATGGTCTCAGCAGGCCAAAATTACCGGTAGTGCAGGTCTTTATTTTGTAGCCCAGTTCCTCGTTGGACAAGAGTGTGGCGTGCTTGCTTACCGATTCGGTAGTCCTCAGTTCGATTCCCCACTCTGCCTTGGTATCAGAGGAATTTGTTTCTGGTGATTAGAAATTCATCTCTCCATATGATGTGGTTCGGATCCCACAATAAGCTGTAGGTTCCGTTGCTAGGTAACCAATTGGTTCCTAGCCACGTAAAAATGTCTAATCCTTTGGACCAGCTATAGGAGAGCTGTTAATCAGCTAATTGGTCTGGTTAAACTACGATATACCTTTTTTGGGAGCACGGTTCCTTGTTTAATTGAATATAGTATAATTGTTTTTATTGCGGTAAATGTCGTTATTCTTCATCCTTTAAGTCTCTTTAATCATTAGTAAGATATTGGTTGTGCCAATGTTCAACCCTACAACCGGTAAACATTTTTCAGTTGTGTATCTTTCCTTCAGTTGTCTGCTTTCATAACTGGAAAATGGCCTGAATGAAGAAATCGGTCAGTAACAGATCTTGAGCTTTCCACTGGGAGCATTGAGATGTTTTTAGGACTTACTGTACTCTTCTCTATTCATGGTGATGTTATTAATGCCAGTGCAAATTTATGTACATATCCTTATAGTGTGATATATTTTCCAGCCAAATCGGGAAGGTTTGCTCCTGCATCTGAATTTATTGTATTAAAACACTGTAATCCTTAGACGAAGTGCTGCGTCATCATAGAGTTGTGACGTAGGTCATGTTTCGTATTTTCTACTTGAGTTGTTTATTGATTGTATCACGTAAACACGCTCTCTGTCAGAACGCGTAACGACCGTGATTGGGCTTAAATATCAGTTGGA
>NC_087210.1:31848791-31856291 GCF_015104395.2 Macrobrachium nipponense
GTGTGAAATCGTGCTTTTTTAAGTTTAGTAATATTCAATTTATATATTTTATTTTGGCTATTGGAATCTTCTATATAACATGAAAAAATATTATCATAATTCCTGCTGTTGGTTTTTTCCACTGCCTTTTTTTGAGCTCGATTCATTAGTAGCGTTGTGCCTAAAATCGCCAGAACTTCATGAAGCGTTTTATGAAGGGCGGTGTTCGACGTGTGACTTCACAGAATTGTCGTGCCTAGTAATTTCTGAGGAAGTTTGACTTATAAATTTCTGGAGATCTTGTTTCTCCAATGTCTAGCAGTAGGAAAATGATCACGTCGTCTTTTACGAAGATTTTAGAGCTGCTGCGCTGGGTACATTGGTTTATGTGTATTATATATATATATTATATATATATATATATATATATATATATATATATATATATATATATAATATATATATATGTATATATATATGTGTGTGTATATATATATATATATATATATATATATATATATATACATATATGTATATGTATATATATGCATGAAAACACATACACATCATATGTATATGTTTATGTATATGTGGGTGTATTTATGTATGTATGTGTATGTATATACATACAAACACAATTGCATATAAATTGCTTCTTTGGTATGTGATTAAACTGTATAACAGAACCATAGAATGTGTAGTTTCATTCCATTAATTGTTTATATGTGCGTAATGTATTTTCACCATAAGCGAGACGCTATATTTTCGATGATGTTTTGTTGTTCTCAAGATTTTTGCCACTTCGATTGTCCCACACTACATGAATATGATCACGTTTTATGAATTTTAAAATACAGGGTGGACAACATATTGATCATGCTAATCTATTCTTGTTCTTTTGACTTTGACCTTTTGATCAGCTTTGACAGTTTTAAAGATAGACTCCATCAAAAGTCGTAACACGGGAGGGCTGCCATGATGGTGGTGGGGACAGTCTGCAAAGCTGCCATCCGATGCAACAAAAATCTCTGAATTTAACTTTCTCAGTAACTACCTCGAAATAGGATGTTTTCAGCCGTTTAATAGATATGATCATTGTTAACCAGCAGATTCCATGGAATAGACCCAAGTACAGATATAGATTCTCATCACTAAATATATTACAGTTGAATTATACAAATAAGTTGTGATATTGAATAGCTATAAGAAATTAGAAGTATGACTTTGGTTGAGACTACTCTGAAGCATGATATCTCATTCTTCGAAGGTCAGTTTTAGGCTACTAAACAAAATTGCCATCCACAGAGAAAATAGAGTTTCGTTTGGTTTGACAGACGAAAAGCTTTTCAGTATGCGTTCGTCCAGTTCTTTTCTGTTGGCTTCATTTTGTGCGTAACTTCATTTCCAGAGGTTTCCAAGAAAGACGAGATGCTTGTCATGTTTTTTAATAAAAAAAAAATTATAAGGATTAAATGTAACATAACATCGTGGTTTTTGAGTAATTGCAGTGTCTGCCCTCTTGTAAAAGCAGGAGATAATCATCTTCTCAGTTTACTTGCAGTGGCAGGAGTCAAAGATGGGGTGACTCCCTTAATGGGGGACGCCGTTGTATTGATTAACCTAAATAAGTTGTTCGTCATATAATAAGGTGACTTAGTTCTACACACACACACACACACACACACACACACACACACGCAGTTGATCTCCCAACGGGAAATAGCAATAATATTTATGTAGAGATTTATACATTTAAATATTGAATTAAGGAGGCAATGCAGTGCATACGGACATGCATGTATTTAAATGAACAGACAAAACACACACATACATACAGAGAGAGAGAGAGAGAGAGAGAGAGAGAGAGAGAGAGAACTGATCTCCCAACAGGAAATAGCAATAATATTGATGTAGAGAGTCAGACATACATTTAGATACTGAATTAAGGAGGCAATGCAGTACATACGGACATGCATGTATTTAAATGAACAGACAAACATGTCATGCAGTAGGAAAGAGAGAGAAATGTGTCTGGTCACAAACTCAGACTTACTACATCACAGTTATGCCATTTGTAGTGGGCGCTCTGCTGCCTGCTGCGGTATTTACAGTGATTTCGTTACTTTCGTCACCCACTGCCTGGTCATGAAGTCTTGTGGTCGCGATCGAATGTTTTCATATGATTTTTTAAAAATATTTTTTTTCATATTTTACGATGCCAAGCAAATTTGTGCTTTCGAACCGTTTGAAAAATTGTGTTAAATTAATTTTGAGACACTTAAAAAAAATTCTCTCTCTCTCTCTCTCTCTCTCTCTCTCTCTCTCTCTCTCTCTCTCTCTCTCTCTCTCTCTCTCTCTCTCTCTCTCTCTGTGGTCATATTATTTTGGGTTGGTGGTGGTGGTGGTGAATAATTTACCACAGAATCAGTTATGGAGTTGAAAGAAATGAGTGGTATTTTCTTTAGTAAGAAGTTCTGTTTCGACATATTTAAGAAGTCGTGATACTTTAATGACGGAATATTCCCTCATTCAATTATTTTAACTCATCCTCTTAGCTTTCTTCTGGGTAATTTACCAGTGATTTTAGAATAAAATCGAAATAAAATATTCTGATCAAAGAGCTAATGATTGTAACTATCACAGAAATTATTTCAAAAATTCCATTTCTTCAGACATGAGGTCGATTGAGTAAAGCGACAGAAAATGAAATTAAGCCTCTTACTTCATTATATTTCATTATTGCCTTGACTTCATCGTGCAATTGCATTGATGTCGCTTTGTCTCTCTTACAAGTGATGACACCAGGATTCCTTTCGGTGGAATAAACGTCACGCCAGAGGTCAGGTGTTCAAAGGCTACATTCAGTAGTGTATCTTTCCACGTAATATTGTGACGAGTCGATTGGTCTAACTGTGGCGATGATGACTTCATTTGTATGCTGGTTGACTTGTGGAAGTTTATCTCATAATGAAAATTTTCAAGTTACTCACGAAATGCCGGAATACCGTTCTAAGAAATTGTGCTTCGTTTTTGTTGAGCATCGCAAAAATGCTAAAAATATGAAAAAAAATCAATAGATTGAAGAAATGCCGGCGTATCATCTAGGGAAAAAGCGAGTCACAGTTATCGAGTCTAAGTTAGAGAGGCGCTTTTGAAAAGTAAATTTTTTTTTTGTTTTTTTTCGATGCCAAGTTCTAACAGAGGAGGAAGGAGCCGTAACGATTAAGAGACGAAACTTCTTACTTCCTGCAGCAGAGCTGGTAATAACCTTCTCTTCCTTTCCTTCAAATAAAAGTGATCATTCGACGTGTCAGAACCGAGACATGTTGAAAGCTGAACATTATGACTTTTAACACACAATTAAGGGATTATATCTTGCCAGAGTTTACTGTCATTAACTTTACTTTTGTCAGGATTTCCTTTTCCTTAAACAATCAGTTTTATTTGACTACATTTCAAAGTACATGAAGTGATTTTTAGAATTCATCTTCATAAATCCAATTATTGTCACAAAGGATAAATGATTCTATTTGCAAAACGACCTTGTCAAAGATAAGGCATTTACTGTAGAAATTACTTTAAAGATATTCTGTTATTATCCATTTACCTGAGAAATGAATATTTGAAGTTGTTAGAATCTCCAATTTGAATACAAAGTTGCAAAATAACGAAAATTTCGGGTGACATCATACCTTTGTGTTATGAAAACAGTTTAAATTTAATTTTTGTAGCAACATTGCTAAGAAAAACACATAAATAAAATATTCTTTGGAATAATAGATTGGCATAGAAAATAATAATTTGTTCATGGAAAAGCAAGTTAATTAATACAATAGTAAGAGGAGGAGTGATTGGGAGCAGATCTGATCAAAATGAGGTTGAAACAAAAGTTAGGTTTGACGCAGGGGCAAGTTTGAGAGGAAGAGGTGAAAATTGAATTTGATAAGAAGAGATTAAGGAGAGTAAATAAATAGAGAATGAATGAAAAATGAGTCAGGATTGTAAATATTGAAGTTTGAGAAATTAAATAAAGTAAGAAATGGTAATAAATACAGTGAATGGTAATGTGTGGAAAGATTGTTGATGAAAAAAGATATTATTTTAGATGCAACTGCAAGACAGAAGAGGAAATTGATTACAGGAGTACAAGAAATGAACAATACAAGGCAGTCAAGAAGGCAAGAGAGAAGATATGTAAAGGAAAGGGGAGATGGTGGACCAAGACTCCAGGGAGACTATGAGGTTGTTTTACAAGGTAGCAAATGTAGATAATATGGCTAATGAACAACTACATCTCAGAATTTAAGATGCAAATGGAGAGGTGTTGTTGAAAGACGATTCAGTCCAGGGGTGATGGAGCGAATATTTTGAGGTTTGAAAGTAGATGGTAAAACGGAGGAAGATCTCAATAATGCTAGTCAAAGCTTAGAAGGGGTGTTAAAAGGCCGACAATTAAGAAGACACCAGGAGTTGATTGGACATTTAAGTGAGTTGTAGTGGTACTACGTAAGTGAAGATTTGAGTGGCTCTACAAGAATAAAGAAAAGGCTAAATGGAATTAGTTTCAGAGGAATGATTGTTAATATCTATAAGGATAAAATTGATAGAGGAGACCGAGAATTACAGAGGCACAAGGTTTCTTTGTATACTATGGGAGGTAAATGGTAGGATTTTGATTGAGAGAACAACATAATGGTGGAAGATTTGAAGGAAGTTTCCTTATGAGTCTAGACAAGAAAGAGGAGTCGTGAATAAACTTGTTTTTTCCTGAAACAGTTCAGAGAGAAGCTTTTATGCTAATAGAAAAAGCTGCAAGTAGCATATATGGACCTAGAGAAAACATATTATAGGATTGGTAGCGAGCCAGTGGGGTTGATGACAGCAAGGGCATGCGGTCGTAAAACCCCTTTGCCAAATAATAAACCATGTCTGATGGTGTAAGGAAAGGCGCATCAGGCAACCGACCCCTTAGTGTAGGGGTAACGGTGGGAAAGAAGAAGAAGAAGAATAAAAAGAAGAAGAAGAAGACTGTTCTGTTGAGAGCAATAAAAATTTTTTAAATGGATGAGACATGTTTTCCAACACATGCTGCACCTCATTGTTTAAACTCGTGAGATTGACTGCTTTGGTGTGAAAAATGTGGTGAAATAAGTGTCTTATGTCTTCATGGCTTTCAGTATCTTCATGGGTGAGTAATGTAAGAAGTCAGAGAAATGTCAGCAGGAGCAGGAGAAAAATTGTGCGATAAGAAGTTGGTTTAAGAACGGAGTCTGGAATGGCCGATGTTTGCAGATGATAATGTACTGACTGAGAGTAGTGAAGAGAAACTGCATAAATTAGTAAAAAAAAATATGGAAATGTTTGCAAAAGTAACGTTATTATAGTCATAGGTAATTCATATGGAGGGTGAGATTGGAATCAGTAAGTTTTTATGAGTATGTGGAATTAAGCATTTTGGATGGTTGTTGGATGAGAGAAGAGTCACAGTATAGATGAAGCAAAAAAAGTAGCAGGATAAGGGCAAAAGTTTAGGAGGAAACTCGAAGTGAACAAACAAAAGTGAATGTTTGATTTGTTTGTTTTGTTGTTTTTACCAAGTCTCGTCTACGGAAGTGAGATGTGGCTGTTGAATGCAGGCAAAATAAAGATGATGGAAGTTGTAGAGAAGAATTGTTAATATAGTTTGTGTGGTATAAGCTTAAGATATTGGAACTGGAAGCACACTGAAAGAGCGTCAAAAGGGTCACTGTAGGTGAGTGGCTGAATCAGATGCTCTGAGATAGTTTTTCGTGGCAAAAAATGCAGAGGATGATAGTTTGGTGAAAAGTATGCAATTGGAAGGTGTTGGGAGGAATTAGGAGAGGGAAATCCAGAAAGGGTTGGATAGATGACTTGGAAGAGCAGCAAGAAAGCAAGGGTGTCCGCAAGATGAGGTGTATGACTCGGTGTTTGTGGAGGCTCCTGTGTAGGTGTATGCACGGGTGTATGAAGCGTCTAGCTTTGTGGACATTTGCCGAAGAGAAGATTCATATGTGGCAGTGAGCTTTGTCTTTCGTTTCTCGATAGCCACTCTGATAGGAGAAATGGCGGTTTACAGACAATTTTCGGAAACAATTTTTCAAAAAACATTTTTTTTAAAAGTAATTGTTCGATTCTACAGTTGTTCAAATTGACAATTGTTCGAAAAAGATAGCTATAAGCAGTTGTTCGAAAATATTTATTTTATAAACATATTTTTATTAGTGAGTACATACATTATTTGTTTATTTATTTACTTATTTACTCCTTACGTATATCATTTGTATATTTCCAGCCTCATGCAATTTTATTTTATTTATTACTTATTTTCTTCTATCTATAGGTCTATCTATTCGAACAGCTACTGTTCGAAAATATTTATTTTATAAACAGTTGGTTTTCGAACAACTGTTTTCGAACAATTGTTTTCGATTAATAGTCCGGATACGAGAAATGGCCTGGTTTCCAAAAAGTAAGATATAAATAGTAGTAGTAGATAAGTGTATTATATTTTATATTGCTTGTTTATTTGAGGTTTTATTTTATAGTTAATGTATGCTGTTTTCTCATTTTCACTTGCAAATATTCCAGGGTGTGAAAGTGATTATTAAGATTATCTATTAAACATATTACGTTTGTTTTAATTGATCATGTTTTCTTTTCAATTGCAGGTAGGTGAGCTTTGCACTTAACGGACTTCTGCTGGACGTTGAGGCAATTTATTTAGGTAGGGGAACATTAAGAAAAGTCTCTTTTGTCTCTGTCTCTCCTCCCCCTCACTCACTCTTATATTGCTGTGTTTGGCTAGCGAGGGATACGTCTTGATTTTAGCCATTAGTTCGAGTCATAAATATATATATATATATATATATATATATATATATATATATATATATATATATATATATATATATGATATAATATCATATCGAACCGTGATTCATTTATATATCATTCGAGCTACAAATGTCCTTTAATATCTAAATTCGCTCTACCTCGGAATTGATATATTTTCATATATGTACCGAAGGGGAATTTTTTAGTTGATAATAGTTTCGTTCCCCCATGGATCGAACTAAAAAATTCTCCTTCGGTACATATATTAAAATATATCAATTCCGAGGTAGAGTGAATTTAGATATTAAAGGACATTTGTAGCTCGAATGATATATAAATGAATCACGGTTCGATGTGATAATTATTCATAACAAAGGCTACGTGGGTCAAACGCTCGAATTGGCTAACATGGTAGACGGGGTTTCATATCGATTTTAATTACGAAAACACCGAGTTCGAGGGTGATTTGTAAGGTCAGAATAGATATAAACTTATAGCGTCTCTGTTAGCTGATTGGATAGCGTCACTGCCTGTCCTGATTTCGTTTCCGTCCACTTGGACGGTGGTTCGATCCCATGGGGGAACGAAATTATTATCAACTAAAAAATTCCCCTTCGGTACATATATGAAAATATATCAATTCCGAGGTAGAGCGAATTTAGATAT
>NC_087210.1:31861291-31863791 GCF_015104395.2 Macrobrachium nipponense
CAGCGTAAAAACACCATACAAACAGAAACTTAGGGAGCAGACCTACAAGGGCCCTTGATTTGAAATTCAGGCATCCGAAATAGATTTTGTCACACAAATTTATTGAGAGTAGAAGATAGTGACGGAAAAATTAGCCTGAAACAGGATAATCAGAAGAGCGTAAGTTTTATGCTCGACGAAGAAAAGTCTCGTCCAAATCTGATCAATTTGTCTGTGACAAGCTAGGCAGACATACGAGAAGAGCAGATAAGTAACAAGAATAAACAAGGAAAGGTGGAGACAGATAAAAAAAAGAGGAATTCCCACTGTTAACGAATAATGAATCGTTGAGATGTGTACATACAAATAATATATATGTACTCGGATTTAAATAATTGTGATGACCAAAACACTGAATCTAATGAGTTGTGAAAGTGAAGGGAAAGTAGTATTAAATAAAGTATTGCTCTTAAATAAAACGATTAAATCAGATATAAATAGTATAATAGAAGAAACAGAAGAAACAACTGGAGATACAGAACTTTGCTATTTTTCAGACATAAAAGAAGAGAAGAAATATGTTGTGTTAGCACAGCTGATGATGATAAATTAAAATTTTTACTTTATAGAGGAGTAACTTTGTATCCAAAATGTTAAAAAAAAATTTCTTTGCGATCAAAAGAGGATGTAGATGATCAGGATATTCTATTATTAAATGAAGAATTGCCAGACTTTGTCAGAATGGATAATTCAATAGTCCACATGAATGGTGGTACCTGCGAAGTCTATGTCCAGAACTATTCAGATAACAGACTAACACTATATGCAGGCATTGTCTTTTGCATAGGAATACCTATTAGCAATCCTTTACTAACAGTAGATTAAAAAAGCACTTTTCTCTATTAATGGTCAAAACTTTCAAATAAATCAGGAAGTGAATAAAACAGATTTGCCAGAAAATAGAAACAAGTTAATTCAGGTACTAGAGAAATACAGAAATGTGATAGCTTTAGAAGGAGATAAACTAGGAAGAATAAATGTTCTACAACATAGAATTTTGTTAGATGATGGAGCCAAACCATTTTTCATTCCTAATTACAGATTACCAATGAGCCAGAGATCCATAGTTGACAATTTGATAGAGGATAGAAAAAGAGAAGGAGTAGTAATCCCTTCTAAATCTCCATATAATTCTCCATTATTACTTGTTCCAAAGAAGGATGGGAGTTGGAGACTTGTAATAGACTATGGAAAGTTAAACTCCAATACAGTTCCAGATCGAATGCCGATACCGGTAATTCAAGATATGTTAGCTCAATTAGGAGGGGCCAAAATATTTCATCCGTAGATTTGCTTAGTGGATGTTGGCAAGTACCTCTCGATGAAGAATTCAAACAATTCACAGCATTAGCACACACAAAGAACATATACTGTTTGAAGAAATGCCATTTGGGTGATGAGAGTCCAAAGTTTGGACTCGCATCACCCCGTTAACATTCGTCAGACTAATGTTACATATTCTAAGAGATATAGAAAATGTTGTAGTATGCTTGGACCATGTTATCATTTTTAGCAAAGACTTAGAAAACCACATCAGAACATTAGAAATGGTCCTAGAGAGATGAAGAATTGCAGGACTAAAATTAAAAATTAAGAAATGTCAATTCCTGATGAAATCATTAGAATACCTGGGTCATGTAATGAGTGAAGGCGGACCGAGCATGCAGACCGGTAAAATAAAGGCAATAATTGAATATCAAGCTCCCAGTAACTTGAAAGCATTAAGAAGGTTCTTAGGTATGGTATGTTATTATAGACCTTCCATGAAAGGATTTGCTTCTGTGGCCAAACTTTTGACAGAACTAACCAAAAAGGATGTTAAATATGAATGGAAGGACGAACAAAAACCAGCCTCTCAAACACTAAAGAAAGGTAATATAAAATACGGAAAGAAGAGACCTCTCATTAGAAAATAAAGAAATAATTTCAAACAATGAATAAGTAGATTGAAAATGTAAGTAAAATACAGAGAGAATTGTTTCAGGGTAGTAATGCTTGAACTCTTGACGTTCCTATTGTGCAACATCCTCTGGGAGACAGTTCCACATTCCAACGGGGCGAGGAACATAATCATGAGTTAATCATGATGTCATCTTGCAATGAGTTTTGGGAAACGCCGGGTGAAAAAATCTGCTTTTAGAGTTCATAGAAACCATTAGTCTCCGATACAAAACGGTTGAATAGAACCCGAATCGCTCAATGAGACGCCAGCAGCACCATTTACCGATGTTGGTGTGGAATAGAAATCAGATTGGGAATGCTCACTTTACTGAAACTTCTGAGAGGCAGACGGTGCAGATGATGCACTCGATGCAAAACGTCATCACAACATCCGATTCCTCTCTCGAGTGTCAATTTATCAGAGAGTCAACGCGAAATTATCAAAATTTGAAATAGCCAGAATTTTAAATTCGACAAGCACTTGGTCCAAGTAATTTTGGATATCCTTTTAATTAAGCAA
>NC_087210.1:31868791-31883791 GCF_015104395.2 Macrobrachium nipponense
ACTTCATTCCTTCGGTAATGGCTCACGGGTAAAGAGAACACGATGAGCAATGATGCAAGACTCTGCTGCTTTACGGACAGAACAAGTGACTGAAAGATTGGTCCTCTTGTTGATTACGCTTACGGAAGAGAGAGACAGTCGCTGGGGTGCAGTAAAATGCTCTTCAAAAACGATCAGTGCAAATTGGCTCTGTGGTAGGTAGGGAATATTACGAAAGGGTAAATAGACTCTCTCTCTCTCTCTCTCCTGTTACTTGTTTTCTGTTGGTAGACTAAACGTCTATGAAATTAGTTCATATAATTTTAAACCCATCATTTACTGCCGGCCAATATTTTTGATGTTGGTAAACTAATTAAATTTACCAGCTTTATTAAGATGTTTGTTGAAATGAAAAGATTGGCATGCACATAGCGCATCTACGCGCACTAAGCACACGCAGTTAAGGATTCTCTCCTTTTAATTAAACGGGGTCATTTGACCCACGTAACACATACAAATACATATACATTGTTTTGTGTATGTGTATGATTTAATATGCATGTATAAATGGCATTTTGACTGATCAAATTTCTAAAATGATTTTCAAATTTAAAGAGAATGGTATGTATCGTTCAGTAATATTTTCTATAAGTATGTATGCATTCTGCATACACTTATACGCACTCAAAAGCAATGATAAGCTAACACATGACGTGTGTTTAGGAGAGACAGCTATGAGTAAGCCTCAGAAAGTTATCACTTGTATGTCTCGAAAAAAAAAAATAATAAAAAAGCTTCAAAATTCCTGATTAAAATTGTAAAAAACGGAGCATAAAGGAAGGATATGGAACTGCAAAATAAAGACCTCGGAAGACTTGAAAGGAAACGTTATTTCCTCCATGATAAACTTTTGACATTTCTTTGCCCAACTAGCGAGAGGGTTGTTTAAACGAGGGTCGCAGTCGTGAACTGGCTCTTTCGTCTAAAGGCCTTCTCGAGTGTTTCATTGACCTCATACAAATCAACGCTGCAACACCTATGGCCATCAGCGCCGTAAATAATGTAGCCTCATGGGAATAAAAAAAACATCAAATTTCCAAGATATTGATAAAATGGAAAAATAAATTGACATGACGTTATAAGTATTCTAGAAAACTACCTTCTTCCACAAACTTCAAAATATCTTCTCCGAGATCCCAATAAAGACGGTAATTACCCTCTTCATCAGTGAACACTGAGAAGAAACGATTTCTCAAGTTCCCAAGGTCGGAGCACTGAACCCGCGCAAATTGCTACACAGAAACCGATGGCAATAATACGAAATGCACTTTTACATAAATAAATGTAATAAACACATTTTATCATCTGGAAAAGGCAATGATTTTCTTAGCAGAACTTGCAAGGAATCCTGCCTTCCCCTTCTGTAGAGGACACTCCCCTGGCCTCCAGTGCCTCCTCCAGAGATGCCTACGTAGAAGGAGATAGAGATCCCAACAGGGAGGTACTCCTGTGGAGCTTTCTTCTAAGGAGGATCAAGGCTCTTGTTAAGGCAGGAAGCATCCCTGGAGGAGGACCTCAGAAGTGGACGAAGTGGCGTGGGGAGGTCATCTCGCTAAGGCATGTATGCTGAGAGTGAGAATTTATTATTAGATTTCGTCATTGATTGTGTGCGTGCGTTTTCCAACTCATGAAAAGGAGATAAAAAAGCGAATATTTGCTTCATGTGCCTTTAGATAAACTGAGAAACAGACATTGTACAGCCAGGCTTGATGATGAGGAAATCGCTTTATTATATTTCTAGAAAGCAAGTTATTACTCTCCCGTTAGCCAGATCATGACTGAACTATTTTCAATTTTAAAAGCTGCTCATACGAATAACTTCCAATGAAGCAATCATCAGGGTACCGACAAATGATTCTCTTTATGAGAAATGAACCTCAAATTTGTGGAGAACAAAGCAAATTCTTTCAGAGCGAGAATTGCATGCAATTAATTACAGTGTTCTCGTTTCGTTTCAAGATATAGCCCACCAGTGAAATAGAAAAAATGATAGAAAAGTAGTGGACTCAAGATTGTCACACATACACACACACACACATGTGTGTGCCTGTGTACAGTACACATACATACTACACACACACACACACACACACACATATATATATATATATATATATATATATATATATATATATGTATATATATATATTATATATATATATATATATATATACACACACACACCAGGTTATGCATAAATAGTGTATGTAGCCACGAGCATACCTAAAACAGTAGACAGCAGATCTTTCGCTTTCTATTCTAAGGCCTTTTCAAGCAAATCTGTCGTTTACCAGCATTCTCGTGGCCATATACACTGGTTTGATTTTTTTTAATACTATGTTGATATTCCAACGATTATAATATATATATATATATATATATATATATATATATATATATATATATCTTCTTTTTCTTCCCAGCTTGTTCCCATTTTTATATGGGGTCGCCGTTTCGGATGAGCCGTTTCCATCTATTTCTATCCTGCGCTTCTGCCTCATCAATTCCGTTCTCATGTAAGTTCTCCTCTCACACAGTCCTTCCATCTCTTTCTTGGTCTCCTTTCCCCCTCTTCTTCTTCTTCCTTGCACCTCCACCCCCATAGTATGTCTCCCAGCGTGGTCCTCATCTCTCCTCAACAGGTGTCCATACCATCCCCAGCCTCCCCTCCTCCACTTTCTTTGATACTCCACCACCTTAAGTTGACCCCTTATGTAGTCATTTCTGATCCTATCCTCTCTTGTCACCCCAGACATCCACCTAAGCATTCTCATTTCTGCCACATCCATCTTCTTCTGTTCTGTTTTTCTCATGCTTGCTGTTTCCGTACCATACAACATTGCTGTTCTTACCACCATCTTGTGAAATTTTCCTTTTAACCTAAGCGGCACTCTTTTGTCACAAAGAACTCCAGAAGCCGCTCTCCAGTTGTTCCAGCCTGCCCGTACCCAATTTTTTTCGCTCCTGGTGAGCTTAAGTTTAATAATGAACGGGACAGCGAGAAGACGAGATCATTTCTTCTTTTTATTGACACCTACGTTTCGGGAATCCTTTCCCATCTTCAGGGCTATAAATAGAATTAATTTTCACAATATTAAAAAGTATGCTAAAATAACCTAATAATTATAAGAAATATAGTTTGTCATTAAGCTAAAAGAAAAATAAAAACTACAAAGTGACTTTAAGCTAAAAGCAAATTAAATCACTGAATAACTTAGTAAAATAACACATCCAAAAGCAAAACGAAAAATAAAAATTGAAAAAATAAAAAAAAAGACAGCATTCTGCCAGACTTATTATATTTTCCATCAGTTAACAACCAAACCTCATAACAGTAAGTCTGGCAGAATGCTGTCTTTTTTTATTTTTTTCAATTTTTATTTTTCGTTTTGCTTTTGGATGTGTTATTTTACTAAGTTATTCAGTGTTTTAATTTGCTTTAAGCTTAAAGTCACTTTGTAGTTTTTATTTTTCTTTCAATTCTTAATGACAAACTATATTTCTTGTAATTATTAGGTTATTTTAGCATACTTTTTAATATTGTAAAAATTAATTCTATTTATAGAATTATTTATTTTCATTCTATCTATAGCCCTGAAGATGGGAAAGGATTCCCGAAACGTTGGTGTCAATAAAAAGAAGAAATGACCTCCAGTCTTCTCGTCTGTCTGTCATATCATATATATATATATATATATATATATATATATATATATATATATATGTGTGTGTGTGTGTGTGTGTGTGTGTGTATATATATATATATATATATATATATATATATATACATATATATATCATAGATATATATGTGTGCACATATCCATACACATATTTACATTCGTAATTGTTATGATTTGAAAATACCCGAAATAATGATACTGCAATGCAACATGATTGTGTTTTATTACAAAATTCTTGATAACAAAAAGGTAGTAGTTTATTATACCTATCACTAATTTACTAAAAGAACTGGAGTTTCAAGCTAGAAGTTGGGCCGGATCAAGAGTCCCAGATAATCGAATACCCTAAAGAAAAAAACTGCATTAGTTGTACGTAGAAAAGGTGTCATGATAGGGATGGAATTGTTGTCAAATATGTTTCTGAATTGAAAAGTTGAGGTGAAGAATAGTGGAGGATATGTCACGAGAAAGTTGAACAGAACAAATACCATAGTATAGAGATTATTCAGTTTTGTTAAATTACATACAAACGTAAAAGATATTACAAACTTGTGACATATTTACAAATACAGAGGAGCAGGACATGAGCGGTAGATTTTGAATAAAGTCTCTCTCTTGGATTGTGACTGAAGGATTTCGCTAGTGATCGATGTGATATGAATAATATAGAATAATATTATATCTCCAATGACAAAGCTTTCGCAATCGTCCGATGAGATCTTTCGTAAATAATGTATGAAAGTTGATATCTTTAGCTATAAAGTACAGATGCCCGAAACGGTGATTTGGGGCGTTGGCGTTTCCTTTGATGTTGAGTGGGGCTGCGGGTACAGGTGAGGGCACGAGGTTTGCATGTTTCATGCTTACTGATGCCTGAAGGAAGGAACCTTCCAATTGTTTCTGTGGCTCGACTTGAGGAGGAGGAGGAATCCCTCTTCATTACTCAGCAGAGAATCGTAGGTCATCGTATCGGATGAATTATTGTCATAGCGGGAGTTCTCGTTTGGTCGCCATTATTTTCGTTATTCTAGTGGCAATGTTTAATGCCTCGTTTACAGAGTTGGGATCCTTAAGCTTTTTTTTTTTTAAGTCTTACGATTATTTTCATTTAATTATATTCATTCTCGGGAGTTCATCTTGAAATAATTAGTTATGTTTTATTACATTATTATTTTATTCTTTTCTTATCTTTTATTTTCAATTGGTTAACTTGGAATACCAGATCCTTTTTTTTTCGTGTACGAACGTTCTCTTGCTCTTGCCACTCATGCTGCCTTGCGTTTTCATGTTAGTAATTGAAATTTTGGTGTATATGACTTCTTTATTCGTGGTTGGTTTGTAACCGTTTCCATTTTTTGCTTTTATTTTCAGTTTTAAATGACAATGGGATTGTAGATTCTGTTACAAATGAATATCAGATATCGTGTAGTAGCATTGTGGGGTTAACCTTCAATAATATGCTTTTTCCTGAATTCTCATTTAATGATTCTATATATACACACACACATATATATATATATATATATATATATTATATATATATATATATATATACTATATATGTATATAAAGGTAATGTCACGGCAGGCATTACTTTTTTTTTGTAAATAGCATCACGTTTTATATATTTCGTGATCAAGTTATTCATACACACACACACACACACACATATCTATCTATCTATATATATATATATATATATATATATATATATATATATATATATAATATTTATATATATGTGTGGTGTGTGTGTGTGTGTGTGTTTATATATATATATATATATATATATATATATATATAATATATATATTCACAGATTTTAAGCCATAAATATCGTTTAATATCGAATTCACTGTAACTTGGGGATAACATATTCGAATTGGATCATATTCATAATGCATTTTTGTTATAATTTATTCCCAAGGTTTAGTAAAGTCGATATTAAACGATATTTTTGGTTTGATATTTGTGGATGTAGAAAAGGTAAGGCATGTAAGTGATAAAGATTCTCACAGACACACACACAAACACATATATATATATATATATATATATATATTATACTATATATATATATATATAATAATATGTATAGTGTATATATATATATATATATATATATATATATATATAATATATATATATATATATATAAAATGTGTGTGTATACAAGTGAAAAATAATGAGAGAGTGTTTTATGTTTTATGTTTAAGTCATTTATAAGTTAAATCAGTTTCCACTTTTAAGGAAATTGGAAAAGGATGGGTGCCTACCATTTTTGCATTGCTTAATACTTATAAGTGGTAATGTTTTTAATTAATGTTTACAAAAAATATATACATTTCTTCCTGTGTAAATTTTTATTCTGGTCAAAGGAAGAATGTTAAGAAATCAATGTTCACATCTAAGTTTTTAAGAGAATTATGTAGATTGTAGCCATGAAATAGATGATGAAATAGATAAGATCAGGATTGCAGGCAAGAAACTGAAATGTCCAGACTGTGTATTAGACAGTGCATTAGAAACGGCAAAAAGGGCTTTGTATCAAAGCAAAAAAGAACCTCCAACAACAAAAATTTGCTTGTATTACGTGCAATAATAACAATATAAAGATATCCCCACCATAAAAATGTTAGAATTAATGTTGCATTTAAGAACAATAAAAAAGTGAAATACACATAAAAAGAATTCTGCTGATGATGCTGCATATTTCATTCTGATCTGCACCCTGGCATTCCGGGTAGATTGGAAGTCTTGGATCATTCCTGGATATCAGTTGCTTAGTATTGGGTTGATAACACCTGAGGACATCCCATACAAGTACACAATGGTGAAATGAAAAAGGTTTATTAGATGGATGTCTAGGATAACAAAATAATTATGGAGTATGAGATTTACGGTGTCGAAAATAGGGGCAGACTGGTACTGAGAACCCTGTTGTAATACACGGGCAGGACTTGGAAGAGTAGAGCAATTCTGTTACTGCGGGGAGAGGGACCGGTAAATCTGAGATGAGCGACCAGCACTAAAGGGTAATTGTAACCTCACTGAAATGGAAAGATACAGCAAAACTACTTATAATCATATATTATATTAACAAAGAGAAAAAAAAAAGACATACGGTGCTTACGTAAGGACTACTTTATACAGCTGATACTTGGGCTCTGGAAAGGTGACCTTAGAGAGTGTTAGAATCGTGGCTGGAGTACGGTGGGAAGATCACATTGCTAATGCTGAACTGGTGCAGAGATGTGGTATGAAGAATCTGGAATAAAGATGTAGAGATGGTTTAGAACAGTCGGTTTGGAAATAAATAGATAAAGCAGCAGCGTCAGGAAGGTCTGCAAGAAAGCCCGGTGAATCGCAGAGAAGGGGGATAGATAGAAAGAGACCTCGGCCTGATTTGAGTCCAGGCAGAAATAACACGGAACAGAGAAGGATGGAGAGGACTTATTTCACATCTCACTTCATACTTAGAAAAGCTGACGTTAAAAATATGAACGAAAATCCAGCACTCCTATAATTGGCTCTGGCATAGGTTCTGTGGTGCATATGTATCAGGAACGGTCTTGTTCACCAGATTTTAATGGAAATGATGGACTGGTTATTGTCATGACCAGTTAAATCAAGGTGGAAGGAAGAAAAGTCATTTTGATAAGTCGGCTTGTTTCTGGTTGTGGCGACCTCAATTGTTGTTTATGAGGGTGTATATTTACACATATATAAATGTGTGTGTATGTATATTTTTTCCACATACAAGCGTGACTGGTTTTTTATTCAGAAATATTATGCCTTATCCAGTTCACTATGCCCTGGGAATGACTTATATTATATGTATAATATATATATATATATATATATATATATATATATATATATATATATATATATGTGTGTGTGTGTGTGTGTGTGTGTGTGTGTAGTGTGTATATATATTACGCTTATTGCACTTGTTTGCGTAAGGATTCGCTGTTAAAGTAGTGTATATGTGTAAGCGCATTACATAGTTAAATCCAGACTGTTCTTTGCTATTAGGGTGATTTATCAAGATAATGAATTTCTCTATTATAGCTTGCAGTCAGATTTCGTAACACCTGTTATTTAATTTGCTCAGCTTTCAGATCATCATAGTTTATGAAGTGTTGGTCAGTTCATTTTATTTTTTCCTTTTTAAGATAATTTTTTTTCATCACGAGTTTTCCATAAACTGTGAAATGGAAATTCAAGAAACGAGATTTAGTTTATCTATACATATACACACATATATATATATATATATATATATATATATATATATATATATATATATATATATATATATATATATATATATATATATGAATGTCTTTTACTCTTAATACAACAGTATAATTTTGAGATAAAGGCCCATAAAACACTATTTGAATGTTGCAACCGTATGTTTCGAGCACTTCCTTCTGTGCTCCTGATCACTGGTAAAATATGGACGTAGGGTGTTTTACCAAGAATATAATAAAATAAAAAAGGATATGTAAGGTCAGCAATAGACTTACTGCCACACCTACATATGCTTTGTATATATACTCTTGTAAAGCATCCTAAGTCCATATTTTTGTTACAAAAAACATCGTATGTCCATATTTTACCCAGTGATCAGGAACACAGGAAGGAAGCGCTCGAAATATTATGTTTGCAACATTCAAATAGTGTTTTATGGGCCTTTTATATATATATATATATATATATATTGTATATATAATAAATATAATATATATATATATTATAATAATTATATATAATATTAAATACAATACATACATACATACATACATATATATCTATATATATATTAATATATATATTATTATATATATATATATAATTATAATATAATATATATAAATCATATCACATTACCGTGATTCATATACATATATCGAGCTACAAATGTCCTTTAATATCTAATTCGCTCTACCTCGGAATTAATATATTTTCATATATGTTTAACCGAAGGGGAATTTATTCGGCGATAATAGAATTGCCGGCCGACGGGCACGAACCTTCGACATCTTCATTTCCAGGACTGGAATTGAAGATGTCGATGGTTCGTGTCTATTTCTCTTTCTCTCTCCATCCATCTACCTACCTACCTATCTATCTATCTATCTCTCTCGAAATACAAAGAGCAAGAGAGAAAATTATTTTCGACTTTTACTCGGTATCAATTAATTCGCAGAAAAGCCTTACTGATGCATGGAAATGGGAACTCGACCCCTTCTGTGTACTTTCCAAGTTCTCGTTTCAAAATATTCAAATGAGAGCTACAGAGTCAATTGCTGATTTGCATTTTGCTTTTCAACTGCAGTGCATTCATCTTGTTGCGCAGATCAGGCTCTTTCAGGAAGCGCAATGGCTCGGAAACGACTGCAAGAACTCATGGAGGTCGGTCAGAGGTCACCTGGCACACCAGAGCTTCAAGCGGATGACATCTTGCGAACGATGCATAGCATTGCCTCACATGAATCATACTCTCTCTCTCTCTCTCTCTCTCTCTCTCTCTCTCTCTCTCTCTCTCGACCCAATGTGACCTGACCTCATCCCTTTGATTTTATGTGAATGGTATCGCGTCATTAAGCGTGTGATCGTCGTAGCCTGCGCATTTGTGATTGTCATTTGCCTCCGCTTTCTAGTTTCTTTATTTGCTTTTCTGTTGCGTTGTATGCAGATCTCTTTCCTTCGCTTGTGCAAGCATAAATGCCAGGTCTTAGAATGGAATAGGTCGCTGAATGAAGTCAATGTTTATCCACTGGTTCTCGCCCCGTGTTCCGGGCTAATATTTTGTTGAAAATAAACATAATTGAAGGAAACGGAAAAGTGGAGGAGGAATATAAAAAAGAAAATTTTGTGAAAACCATATAAAAAATTTGTGAAAATTTCAGTTTTAAAAAATAGTCCGATAAGATATTAGCGCAAAAATTCAAGAAGTTAATATATCAAGGCAATCATCGATGTTTATTAGTGTGGTTCTTTAGGTAATTGTTAAAGATTTGTAGAATACGCCAGAAATTAGTGAATGTATTAATAAACCTTCAGGCGCCTCAGTGGCGTGGTTGGTATGGTGTTGGCGTCCCACCTCGGTGGTCGCGAGTTCGATTCTCGGCCATTCCATTGAGAAGTGAGAGATGTGTATTTCTGGTGATAGAAGTTCACTCTCGACGTGGTTCGGAAGTCACGTAAAGCCGTTGGTCCCGTTGCTGAATAACCACTGGTTCCATGCAACGTAAAAACACCATACAAACAAACAAACAAATAAACCTTCAATTTCAAAATGAATTGAAATATCTGTAAATAAGCACCACCGTTGCCTTTCGAGAGATGGAGTTTTGGTTAATGTGAAAAGCTGGAGGCCTGCGTGTCGACGCGTCTCCATATTAGGAAAGGAGTAATCCATACAATGACTAGATTGACAGTCCCACAATGATATCTCCTAAGCGAGATGCCATCGGCACCTAAACATCAAACCCCTGATTTTTATCCAAGATTTTGAGCATACTGGGAAACTGGAATAATTGTGATGATAGCCGTGAAAGCATTGAATGGAACAAAGATTTCTTCTGCTCCATTTAAAGGTGATAATCAGTTCTGCATTGTGAACAGCGCTCTCCGAAGTACTACGTTTGCATGTTCTAGAATTTGTTAGTTTTTTTCTTAAAATGTTTGTCAAGAAGGTTTTCTTATGTATCTTGGGTGAGTTATGCACTGATATTTCAAAAGAATAGTCTGAATTATGTTTTGTAAGTGCTGTGGAGATGCCTTCTCTTATGTACGCGTTTTACCCTGTTTTCTTAGAAATTATTTGTAAAGGAAGATGGGTAATCGACAAAGATGGAGCAAAGAAGATCCAGAGATCAAGTAATCACTATCCCAAACTAACAGATAATTTTATTCCTTTAGTTTTTTAGGAAAATATATTCCAGAGGAGAGGAAATGACGTAGTATCGTGCGTTTTTCAAATAGTATAAATTTGTACTTGTAATAATCTCGATGCAATATACATTCTTGCAGTGTTATTTTCATGTTGTTTAATGGTAACAATTAGGTATAAGTCATTTTTTTTAAAGCTAACCTGTTACATTTAAGAAAATTGTGATGCTTGACAGAAACCAGCAATATTGAAAGTGTAGTGGTGTCTTGGGCTTGATTAATGAAGTTAATAAGGATAAACTTCGTAATTTGGTTATTGGAGATCACTGGCTCGATTTTATTCCGTCTGTCAGGCAACGGGGAATGAAGACTCATTATGAATGATGTTTCTAGTAAACGTATCTTTGCCCTGTTTGATTTTCCACAGGATAATGTTCCGGGACCTTTGTTCATTTTAGCCTTTGTTGATGACATGATTGTTGGTCTTGAAAATATGATGGTAAAATATTCGAGCATTGTTGTATTTATTATAATGTTCCCTCAATGTGTAATCAAGTTAATGCTAACTTTAAAAGGTATCTGGAATAGATTAAGCTGTGTAGTCTGTCGGGTATAAGGCTAAACTCAACCAAAATAGGACTGGATTAGACAATTTCATTGTCATGCTTTCGCCATGTTTTTTTTTTTTTTTTTTTTTTTTTTTGCTTAGGCAATGCTGAACTTGATGGTGCAAACTTTACCTACAAGCTTCTGTTTTCTCAACATTTGAGAAGATTTCTTTTTTAAATAATAATGTCAGAAAAAAGCTGGGTGTTGTTCGTAAAAGTAGAAATGATAGTATTAATCCCGAATTCTTCGTTTTTTTTGTTGTACTTGTGTTAGAATATTGTTTCGCTGCCATATGAATCAATTTCAGAGGATTGTTGACAAATTGCTATAAATGGTGGTTTCCTTTTCTCCCACAGCTGTCATTGTTATTCAGAGCTCGTCGGGAGCTAACTTGCTTCGTCTGGGCCTCTTGCTTAGGTCTGTGTGCAGCTGTCTTCGCAGAACGTCAGTATTTATAGTTTGTGGACTGAGATAATGTCACTGTACTCAGTGCCAGCGGTCATTTATTCTCCTTTGTTTAGAAACTGTTGGACAACTTTCCTGGGAGCGTTATCAGCGGTGCCGCTACGAAATTTAAGGAACTATAATGCCTCTTTTATGATTTCAATTTCCTCATTTTTCAGATACTCTATTAATGTATAATTTTTTCTGTATTTAATCCTGATACTCCGCATTCCACTAAACTCTGTTTCACATCATTTTCCCTCTTCCATTTTCATTTGGCAACTGTTCTGATTTGCTTACAATGAAATAGGTTTTTTTCTCTCTCCAAAAGCATTCGTTTTCCTTTTATTGTTCTTTACATAATCATGAAAGGCACCCCTGCATGTAATATGTAATAAGTCATACTCCATATATATTAATTCGAGGGCTTCTTAAAAGAAATTGCCCGGTAAAGAATTGTTGTCTTTAAGTATGCACATCTCTTAGTATTTTGCTTTTTTGAAATGTTAAGCTTTAACGTCTTCTATTTGCTAATGATTACTTAGAAGTAACCATATGCTTTTTTACTTATTACTACAGTTTCCTTTCTTATTCCGGAAAGAAAGATATAGTCATACGCTTTCTGTAGTAGATTCACATCAGCCGTCCATCTGATGTCTAGGCCAGTCCCTTACGACACTCCTGATTGGCTGTTGATAAGCCAGTCACAGGGCTGGAAAGTATCCCTCGGGAGAGGTGAAACATACATCCTGCCCATGTGAACTCTCGAGAGATTGAGTCTCCAGGTCTGTGATTGGCTTATCAACAGCCAATCAGGACCCTGATTGGTCACATTTACATATATGAAGAGAGAATGTGGTATCTTTATTCATTCTCAACTCATCTCCGTCATAAAAGTCAAGTACATCTTAGTTTAACCAGTCTACTGAGCTGATTAATAGGTCTCCTAGGGCTGGCCCGAAGGATTAGATATTTTTACGTGGCTAGGAACCAATTGGTCACCTAGCAACTGGACCTACAGCTTATTGTGGGCTCCGGACCACATTATAT
This sequence comes from Macrobrachium nipponense, assembly GCF_015104395.2. Lineage (NCBI taxonomy): Eukaryota > Metazoa > Arthropoda > Malacostraca > Decapoda > Palaemonidae > Macrobrachium > Macrobrachium nipponense. The sequence continues at coordinate 31,881,523 of NC_087210.1, forward strand.
CGAGAAATGAATTTCTAATCACCAGAAATGAATTCCTCGGATTCAACGTTGACGGGGAGAGGGGAGGCGGACTCGCGACTACCGAATCGGTAGGTGAGCACGTAAACCACTCGTCCAACTAGGAACTATCGCCGTCTTAACGCTCGAAGAATAGGTCCCTTCAGTTTCTTCTGATATTCTCTGTCCTCGGGATGTCAAGGTGGAACCTCAGTTGTTCATTACCGGGCATGCAAACGTGAGTGCTGTAAATCCTGCTTTCAGTGGCGTGGTTGGTTTGGTGTTTGCTTCTCACCTCGGTGGTCGCCGGTTCGATTCTCGGCCATTCCATTGAGGTGTGAGAGATGTGTATTTTTGGTGATAGAAGTTCACTCTCGACGTGGTTCGGAAGTCACGTAAAGCCGTTGGTACCGTCGCTGAATAGCCACTGGTTCCATGCAACGTAAAAACACCATACAAACAAACAAAACAAGCTTTCAGAGAGCGTTGTGGCTCACGGAACTCGAAGCCTTCTGCGGCTAGTCAAGGCGTGTTCATCAGATAGATAGGTAGTTAGATAGATAGATGAATTCTGTCTGGGCTGAATGATGTGGAGGTCACCGTAGTGAATGCTACCTCGAGAAATGATGTCCTCTATTAACGCTTCTTTCTTGCTCCCATCTCTTCATTTCCTCTCGCAAGGTCACCGTCAGACTACTTGTTATGCAAGTGCATGAAAAAGTACCCGGGCGTCAGGGCAATACGCTGAGAGAGGAAGAGAACATCTTATCACTCGTCTGGTTTCAGACATGGACAATTTGTCTATGCGCTGGGTGGTATGCAAGACCTTGAGGCCATGATTGCTGAGAGCTTGGGTAGAGAGCTCCTCAGAGAGAGAGAGAGAGAGAGAGATGGCCTGCGGGGATCCGTTAGAGCCAGGTGAGGTCCCACTACGTAACGGGAAATTGATTGTGCGGATAAGGTAACTACCAGCCATCAGCTTTTACTGTAGCATAATTGCGACCCATTAGGTGTGTTACTTCAACGATCTTGTAAGAATCTTTCTGAGACGGTTTGGGAATTTATGTTCTGCCTCTGAACCTTCCGGTTGTGTGATTTCGTGGCTGGTTGGCCTACTGTAGTGTGCGCTGTTTGTATTATTCGGGGAGAGGAAGTCCCGATTTCGATCAGATGTTTTGTCACCATTAAGATACTTTCAACTTATTGAACAGCATGTAGTACCCTTTACTTGATTTGCTACTTAAGTTACAGTTTTCTGTAACAAATGATCCATTATCAAGTTTTATTAAGTTGACATTTAGCATTGTATTTTTATTTGATCGTATTTGACGTGTGGTTTTTCTTGTCTTGTTCATATAATTGTTTAAGTTTTATGACCGATTGCCGTTGCAGGTACCCGGTCAATGATAAATGGTAAATGTTTATATCTGATGATTTATTCATGAAGCTGTTTTCCTTATTATAAGCTGCAGTCATTGGAAGAAGCAGCGATAACGGTCTTCTGTGTTGATGTCCGTGAGGAGTCAAGGCGTCTTTCCTTTGTTTGTGTGAGTTTTAGACGGCGGTGAAACAGGAATAAATCCTGTCTTTGTTTTTGACTTACGAATAAAACAATTACGCTTTTTATCACAATCTCAATTTACATCAACTAATGATGGGTTATATCAAATACAAGGAAGCTCTTTAGTTGTGTTTAGTTAATTATCTGGTCGTAAATGTTATCAGAGGAAGTATTATTGTTCAATGTATTTCATGACTGTGTTATCAGGATAGAAACATACTTAATTAACAAATGATAAAAGGATTTATAGTTTATAATGAGGTCAGAAGTTGGGAACACCCAGCGGGAACGTAATTGAAATCCTAGATAATAAAATTTCATTCAGATTATACTCGTTAATGGAGTGCTGTGAACTGAAATAGCCCGAAATGGCTAATAATCTGCATGAGAATAACTATGTCTCTAGAAGAAGCTAGGGAAGGAATTTACTTAACTTAGAGCATCTTTGACATTGAACCTATTAAAGAAAAAAAAAAAAAAAGTCTTGACGATCAGGGCGCATCAGCATAGGTTCGTTGAGACACGCATATATATACTAAATAATAAATAAAGGTTTTTGCCACGAAGGAAAAAAATGAAAAGCGAGATAGCAAAGCACTTTCGGTCTAGTGCTTGGCTATCTCGCTTTTCCTTTTTTTCCTTCGTGGCAAAACGCTTTATTTATACATAGCATCACGTTTTATATACTTCGTGATCAAGTTATTCATACTA
>NC_087210.1:31888791-31916291 GCF_015104395.2 Macrobrachium nipponense
GAATAAAAAGTGATTATCGTTTATGCATAAGTTGAGAAGAGTTTTTTAAAAGCATTCTTGAAATATTTCTCACCTGTTCAGTGTTATTATAAATAGAGTTTAAAACTATATCAATCGTTTCCTTGATAGGAACGTTTGTGAAAAGGGAGTGATTCAAAGCTTGCTAGCACCGCACCTTCGGGTATTTCATAGAATTGATGATGTTCTTGAACTCATACGTATTTTTTAATGTATACTGATTTTCTGTCAAAGGCTGTAGAAAACTTATTAAAAATTTCGCTAAGGTTTGTAGGATGGTGCTTTAAAGGCAGACAGAATGGGTCTTAATGGTATTCCCCTTTTACTTTTTGAGAACTTTTGGTAGTCCGTACAATATTGATGGTGAACTCCCACTTACAAACAACTTGTTATATTCTTCTTCACTGATCGAATCATTCTTTCTGAGCTTTCTTAGTTGGTAATTGATCTTGTCTTCTGTATTCAAGTTTGTTTTATATATATCTTCTTGAGGACACTTCATAAATTTTGAACTGTCAGAGAGAACAGTTTCCATCTTTTACCGGTCTTGGAATGAATTTCCAAAGTGCTACATTCGTTTAACTTCAAAATAAATAACATTAAGACTTTAATACATAGAGCATTTTCTCTCTGCAGCTCTTGGCAGGCATTTGACTCAGAAATAAAGTTTCTGTTAAACTATTTCAAAATTAATGGCTATCCAATAACATAATATATAAAGAAATCAAAAACAAAAGTTCCTAAATATTTCCTCTTAGTATAAAAATAGCAAAATAAATACACCAAGTGTTGATAAACTAACTATGTATTTTAAATTTCCATTTATAAGTGATCCTTGTTCTAAATACGTACAAGAGAACTAAGAAATATGTTTAAGTATAGTTTTCCCCACATAACCCCAAGTTAATATTTACCAACAACCATACTATCCAAGCGTTGTTAAACCATAAAGATAAACTACCTTCAGACCTTTTGTCTGGCATCACCTATATTTACAAGTGTGACGCCTGTAGCGCCACCTATATTGGCCAGTCAAAACGGTCGGTCCGGACAAGATCTTCCGAACATTATGGCATTTCTCCTCGTACTGGTTGCTTGCTGGCCAAGCCAACCAGATCACCGATTTTACAGCACGTAGAGGAATGTAATACAGGTAGAAGATTGGAAAATTTTAGTGTGCTTGGTACTTTTAGAGAAGAGTCATTATTGAGAATCTCTGAGTCAATAGAAATATTTTTAAGGAAAAACCAGGAAAACATCTTAACCTTGACAATTCATCTTATCCCTTGCTTTTAATATAAATCATTCAGTCATTCATTCGTAGTGTAAACTTTCCATCTCTGTCTCCCACCATTCTGTTTTTAGTATACCGTTGTAATTTATTTTAAAGATCTTATATAATTTATTTTTTTTTTTTTTTTTTTTTTTAGTATGCTGGTGCAATTTATTTTAAAGATTTTAACCATTATCTTATTGTTGCTACTTTTACTCAGCTTTGTCAGCCAATAATTACATATTCTTGTAACTACCATTAAAATACTGTAATGTCTCTTTTAGGCTTGAAAATGTTGTTATGAAGAAACAACGAAACGCGTCGCAATAAAATGTGGTGTCTCTTACTACGCTCTTCTTTTCCTACTATATATATATATATATATATATATATATATATATATATATGTGTGTGGTGTGTGTGTGTGTGTGTGTGTGTGTGTGTGTGTGTGTGTGTGTGTGTGCAGAAGCTAGATACTATGTTGTACCTCTAAGTAAATTGGGGATACAATCCACAATGATGTAAAACCTTCTTCGTACACGAAATATATATTTTATAAAACTACAGAAGGATTTTACATCATTTTGGATTGTATCCCCATATATATATATATATACTATATATATATATATATATATATATATATTATATATATATATATATATATATTAATGTAATATATATACATATATATTTTGTGTATGTATGTATATATGTATGTATATGTATGATATATGTATGCTTAACCAAAAGTATGAATAAGGCGGTAACAATAAGTTGCTACCTGTCAGAAACCATGCCTTGTAAGGGTCAACTATATATATATATATATATATATATATATATATTATATATATATATAATATATATATTATACACACACAAACTATTTTACATGAATGTTCACATATAAATGGGGGTTTACTCGTGAATTGGCCTTCCCTGTTTAAATGAAAAATGCACTTTTTGCAGTCCGATATAGCTGAACGCCCGTCGCAGTTATGTGAGAGTCTTGAGTACAACCGTCTCACAGACTTTCAAAGCATCTTGTGGAAAGAAGTTGATTTGTATTCAGTGCAGAGGCGACCCTGTCCGTTGCGACGATATTTTGACATTGACTCATGAGACCAGTAATGGGTCAGTCTCGGTGTCATCATCGCCATCTTCCACGGAACTGGAGAGAGAGAGAGAGAGAGAGAGAGAGAGTTGTGGAACAGGTTGCGCTGTGCGTCACCGTTTACTTCACTCGCTCATCTTTTTCTGAGTATCAGGAAGTCTTTTCTACATATAAGGATTAATGCTCGTCATTTTAACATAATTAAAAAGTATTTACTTTTCAAACCTATCAAAATCCATTCATCTTTATGAGTCGTCGATGACCTAATTTGTTGTGACGCCATGGTACATTTTTGCATCAATCAGTCATATTAATTAGTCTTTTTATCAAATTCTTACAGAATACGGAAGCTATCTTTTGAAATTCCTTCCATCACCTGAAATGCTTCTCGCATTTTATTTCCGTCCTTTGTCACTCATCTATATACATTTCCCTTTCATTTAAGTATAGGACTTTTCCTCCCATTATCTCCTTCCCTTACTAGGCCCCCCCCCCCTTCCCCCCCCCCCTCCCCCCCCTCCCCCTCCCCCTCTCCCCCTCATTGCCACTCCCATCTTCTCAGTCGCTCTATCCTCCTGACCGACTTTTAGAACACTGGTTTCGACCAGTCACTGTTATTGAGCGGACGAGTGTTTCTATAGCATCAGTCGTTGCTGTTTTTAGGGGCGAAGTGTTTGTTGCGTCATTGGTTCGGGAGACAACGGAAATTGAATCAGTCTCTCTCTCTCTCTCTCTCTCTCTCTCTCTCTCTCTCTCTCTCCATTCGAGTATTTAACATATTAAGAAGTGTGGGGAAAGCAAAGAAGTTTTATTAAGAATCCTCTCTCTCTCTCTCTCTCTCTCTCTCTCTCTCTCTCTCTCAGTTTAAGAATCGGTATTTAAAAGTCTGTGAAATGCAGGAAACGATGGAGTATTCATTAAAGCTTAGTACTCACTCTTGTCTATCTGACAAATAGAGCATGACATTATTGACTCTCTCCACCGACATGATGTTTCTCGGATGCGTAGAAAACGAGGAAATGACAAGACTGACTCCCACAGTCCTCCATGAAACCCACCACAACAATTATGATGCTCATCGGATCCTATGGACGTCCACCAGTTTCACCGTCGTCTTTCGTCTCCAGAATGATTTTTTGGATGTTAGGTGTTCCTCTTTTCAGTTTTACTGTTGCGTTAGTCTTTGTTTTATTTTTTATTTTTTTTTGGGGGGGGATGGTGGGTGGAGGTTTCATTATGACTCATTTATATAACATAATATCATCAAACTAATGTAAAGTTGATGCTTACTTTTCCATTGGTAGATGAGAAGAAATTACTAGCTTGTAATTGGGTGATTAGTCTCTCTCTCTCTCTCTCTCTCTCTCTCTCTCTCTCTCTCTCTCTCTCTCTCTCTCTCTCATGTATATTTGGGACATGAAACTCCCCTCAAAGGGCGATATTGACTGTGTCCTTTTATGTTTCGTAACGCCTTCCTGGAACGCGCCCAGAAGTGCACGTTCATCACGTCATTACGAAGTGAGAGGACTAACACACATCTTTGCGGTGTTACTTTATGTTAATTCAATTACGTGTATTGATACACTTTTCAGTTTTGTTTTCTAGAATTTTGTGAAGAAGATTTTTGTATCGTATCCAAACGGGTTTCATAGTATTTCGTAGGTTTACAGGAACACCAAATAACATGCCCTTGAAGGACAAGAGCAGAGGGAAGACGTGAAAGATTGTCACGGAACCTCCCGTCAACAAAATAAATACTGATTTTTTTCTACACTATGGCATTCATTTCAAGAGAAGCTTATCAGCCAACTTGGGATTTATAGCTTGTTTCATAATAGCGTCCGTTTTATGGAAATCAATGAAAGGATGGGTGAGTCCTCATTTTCGGTACCCCTCTCTCACTCTTTGGTCTGAATCAACAGTTTTATAACAGTAGTAACACTTTCTAGTCCAAATCCATTTTGTAGGCAGAGCAGGAAAGAAGTAACCGTAATCATTATAGAGTTTTTATCTACCTGGTTCATATTGCCTCTTGTTTTCCCACTAGGGTTTCGCTCAACCGCTGGAAACTAAACTTGATTGCCATGTGTTTCGTATCCTTTGTGTTTGACTGTATCCCGTGTTAGGGGTTGAAGGGATATGGTATTTCCATCTTTCTCTTGTGCACCTTCCTACTCTCTCTTTCTCTCTCTCTCGTTCGCTCTTTTCCTGCGTGCCATTCGCATTCCTCGAAGGCAGTGAAGCGGATCGGACATGTTTGCATCTGCATGTGAAAGCAGTCCCGTAAGGAAAGCGACTCATAAGAAACGCCGTGCTCACCTCAACGCGTCGAGAGGTCTCACGTTTGATTTATAGTTATTTGGGGCGCGATTGTGCCGGAATAAATTTTGTTTGAAGAGGAAAGCGAAAGTGCAAACGATGAATAAAGGTCGCGGGGAAAGCTCAAAGATAACCGTCGTTTTGGAGCTACCTTAAGTGGCTCCGGAGCAATAACGAGTCAAGGGTGGCTGCCAGTCACACGCCGCTGCAGAAGCGTGGATGCACATCGTGTGCAGAAAACTTCCACAGTATTAATTGGCAAATACTCTTACACAGAATGCATATTGAGGTTCCTCCTCCTACTCCTCCTCCTCATCATCATCTTCATCATCATCATCATCATCATCATCATCATCATCATCATCATCTCCAGCATTTTCTAGATCGTCCTCTCTTTCCGCCAAATACTTCCTTATAATACGCTCCTCTCAGCAAGCAAATCGTCCCCGATTTTACTTTGTTATCTCACATTTCCCAAACTTTCCGTAACACCAAAACCCCTCTACTAAAGCCAATATTTCATCACAGCAGCTTACACTTTTTTTTCCTCTCATTTACCATCCAAACCTTACTTGCATATATAGGAGGATTAGTTCAACAACACATTCATTAGTTTTAATATTGGCTTTAAGAAACATTCCAGTTTGCTTCAAAATCTTTTCCCACACACCCTGCTACCTTCCTTCCTCAACTCAGTTTGGCGACTTTATTCTCTTACCGCGTCTTACCTCCAAATTACCTGTGAAAATCAAGAACTTCCATTGACATTCGTTGCAGAATATTCCAGGTTTCCAGTTATCATCATTCCTTTACTTTGTTCACTTTTACTCTTAGCTTTTTTTAATTTCAATACATTAAGTCTTTACAAACTAGTTTTTTGCGAGTTCTTTTATCTGTTTTTGATCATTTTTCTATTACCTGCAATGATTATGTGTGTATATATATATATATATATCATATACACATAATCATTGCAGGTAATAGAAAAATGATCAAAAACAGATAAAAGAACTCGCAAAAAACTAGTTTGTAGAGACTTGATGTATTGAAATTAAAAAAAGCTAAGAGTAAAAGTGAACAAAGTAAAGAAACTGTGTTGATATTTGATATCGACGCCCATAGAGGAGTTATTTTCAGAACCGGAAGCAGATTATCCAACCCAGAACAATCCAGCATAAGGAACGAGTGCATATTATGCCAAACATCTACAGAAAACAGATATTTTCAAATAATAGGACAAACGCAGACAAGACAAACAGGGCCATCAAGCAATGAATAGTTGAGTAGATGATGTTTGGGTGTTGAATGATGGGACACTTAATTTTATTATTACGGACTCTTAAAGTTAAGTGACTTTTTCTGCATTTGTCCTATTATTTGAAAATATCTGATTTCTGAAGATGTTTTGCATAATTTGCACTCGTTCCTTATGCTGGATTGTTCTGGGTTTGATAATCTGCTTCCGGTTCTGAAACAAACTCCTTTATGGGCGTCGATGCGCACACTCAGCCAGTCTTTTGGTACATAAATATAAAATATCAACACAGTTTCTTTAAAATTATGAAGACGGTATTCGTGGAAAGCCAGCTTCAGTTCTTACAGGTTACTACAAGCAATTAGGTGATACAAAAGGAAAGAGAGAAAGTTCAATAAGCCAACAATTGAGACGGGAAGCAAAAATCCATTAGTGATGGGACGGAGCTTTTAAGGGATTTCACTCACAGATGTCAGATAAAAGGCCTAAGGGATACATATGTCGGTCTCTTCTGCCATCCTGCCTGACCCTTAACGCTTCTGACCAGTAGAGAAGAGGAGGCAACCTCAAGAGAACATAATGATAAAATTAACTGTTCCATCATTCAACACCCAAACATCTTCTACTCACTGTTCATTGCTTGATGGCCCTATTTGTCTTGTCGTTACTTTTTTTTTCTTTTCTTTTTTTTAAGTTTCCTTTTAGCTCCCGTCCGGGTAGGTCCTTCTTTTCGTGTCGTGGTATTATTATATTTTTTAAATTAAATAGTTAACATTTTAAATGAGATAGTACTGTAGTGTTTTCAATCAGTTATTATAATAAGTGTTTTAGGAATATTTATTAAGAGTCAACTCGCTGTATTTCAGCCTTGAAGATGCAACAATGTAGTTGTTTATTTATTTAGTAATAAAACCTTCAATTGTATCGAGTGCCTTTCCCTGGACGCCTACAAATATGATTTCGAGAACGGCAGCTCCAGTATGTGTATATATACATGAATAATCTCTTTGAACCACTACAGATATATATAAAAACTCCTCTTGAAGCATCCTGTAGTTAAGTATGGACATTTTTCAAATCGAATGATATCATTTTTTGTCCCAGCATTTAATGACCCAGAGAGTCACTAGGTTGTCCACCATAAAGCGGAAGTAAAGGCCAGTTGTCTCTTCTTCTTCTCTACTGGTCAGAAGTGTTAAGGGTCAGGCAGGATGGCAGAAGAGACGACATACGCATTCCTAAGGCCTTTTATCTTACGTCTGTGAGTGAAATCCCTTAAAAGCTCCGTCCCATCACTAATGGATTTTTGCTTCCCGTCTCAATTGTTGGCTTATTGAACTTTCTCTCTTTCCCTTTTGTATCACCTAATTCCTAGCAGTGACCTGTAAGAGCTGGAGGTAGCTTTCCACGAATATTCCTAGTTCGAAATACTTCAGGGTATGATTTTTACCTATATTCAATTTTACAGAAATGCTCATTTGAATGATAGGGCGTGAGCCATATATTTGCGTAGGAATGTTTCAAAAGCAATCTAATTCATAATTGTATCCTTGGCTGTTTACAGCGTATTGGCAGTTAATATTTTGAGTAGATTGTATGCTTAAAACATTTCCTGAACCATTCCTCTTTTGTGTTTGTTTACTTGTTCTCTTTTAACATTCCATTTAATGAACTGGTTCTGAACGTTAATGGTTATGGAATGCGGTTTCTGCACACTCGTTCTCCACTACACGTTTGCTTCGCGTGTTGCGCAATTTAGCACCGGTGAATTTCCATTTGGAGGGTCAGGCATTTTGAATGTGTTCTTCTCAATTGTTTTGTTTGCCTATTCTTGTGTATATTTGGCTATCGGGATATCTGCTTTTGAAATTGCAGGTTTTTGTGTGTTTTAGTCTCTCTCTCTCTCTCTCTCTCTCTCTCTCTCTCTCTCTCTCTCTCTTACTTTCCCTTCTTCATTCATACCATATATATATATATATATATATATATATATATATATATATATATATATATATGTGTGTGTGTGTGTGTGTGTGTGTGTGTGTGTGTGTGGTGTGTGTGTGTGTGTGGTGTGTGTTGTGCAAAATAATGTACGACAAAGTATTAAGAATATTTGATATTATGGGTATTTGCATACAGAGTCAAAGTTACTGATATCACTAAATAGAAATGCTGCAGCTTTCGTCGGTGAGATCAGCTGATCATTACGTAATAGGTGCGCGCATTGTGCTCTTACTAGAATGGGAGTAAACTGTTTATGTATTCATCTGATAGGTTTTGAATCATCTGATATGTTTTCGCATTCTTTGGAATGAACAGTTTAAGAGTATCATCATCATCATCATCACTTCCAACGTACTGTGACGCAAAAGACCCCCGTGAAATTCAACTACTGCAGCTTCCCTTTTTGTAGTTCTCTTCCAAGTAGGGCTGGGTCTTCCGAACAGATGAGACTGTCCCGTACTCATAATCTCCAAGGGGCTGAGCGAAGGACATGAGCAAACCCTTCCCGTCTCCCTTTCATCATTCCCTCATCTCTGGATGAAGTTCAGTACTTTCCCTAACGGTATCATTTCTAAAGTTTTTTCTACCATCGACTCATAAATCTCCCCTTAAAGTCTTATGTTCAAATGGCTCAATCTTATAGATATATTTTCATTTTCGCGTCATGATTCCTGTTTGTTCTTAGAGCAACAATGATCAGATAATCTAACTTTCGTTTGCAATTTCAATGTATCTGATTTCTCCAAGTCTCATTTAGCTGGTCCATTATTTGTTTTACCGCCTTTCTGCCTTGCTTTTTAATTCCAACCCAAGAGAAACTGCACTGGGTTGATATCATATATCCTAAATAACAGAAGCATTCAACCTCATTAACCTTTTCTCCTTCGTCTCCGTTTGTTTACTCTGTCGACTATAGACCTTGGGTTTCTGAGTTCGATCTTTCCAGGAAAACGGTGCCTTCTTTGAAACAACCATTGTAACCCTGTAATGCTTTCCTGAATAAAACAGCGTTATATGCATACCCCATGAAATATCTATTGTTACTCCAATCTAAACAGCATCTGTCAACTTTTACCAGTTTTTTTTTTTAAACCACTTTGAGAAGGGCAAGAAGCAAAGGGGAAATTGTAATCGCTCGTTGCACCATTTTATTGACTGCAGATTCACTTGACATGACCTCATCAATATTAATTTCAGTTCTGTACTCGGTGTCACTTCGGTCTTTTCTAAAACTAAAATTTTCTCCTTAGTACCTTTTTTGATCGATTTCTTTCTCCAGCGTTTTAAGAATATACCTAATGAACATTTTTAACTGCATATGGTAAATGCCTCTATAGTTACCACATTCAGTCATGTCACCTTTCTTTGGAGTTGTAGCTTTGATTTACTTTTTCCAAATTGGCAGTTTTTGTTTTTTTCCTATTTTTTTTTAATCCCATATTTTGCTGTGGTAGTTGTTCGCCGATGATCGGTTGATTAGTGCTGAAAATGAGGAGGACCTACAAAGAAGGGTTGGAGAGTGGCAGGAGTCTTTATAGAGGGGTGGCTTAAAGGTGAATGTGAATAAAACAGAGGTTTTGCTGAGCAGTAGAGAAGGTAAGAGACAGGGTAGTAATACAAGAAAGAAGAGGCTCGATTATAAAACAGGCAGATATGTTTGAATACTTACTTAGGATCTACTTTAAGCCAAGAGAAGGGGGGGGGGTGAGGCTGAAGTTGACAGTAGTATAAAAGCTGCATGGGGGAAGTGGAGAGAGGTAGCTGGAGTAGTATGTGATAAGAAAATGCCAAGATCTATAACACAGTGACGAATAAAGTGTTAATGTATGGAGCAGAAACGTGGGCTCTAAGGAGAAAAGAGGAAGTAAAGCATGAGAGAACAGAGATGAGAATGCTGAGGTGGATTATGGGAATATCGCTGCTTGAGAGCTTGGAAAATGATAAAATAAGAAGGGCAGGCTTAGTAAAGATTACAGAGATGATAAGAGTCATGATTGAGGTGATATGGGCATATGATGAGGATGGATGACGAGGAGGGAGTGAAGAGGGCTTGGGAAGAACCTGTTAGAGGAAGAAGATCGAGAGGGAGACAGATAATGAGATGGCGAGATAAAGTGAAGGAAGATATGGAGAGATGAGGTTTGGTGGAGGATGATGCCTTTGATAGGAGGCAGTGGAGGAGAAGGCGCATCAGGCAACCGACCCCTTAATGTAGGGATAACGGCGGGAAAGAAGAAGATTTTGCAAAGAGTTTAGATAGTATAGGTGGTGTTATTTTAGTTTCATGTAAAATCATCTCTGTCGGGATTCCACCGTATCCTTATTCTTTCCATTATGCAAGTTAGTTGTTTTGATTCCACTTCAAAAATTTATTAGCACATTCGGGTGTTGTTCAGCTTCTGGTATATCGTCAAACTTCTCTTTTATATAGGTTATTTATTTCGTCAAAGAATATTCGCACAGTATTGTCTTTATTCTTCTTCTGATGTAATTCTTGACGCATCTCTTCTCGTGTGTGTGTGTGTGTGTGTTATTTTTTGTTTTGTTTCTACACGCACCTTATTTGCCACCTTATTTGCTTTGGTGATTCTTATTGCAGTTATAATGGATGCATTGCATGTCGCATGAGGACGTTTCCTGTCTTTTACATCTTGCCGTCAAACGTTGCTCCGATTAGCCAATATTGGTAGTAAATTTGAAGTAGCGTGTGTTCGCTGTATAATGAGTTCGCCTCTCTTAACTTTCGTAGTATCAGTTTTTCAGTTTTTGCTGTAAGTGGATATCATCTTTTGTAATGTGTGATGGGAGTTCCTAGTCCTTACCTAATTCTCTCTCTCTCTCTCTCTCTCTCTCTCTCTCTCTCTCTCTCTCTCTCTCTCTCTCAGGCAATGCGGAGAAAACCAGTCCATTGTAATACATATGTGTATTACATATATTTATCATATAGTTGTTTTTGTGGTTACTTTTGTCGCTGGCGTTGTAATGCTGATGTTTGCAGTTATTGTCACCTTTTTAATCACGGTTTCGTCACTATTTGGTTTTTGGCGTCCTCCGCCTCTACATTTAGTGTCTTGTTGTATTGTAGTTAGATTCATTAGGTTCATGCTCAATTTTTCGCTCCGGCTAGTAACCTTTCGACAATTTCCGATAAAGCAGGTGCTATACACTTTCACCCACGTTGCTACAGTTTATTATTATTATTATTATTATTATTATTATTATTATTATTATTATTATTATTATTATTATTATTATTATTATTCACATATTTGAAAGCATCAGTTTTAATAGCACTGTTGATGCAGTAAAATCGGCATTGAAAGGAACTTTCCTTTTCATGATGATCACTGATTAATAGTAACGTTGCTCTTAATGCAAACGTTTTAAAACTGAATAATTTCAAACAGTCGTGTGACTGTACTCATTCTGATAAGCCACTTCATACATTCTGTGTTTGTAATGTCGTGAAACGTTAATAGAACTTTGTCGTTAGTAGTGAATAATTCACCGATGCTGTGATGTAGTAAATACATGAAAGTTCACTTATTGCAATTGTATTTGCTAATTCGCTTGGAAATTTCAAATGCATTTTCCTGTCTTTGTCTCTGATGATCTCTTTTCATGAAGAAGGTAAAAGGATTCACTCATTTTCTGTCTCTAATGAAATTTTGCGAATCTGTCTATAGAACCCTTTAAAAACCTCTAAAGCTGCCGAGTAATTAAAATAAAAAGAAAGTTATTTGCCCTCAAGTATTTTCGCATATTGTGAAGAAGTGAACGGTTTGGATTTCCCAAATTTATTTCACAAACATATAATAATTGTTTCCACCTTCCCTTTTAGCAGTCTGTTTCTAAGGCATAAAATTATTTGAAATAAAATGGCATTTGTGAAGATTAGCGAAATGTTCACTTACTTCTTTTTAAAAATTGGACCTGTAAGCGGTTCAGGAATAAAAGAGAGAAAAAAATCATATTTTTGCGTTTGATTTCAGAATAGACTTTTTTTTATAAGTATCTTTTTTTGTACTATAATTTTTAAAATTCATTTTTAATTCGTCCGATACTTGAAGCTCTGCTCAACCTATTTCTCGTACATTCTCTGTTCATATTTATTATTTCTCTAGTGTGAAACTGATTTCTTTTTTTTTTTTTTCGTTTTTCGTTTTGGAAATTTCAACGCTTACTAGAAAGTTATCTCAATTCCGTGATGGTATCGATGAATTCGTAGCGATAATTATTTGCTCATTATTTGAAAATTATTTTCAACTTAAAATTATTCTAATGTTCAATATCTTATTTCCTGTGAAAGTTTAATTCACTGTATTTCATTTCATAGCCTTGAAAGTTACTCAAGAACCAATTTGCTAAATATTACATATCACGCAGCGAAAACGATAATTGTAAATTATAAAATGATCTGAAGGTGTCCACGGCTGATACCAATGACTCCATTGGGAGATGGCTGTAATTGGCTATAACAATACCTGTTATCTGATCAGCAAAGGTAAGCAATATTGAAGAGGATATGTGGATAAGTAACTGACGTGAAGACTAAATTCCATCGCTGTTTTATTGCCATGGTCAATATCTGTGGTCTTGTCTCTTGCCCTAGCAAGCTCATTTCTTGCATGAATACCACTCTAAGAAATGGAATAGGAGTAGGTGAAAACGCACTCATGTACAGGAAAGGTGGAACAAATGTAGCAAATGTTTCCTTACCACTTTGTTATGATTATATTTGCAAACATTTTTCCGGATGAAACTACGTACCTGGAACAGTGAAGCCAATCTCATTTCACATTTCACCAAAATATTCTCCATCCTTATTCACTTCAGACGCTACTCCATCTACTACGGCACTTCTTTCTGTCACCGAGGGTGAAAACACACCTGTTCATTTTAGTTGTCCAACAGTTTAATTCATTAATTGGTAGCTGTCGGACTAAATGAACGCACACGCACCAGCAGCAGCTGACCAAATAGAAAGAGCTGGCTCGAAGGCTTTTTGAAAGCTTTTATTCTCAATTCTCTCTATATCCGAGTTTCCCAGAATGTTGCTAGTGGTACTGGTGTCTCTATTCATTTATAGAATTCATTTCCTTCGGGAAAAAGCATTGCCAACATTTTGATACACACTTACAAACATATACACTCACACGTAGACACACATATATATGTGTGTGTATACACGTACATACACTTTTTTTTCACCGCATGACCCTGGGCCCGACATTCATACTTTGTAGATCGGCAAGAGTTTTATTATTTTTTCTTTGCTTCTTACTGTGAATTAAGTATCAGTTATATAAACGTTCCAGCTAAATTTGAATGTGAAATGGAAAAGCTGTATGTTATAAGAAGCTAGAAAAAGCTTATCAGGGAATCGATAGAGGAAATGCGTTGGTATTGGGGATGTATGGCATATCAGATTAGGTTGCGAATATAAGAATATTAGATAAGAACGAAGTATTTTATAAGTAGATGGTGAGAATGATTTGGCCCTTAAGTGGTGAGGCCAGGAGTTTGTTTTACCCTCACAAATGTAATCTTGTAATGATTGAATGGTTTCATGCAATTGCTAACTTTTGAGATTTGTAAGACGTCAAATGACTCCGGAGGGAAAAATCATCTTATATACTTTTTACAGATGATAGCATTTGGATGGTATTTATGCGGATAGCAGTCCAAATAGAATGATCACGAAACTAGATTTAGGCAGCGGATCATGAAAGTAATTTTGTCGTAGTTTTCTAGTTTTATATGTAACAACAGATATGGATATAAATGATGTATCAATGGAAAGGGAATTTATAATATTTTTAAAGGTGCTGAAACACTTTTTCAATCTATATTACTTTTTTACATTTGCAAAGAAATATATCTTGTCGGCGAACTTCAACTTTTTGTCTGTACTTTTTCATGGTCATTTTAAACATGTCTCATAAAATATAATTATTCATATTTACAATAAACCTGAAAAGCATTGTATCATGAAAAAATAAATTTACAGAAAGTGACGAAATGTAATTGTCTGTAACCTCATAAGCGGCAATCCTGAACTTTACGTTTTATCGCAAATGACTTCTAGATCCCCAGGAATCTCAAAGGATTAGTAGCTTTAATTATGGAGTGACGTTACATGTCAGAGAAGTGATGTTAAACGTAGGTGTAGAGTTGTGGGACAAGAAAGTGAAAAAAGCTGATGTTTGCAGGCTATACAATATTGATTGGGGGATAAGAGAGAGAAACGTCAGAAACTAGTGAACAGTTTGAAAATGTTTGTAAGTGGATAGAGTGATAGCAAATGCGAGAAAGGAAAAGGTTGTGAGGGTAAATGAAAGCGAGGATGATGGAATAATGAATTGTAATATGTATTGGTGAAGAGGGAAGGGAATTGATTTCAATAAGCATATGAGAGTCAGTGTGATAGATGATGGTAAGATGAGAGAAGAGGTGAGTTGCAGAATAGACGAAGTAACGAAGGTAGCATGGTGTGAAGAAAATAAGGATTCCCAGATGGAAATGCTTGAAACGATTGTGAAGCCAACACTCCTTTATGGAAGTGAAGTTTGGATGCTGAATACGAATAAATCGTAACGTTTGAGGATCTTAAACTGTTTGCCAATATATGTGGCACGTGAATTGAACGAGACAGAAATATTGCGCTAATTAAAGAAGCGGTCAAAAGGACAATTGAATGGTGAAAAGTGTATAATTCAAAAGTGTTAGAAGGAAGCAGAGGAACATCTGGATCGTGCTGGATAAGTCGGGCGGAAGAGTTAGGAAAACAAGGACTTTAATATCCAGGAAGCACAACTGGTTGCCAGACCGAACTGCATGATGCAGTTTGTTTGGATGGGGATTGGAAGGATGTGTTGGTTGTGCTGCCTATCGACTTTTGTACGTAGCCGCTTGTTGTAGAAACTATTTGCCCAGGGGTACATCCACGATTCGGGTGGTTGAAATGTCAATGTTAGCGATCATTTTCTTGTATTTTTCTGGAGTTTTCCCAGCTACTTGAATGGGTTTGATATTCACATTTAGTGTAAGTATACACACCCGTAAGAGGACTCCTCAGACATACACTACTACTTTTGCCTTCTTTTTGTGTGCGAGATATAGTGTATTACCTTATTTCTGTGAATGGTGTAAAACAATTAGAATTGGGTAGAATAGATTCCTCTCCATTGTTCTGTTTTCTTGGAGTTATATAACCCATCTCCTTAGAGGGGAGGTTGGCCCTCTCTTCCCGCCCCGTCTCCTTTCCGATTGATCATCACCTTCCTCTTTGACTCTAGTAGATGAAGGAATCAGGATGCCCGTCCATTTGGCCTTCCGGGTAAAATCAGGCTAAATAAAATACATCTATTAGCAATAATTTTCAGATTTTTAAAATTTAAATTCCCGTAAGACGTCATTTCCTCTGGGTAGTAAGAAAGACAAGATTTATGTCTGGAATGGTGCAGTTTTTTTATTATTATTATTTTATTATTATTATTATTATTATTATTCCTTTTGTTTACATAAGTACATACAGATTCGCTTCAATAAATTCCATCACTCCTGTCTCCCTCTCCAAGATAAGGTAATCCTCCTCCCTCGGAGAGGTAGAACCCATCTACAGATAATACCTCTGTCGGCTTTCGCGCCTGTGTGGCTATTTTCCTTTTTGCATAAACCAAATAAAGATGTCGATGAAGTTACTATGTCATATTCGTTTGTGACTTTCTAAGTTATTTGTCGATACAGATGGATATATATATAATATATATATATATATATATATATATATATATATATAATATATATATATTATATATATATATATATACATATATATCATACATACATGCGTACACACACAAGTTTGTACGTAGCACAATTTATGCTCGTTAACGTCCTTCATTTAATTCAACTCCTCTGAATGGAGATCAAGAGAATATGAAAGTGAGGATAAGGGTAACCGATGTCTTTGTCCTTCCTCATCCAGCGTTACAACTTTCTCTTGTCATTCTCTTTCCTTTTGCTTGATCTTGTGGCTTAATACCTCCAAAATTTTTAAAAACTTTTTTGTTGTAAGTGTGTGTTTGTGGGGTTGTGTATGTGTGTGCATGTGCATGAAGTTTAGTAATACCTGTCGATCCATTTTTATATTTCCTGATTTTGCTTCACAATAAACTTGAGTAGCTTTGCCGCCGGTCGAAAGGTGGATGAGTGACCATCGAGAAAAGCCAGATATGTTCCTTCCCCGTCATCAGGCTGATAAATAAAAAAAATATACAATGATAAGTAATTACTATAATAAATAAATGTACATTCAATATATAAAGATAATAGCAACGAAGGGACATGAAATATGACAAGGATCTTATGTTCAGAGTAATAAAATACTTTTAAACGACATCAAAATTATGCACACACATTCATCCGATGGGTTGTTAGCTCAGGTGTAATATGTAAAGACAGGGAAAGAAAAACTGGGTAGTAACCAAAATACCCGTAACTCGTGGAGTGGGTACGATGCTATCTAATGAACAGCTGAATAGGCAGTAGATTACCATTAAGCTCCCCATGTTCAGATGTTAATTGTATTTTATTATATTTTCAATCCATGATCCTTGAAATATTTCATGTCTCTACATTGCTATTATCATTACATATATATATATATATATATATATATATATATATATATACATATATATATATATATATATATATATATATATATATAATATATATATATATATATATACACGTTATAAACTGAATATGTAATGATAATAGCAATGAAGAGACATGAAATATTTCAAGGATCATGGATTGAAAATATAATAAAATACAATTAACAGCTTAACATGGGGAGCTTAAAATATATATATATATATATATATATTATATATATATCTATATATATATATGTAGTTATGAATTTTTATCACATCACGTTTTTATATATTTTTATTTATTTATGATAGTTTATGTATATTTTAATTCTTTATGAGCCTGATGATGGCGACAGAATTCCCGAAATGTAGCTTGTGATATTAAAGTGAATGTTATAGATTTTAGCGCTGGGTTTCTTATTCTCTTAAGTTCCACGCTGCACGAGTGGTTTTCGTGCTCGGCTACCAATTCGGTGGTCCGAAGTTCGATTCCCGGCTCTCCCAACGCGGAATCAGAGGAATTTATTTCTGGTGATAGAAATTCATTTCTCGATATAATGTGGTTCGGATCCCACAATAAACTGTAGGTCCCGTTGCTAGGTGACCAATTGGTTCCTAGCCACGTAAAAATATCTAATCCTTCGGGCCAGCCCTAGGAGAGCTGTTAATCAGCCCAGTGGTCTGGTTAAACAAAGATGTACTTTACTTCTTATTCTCTTATAGAAATAGATTGCACTGCTAGCATATTATGTATATATATATTATATATATATATATATATATATATATATATATATATATAGCATGCATATTTTTATATGTGTATACTATACATGTCTTTATATATATAATTATATATATCAGTTATCGTATAATATAAATATATACATACATACGTACATACATGATGCATACATACATACATACTTACGTGCCACACGCCACCCACCAGCCCGTTGAAGACGACGTTGAGGCAAGAATGCCATTACTTTCCCAGAATTCCACAGAGGTGAGAACGTGATTGCTATTGGAACCCTGTAAAGTGGCTCATTTATAATTTAAGAGGTCATTTCGTCCCGCTAAGGGGCAGCAGCCCTTCACTTTTGAAGAAGCCAAATTCAAAAGTCAGCGAACACTACCTCGATACTCACTCTCTGAGGTGAGATTGATGTACTCTCTATTTCAGGAAAGCAATGACCATTGAGTGTTAGTGAACTACTAAATCTGACTGAACATTATAAATCAACACAACCCTTGTGTTTCCTAGTTCCAGCAAGTCATGCTGCTGGGTTGGAGCTTCTCGGTCAATGCGCTGGGACGAGGCACCTGGCAATCAGATGGCTGCCGTGGTCTATCAGGGTTAACCCCGTAGTGGGGTAGTGCCGTCAGTGCACCTCATGCTGTCCATTGTAGGCATTTCTTAAGGTTCTTTGCAGCGTGCCTTCGGCTCTAGCTGCAACCCCTTTCGTTCCTTTTATTGTACTTTCTTTCATATTCTCTTTCTTCCATCTTACTTTCCACCTCTCCTAAGAATTGCTTCATGGTGCAACTGCGAGGTTTTCTTCCTGTTAGTACTGAATGGCCCCATAGGTCCCAGTGCTTGGTCTTTGGCCTAAATTCCATATTCAAATCAAATTAAATTACCAGGAGCCACATGTCAACCATAAGTAAAACCGAGAGGTAAACTTTCTTTTATCAGTAGTAAATATTCTCTCTCTCTCTCTCTCTCTCTCTCTCTCTCTCTCTCTCTCTCTCTCTCTCGCTGAATATTTTCCCTCGAATATAGAACAGTGAAAGCACTTAATATGGAGCCGTTTTGGAGGACCTTGTTTTACTGTGTTCATAATCAATTGAAGATGCCATTAGGGAGTTTTAGTAGACTGTAAAACGTTCCAAACGGTGGGCATATTTTCCAAGTTCTTTGTTCCTTTGGCCTCTTCAGTATCATTACCTTGGGCTTTTCTAATAAGAGCCATGGATAATGTCCTATTAAGGATGTCTTATGGGATCGGAAGGCGAGTGTGCGGTATAGATTTCAAGGCTGGCGTAGAAAGTTAACTTCATGAAGCTTGCTTATAACCCGGTTTGGATGAATAAGTAGACCTATGTTCAAAAGGGGTATTGATGCCTTTTGTTCTTGACCCTGTTAGAATATTTTTATACTGCTTTTAGGACAATGGGAGTCGCGTGTGATCTGCTGTTACTCCATGCAGACGACCTCAGGACAAGCCATGAAAAGTTGGTTTATGATGGGAGATTTTGTGAATAAATTTTCATGATAATAATTTGCAGACCTTTTGAGACTTGATAGTACGTAGTGAAAGATATTAAAGAAACAAGGTACAGTTGTGGTTAATTTTTTTAAATTTAAGTCTAAGGCTTTCTTCAGGATAGGGAAAGGTTGAAAGAAAGGTTGAAAGATCATCTGAGTGACACTGTAGTTGACGGGCATGATAATCCGATGACCGTAAAATTCCCAAGAATGAATTTTAATGGTTAGTTGAGCTGGTCTCGCGAATCCGCCGGGTGATGGTGAGTTAGTTCATTTTGCTGTTATCCTTGGGAATGTCTCCTTGCTCTCATCCTCCTCTGCATTATCTTATTCATTGACAGTATTATTATTGATGTAACAATAATGATATTAACAAAAGAATAGCAGCTTGACAAAATACAACTACAGCTTTTATGTTATGGGTGTTGTTACTCATTTTCGCCTAAATCTTAGTCTGTCTTGATGAGTAACAACCGTCACGTGTTTTTGATCTTCTAAATGGCGATTCGTAAATATGTTTCTCCCCTGGAACTCCCTTCTGTTCACGAAACTGGACGTACAAGAGCGATTGTGTCAACTACCGTGACTTCTATGCTGGAAAGTCAATGGAGATCATGGATATACCTTTCGTCTTTGGACCGAGACTTAGAGTATTGCAATGGAGCTGTTTACCGAATATTATTCGTGGCGATTGTCTTGGAGTTATTTTTCAAGTTGAGAGGAAGAGCCTCATAAATCGAAATCAGTGGAACGATCTGCCTCATCCCTCCCAGGATTTCATTTGTTTCGTTGGATACAAAAAGGATCCGTAGGGGGCTAGCGCCGTCAGTGCACCTCTTGCGTTGCGCTGTAAGTATTACTTGAGGGCTTGCAGCGTCCCTTCGGTCCTAGCTGCAACGCCTTTAATTCCTTTCACTGTACCTCCTTCCATATTCTCCTTCTTCCATCTTCTTGTCTACGCCCTCCTGACAATTAAATCATAGTGCAACTACGAGGTTTTCTTCCTGTTGCACCTTTCAGAGCTTTCTACTATCATTTTTCTTTTCAGTGCTGAATGACCTCATCGGTCCCAGCGCTTGGCCTTTGACCTAAATCCTATATTCTATCCATCTATCGATACAAAGAGCAGTGGGCGGTGAGGCAAAACGAGTGGGATCGAACCTACCTTTCATTAACATAGATTGTAGGTAGCACGAGGTAGTAGATTCTTAAGAGATTGGGTTATTTATTTATTTTTTTTTTTTCGAATCTGGTCAGGGATAGAAAACTAATGAGAGATTGCGGTGTTGAAATGTAAAATCTACTGAAAGATATGATTTGATAGACTTTGTTGTTTATCGATGAGTACAAATACTGCCCGAGGAAATCTGCTTAGTTGGGTACATAATGCCGTTTATGTAAAACTTGACGTTAGTAACAGTTATTTACATCATTGATCGGCAACATTCTTACCTCTATCCCCCTTAAATAAACAAAATCAACTCATCGTCGAAGTGGGTTTTAAAAAAATGACCCTTTGTTCTTGCGGCAGCTTTGCAAATACTTTCGTCTGTCATTAATAGAGCTGGCATATTATGGGCATTGTTCCTCTTATACAACGGGAGAGTTATTGCATCATATCAGGTGTGGCGAAGGGCTACGGGATGTGGGCATTGTTTTTCTGGCCCACTTGTGTGGCGAGAGGTCTAAAGGCTTCCAACTCAACCCCCTCCCACCAAAACCCCACAACCAACCCACTACCCACCCTCGATTTCTGGTCTCCTTTGTCACCTCACAAATGACCAGATTGTTCAACGTGATGATGACTCTGCAGGGACTGGAAGTAGGCGCCATTTATTTCAGTAATTAAAACTGCATTTTTGTACTTGAGTGTTTTTCCCAGTCTTTCCACACAAACTTTTCGCTGTGCGACGATTTCAACATTTTCTTTCTTTTGTATTTTGAGAGAGATTTTGTATTAAAAAAAGATTTTTTTCATCTAAAATAATTTATTTCTGTTTGCAAAGTATTTCTTGTGAACGCAATATCTTTTTTCTTTTTTTTATGTTTTGCAGTAATAATTAGTAACGGTGACCATTTGACAATATAGGATTCGTGAGATTTTCTGAGATGTCGTTCCATGTTTTACATATTTTCGCATTTTTAGTTGTTAATGAAAAGTTGTGGTGTTTTCTTTTAGTTTCCGTATATGGATAATAAATTTTAAAAAAGATTTCGTGTAATTGATGTCAACAGGTATTTGATGTTAAAAGTTTTCATGTAATTGGGGTCAACAGCTGTTATTATGTTATGCCGTTTTCCCTGCCTATCATGAAAGAACCCGAACTCCCACTCCGAAGGAGACACTGCAGGAAAGTCAAGCACCATTGTCTAGCTTTTAATCATGTGGATTTACAATTTTGCTTTAATAGTAGATATATTTGTATCAGTATTATTATTATTATTATTATTATTATTATTATTATTATTATTATTATTATTATTTGCTGGAGGAAGACCTTCATTAATATAGGTTTTATTGAAAATAATGGCTATTTCAGCCGCGTTTATTTTGTATAGAAGTTTATCTATTCAGTAAAACCTGGTATTATTGTTGTTGTTATTATTATTATTATTATTATTATTCACCTATCAGTTTACCAGTTTACAACGAGTTAACTTCAGAATATTTTATTATTGTAATTATCATTATTATTATTATTAATAAAAACAAAAGGATAGGTTCCATACTAATGGGGAACTAAAAGCTATTATTATTATTATTATTATTATTATTATTATTATTATTATTATTATTATTATTATTATTATTATTATTATTATTATTGTCGTTGTTGTTAAAGAGAAAAGCAGAATTAAGCTTTTTTATTATTTTTATAAAAACATCGCTGAGTCTGAGAAGCGGACTGTAAGAAAAATAGAAAAAACAATATATAAAATTAACTCGCTTAATTCTGCCATTCTCTTTTAACAGTATTTGCCTAAAAGAGGGTCTACTACCAAAATATTATTATGATTATTATTATTATTATTATTATTATTATTATTATTATTATTATTATTATTATTATTATTATTATTATTATTACCAAAAAATCCATTAATACCAAAACTCTCCTGGTCCACGGAAAGTCTCTTATGGAAATACCAAACGTCCTTTGGATATTTAGAAGACATCGCAACCGATCGTATCACAACTCATTCCTCGCTTGATCAACACAATTTATAAGCTTTCAGATGTACTTCTCGGATTGGATATATCTAGTCTCTCGAATTTTATTGCGCCTATATCATGCGACAGAATTACATTACTTTTTATTACTTTTTATGTATTTATTTTTTTCTAAGCGGAAGGCTGGTAAGCCAGCTTCCTGATGCAAGGCAGAACGGAAGAGGAAAGAGAAGGGGTCTAGAGGCCGCAGGGAACAATGGAGCCTTCTTTTTTCTCTTGACAGGTGGAAGATGCAAACGGGTTTGGATTGCGTCAATATAAATATTTCCTATATTTTGTTTGTATATGAATTGACCCGTTTCTTTTCGCACATTTTCTTTATAAAATGAGAAAGCTAGAATACGGTATTGAAACGATAAGCTTAAAAAACATCTCTTACGTTTTTGGTCAAACTTTAGCCTCATCTATGATTTGTAATTAGGCAGAGAATCGAACGACTCCGTTTCTTCCTTCCGCATCATTTTCCTTCTTCCCGTCATTATTTGTTTCCTTATCGTACTCGTTGTTCGTTGCCGTCTGAATTGCTTAAAGACATTGGATTTCTATTCCTGTTTGCCCTCTCTCTGAAGTAGGGAGAAACTACAAATCTGCAAGTTGGTTAGTATGGAAGAGGCAAAAGGTTTCATCAAAAGACTGTGGTATAAAAAAATTTTATTAGCTCTTTTTACGGCTTTCGGTTTCATGTGATACAATTGGGACGCAAATTTACTAAACAGCATTAGTAGTTTGTTCTAAAGCCAAGTCAGCTCAATGAACGTTCTCGTTGTGGCTTTTAACTGAAGAGGGCCCCCCTCCCCCCACTTATATATATATATATATATATATATATATATATATATATATATATGATATATATATTATATATATATATTTTTTTTTCTATTTATTCAGGGTGTCGAGTGAGCAGTGTCGAATGAATTATCTTGTCTTTTTCTTAAATTTTTTTTTCAAGAGATGACATATAAACCAATGCATTTGTTTTGTGCTGGAGGGAATGGTAGTTTCTATGGAGAAATTATTGATAAATTTTTTTTCCGTATGTTCCTTTCGTCCAGTTTTCCGTAATTTTTTGAGTTTCACAATAGTTTTTAACATCATTTTTCTCCTCCTTTCCTTCCTCTCCTCCTCCGCCTTTCCTCCCTCCTCCTCCTCCTCTCCTCCTCCCCTCCTCCTCCTCCTCCTCCTCCTTCCTCCTCCTCCCATTTTCCATAGGGGTCACCTTTGCATCAAGAATGGAAGAAAGTTTCAGTTTGATATGAGAAAGAACGTGTCTCCGTTTTTAAGTGTTTTCCACTTTTCGGTGTACTTTTAATTTCCATCTCTGTGATTTTGAACACAGCCTCCTTCCCCCTTGTGTTTTTTACTCTTATTTTCATGGTCTTGTTGTAGCATGATGCCGAAAAACGATACTTTGTTGGTGATGTCTGTAAGATGCTGTTTTTTGTGCAGCAAGTTCTACTTTTGCCAGAAATGCTGATGTGATTGGAAGACACGAACAGCTGATGATATCAGTCTGTTCGGACCTTTCACAAAAATTGGTGTGGCACGCGTCTCGTTTTTATTTATGTTTGTGTACGAAGTTTTCTCTCTCTCTCTCTCTCTCTCTCTCTCTCTCTCTCTCTCTCTCTCTCTCTCTCTCGTTTAGAATGTATTTGTTATTTCGTTATTAATTCCATAATAGATTTTAGGAAAAATGTCTTTGTTCAGCCATTCATCTTTTTGTTCAGCCATTCATTTATCTTTTTTTTTATTGTGGTTGTTAATTTGCTTGTGCTACATTTGTTCATGGAACAACTGTATTTAAGGATAGGATAGATTAATGATGGTTGAATTCATCCTCCCTTTTTTAAGTGTTTCATACATTTTTTTTCTTTAGGTAAATTAACCCTTGAATGTCTTCCAATTTTTTTTATTTCTTATTTTGCGGATCCCGGTAAGGCGTGTGCCTTTTATAAGATTTCATTCCTCTCCTTTCCTACACATGGCACTTCATGATCATTCAGTGTTGAGGTATATTTCGTTCCTTCTCTCTCTCTCTCTCTCTCTCTCTCTCTCTCTCTCTCTCTCTCTCTCTCTCTCTCTCTCTCTCTCTCTCTTTATTTATTTATTTTTTTAAATAGAGATTCAAGCCGCTCCCGTTCACACTGTTACTACTTTCATCAGTCATCATTTCAGCTGCTCTGAACGAACGCGTTACACACACACCTACACACACACACACACACACACACATATATATATATATATATATATTATATTATATATATATATATACCTATATATATGAATAACTTGATCACGAAGTATATAAAACGTGATGCTATGTATAAATAAAGGTTTTTTGCCACGAAGGAAAAAATGAAAAAGCTATCTCGCTTTTTCATTTTTTCCTTCGTGGCAAAAAACCTTTATTTACCTATTATATATATATATATATATATATATATATATATATATATATATATATATATATATATATATATATATATATATATATATATGTGTGTGTGTGTGTGTGTGTGTGTGTGTGTCTTTGTGTGTGTGTGTGTGTGTGTGTGTATGTAAGTGAGTGAAACCTGTGCTCCCAACCTGTGCTCATCGTGCTTCCACGGGAGAACTAGAAACGCCACCTGTCATGATAACTAATTGTTACCAATTTCTTGACACGCAGTGATTATCGAAATTTGCACGCGCGAAGGTCGTTAAGACTTGATAATTCGGGAATGACAACGAATTACGTCAATCAGAGGAGGAAGTTAGTTCGGCGTCGGTGCTTTCTTGTAATTATGCAATCGGTGGTTCAGTCTCGGATTTCACTTTCGATTCTCGGCGATGACTTCTGTGCGGTCCTCTTGTCCGGATGGGATGGATTCTTTGGCTTATTTGTATTATATAGGACTTTTTCTCTATATTTACAATGGTATGTGCTGTTATATATACATATAAGTTTTATACAGTGTATATATATATATATATATATATATATATATATATATATAGAGAGAGAGAGAGAGAGAGAGAGAGAGCAAATAAACGAGTTTGGTTACTTTTTACTTGTACTAAGTGAATTTCAATTAATTCCTTTTTAGATGTTATAGTGCTCCTACATTTATGAGAAGGAATTTGATTGTTTGCAAGAGTAACGGCTGCTTTTAAATGCACCGTTTTAATCATTTCAATTATTGGATTTTTACGCTTCTAAAAATAGACCATTTCACGCCTTCCTCGTAAGTTGTCTCTGATGTATTACTTAATTTCCACCAAGATGTCCAAGAAACTGATTCACTTTGACGTTGGCTTTTGAGAGAAACAATAGTAAATCATTTACACCTCTTTAATATATTTTCATATATGTTAACCGAAGGGGAATTTTTTTAGTTGATGATAATTTCGTCCTCTCCGTGGGTTCGGACCAGCGCCCAGAGAGCTGAGGATATATATATATATATATATATATATATATATATATATATATATATATATATATTATATATATATATAAAATGTATATTCATTTGGAGGATAGCAGCAATGCGTCAAATTGTGATCGAGTATTGAAGCGAAAACTTAGGTTTTAGCAAGATCCAGACTTGGGGTTTTATAAAACCCTTTTAAAATTCATTCTGAACTGTCTTATGATATGATATTACTCCTGTCTGTTAATGTTGCATTAAGTTGTTATGGTGTCTTTTTAAAAAAAGTTAAGTTTTTACCTATAATTTGTTTGGATTTTTCAATGGCATCCCTAGTATCACAAGCTGTAGGTTCGTTTTCAAGTGATTTCCACCATAACAAATATAACCGGTTATGACGTCAATTCTTAATCCTTTTATATTATTGTTGTCGTCGAATGTTGATTATTATGTTCATTGCTGTTGAACTACCGAAACGAATCATTAGTAAAGAACTTTACAGTGTAAGAGTTAGCTTATAAATCCTTAAGATCATTGTATGATGATTTTTGTAGATTTCTTTTTACTTTCAGAACCAGATGTTTTTCAATTATGGTCGGTTAAGTAATTATGAGAATTTAGATGGTATTAGAGTAAAAGAGTTTTGCCAATTTTAAGTTCATGAACTTTGTACGTGATTATTTCCTTTTTACGAGACAAATATTTTCCTTTAATCTAAGTTATTTCAGATAGTCTATTTAGCTGATTAAATTAAGTCAAGTTTTACGATTTCATTATGTCATAGTGTTTTAAATTTGACTACTAAATAAAGGCAAGTAACATATCTCATTTGAAATCTTCAGAGAAACTTTACAGCACTTTGTACTTTCAGTGTGATACTAATACGATTGTCACTGTATTAACCTGCCAAGTGCATTATATCTCCGTATGAAAATGAACGAGATTAGAGCATTGCACGTACTTAAGGAAGGCATGGAGGTCCGTGAAAATTTGTGGTTTGAATGGCAATTTTGAAGAAAAACATTAATGAAGAACGTGTTTTGTATGTAATTAAAAAAAAAGTGATAAGGAAAAAAAAGTGTTACCAAATACGCTGTTGTTAATAACATTCTTCCCCCTGGGTTCGTTGCGTGAAATGTTTGATAAGAATTGGGAAAGATCTCTTTAGAAAAGAGCCACGACCACGTAATTGACAAGAGTAAGCAAGAGACTGCACTTATTTACCTAGAGGACAGCTGCAAAGTCAGTATTACGTACTAGGTAGTCTTCTGATGTTTGTGGTAACTCCAGAAAAGAAATGCGTGCCAAATACTTCTACTATTTCACATGCATACATGTATAATGAATAATTACATTCACATAAACGCGCACATACCATCTATCTATCTTTCTATCTATCTATTTATCTATCTATCTATCTATCTATCTTGCAAACCTACATACTCTCAGTTTTCCTTCCAGCGCTGAATAACCTTATTTATCTCAGAGCTTGGCCTTTGGCCTCAACTCTCTCTCTCTCTCTCTCTCTCTCTCTCTCTCTCTCTCTCTCTCTCTCTCTCTCTATATATATATATATATATATATATATATATATATATATATATATATATATATATACATACACACAATCTTCAGCAACCTATCGCCCTTCACTCTTGTTGCTTGACCAAACCTTGTCAAAATACTGTTGAGCGCTCCTTTCACTTACACGAACGTTATTATTAGTTCTGGTGCGTAGCTCTGTCAGCGTGGAATCAGAGGAATTTGTTTCTCTTGATTAGAAATTATTTTCTCGATATAATGTGACTTGGATCCCACAAAAAACTGCAGGTCCCGTTACTAGGTAACCAATTGATTCCTAGCCACGTAAGAATATCTAATCCTTCGGGCCAGCTCTAGGAGAGCTGCTAATCAGCTCAGTGGTCTGGTTA
>NC_087210.1:31928791-31948791 GCF_015104395.2 Macrobrachium nipponense
ATATATATATATATATATATATATATATATATATATCTCAAATGAACAAACAAAACAATAATTTAAATAGAATGTTTTTGCTGAGAAAAAGCATTTCCCTATTGCTTTGGATCCCAAAGATCAACACAAATCAGTTACGTGTCACAAACAGAAGGAAACCTAAAAAGATATACTGATGAAATTTCAAAGAATAGTTTATACATCCTCACGTATATAGAGTTACTAATATATATATATATATATATATATATATATATATATATATAGTATTAGTAACTGTATATACGTGGGGATGTAGAAGTACCCATCCAAACTCATCGCGATTATATGGGAATGTAACCCATATTTGTGTTTGGTATTGATATCTTGATGTAAAATACAGTCTCCAAGAAGTTGCATTTCTACGATGGCCTGATGATATACAGATATAAAACTTGGAGCAATGCTTCGCCGAATTTTAGGAGTGTATTAGGCATTTGTCTTTTACCACGAAAATTTTCAAGTAATATTACGAAAATATTAAAATTGAGATGACCAAAGTATAGAGTTAAACTATACATGTAATTCATGATGATTATGCAGTAGATTAGAAAGGGAAATTGCCAAAGGCATAAAAGGAGATTTTATTTAAATCACACATATTTAAATTATTTTATTTCCAAAGGAATATTTATTCATTAATGATCCTTCGGAAAGGTCACCGACTTTCGGTTGCACGAAATATAAACCATTCTTGAACTTTTATCACTATATCTTTTTAGGTTTCCTTCTGTTTGCGACACGCAACTGATTTGTGTTGATCTTTGGGTTCCAAGGCAATTGGGAAATGCTTTTATTCAGTAAAAACATTAGTTTTAAATTATTGTTTTGTTTGTTCATTCTATATATATATATATATATATATATATATATATATATATATATATATAATATATATATATATATATATATATATATATAATATATGTATACATACACACACACACACATATATATATATATACATATAAAGTATATACAAGTATAATATATAATATATATATATATATATATATATATATATATATATATATAATATTTATTATATATAAAGGTTTTTTGCCACGAAGGAAAAAAAAATGAAAAAGCGAGGTAGCCAAGGGTCCGAACAGGACCGAAAGTACTTGGCTATCTCGCTTTTTCCTTTTTTTTCCTTCGTGGCAAAAAAAAAACCCTTTATTTATACATAGCATCACGTTTTATATACTTCGTGATCAAGTTATTCATATATATATATATATATATATATATATATATATATATATATATATATATTATATATTATATGCTTAAAAAATCACAGTAGATGCACGTGACTTCATAAATAAGCGAATACCACTGGAAAATAATAATCAGAAATCCAAGCGCTTTCGTCTTTACTCAGACATCGTCAAGGAGTTGACGATGTCTGAGTAAAGACGAAAGCGCTTGGATTTCTGACTATTATTTTCCTGTGGTATTCGCTTATATATATTATATATACACCTAGTAGATATATATATTATATATCTGCTAGGTACTTGTTGAGGCTTAGTTCATTTATTCTCGTATTAGGTTCAGTGTTTGTAGTAAAATTCTTACTCTGAAAATGCAAGAATATCGAGAAGTCAAAAGGTCACTATAACTAGAGCAAATATTCATGTCCAAGTATAACATTACTGACATTTTGAAAGAGAGGATGTGAGAAAGTATGGAAACCCCGGGGCTTAAATGACAAGTGGTCATGATGCAATAGGCACTGCTGCACTCAGACGATTATCCCATGCCTGAATAACTCGAAGAAAGGAATATGGAAGAAATGTGCTCTGCCCTCAGAGCAAATCGGAGACCACCCCAACCATTATCGAGAGTATGGGAGTCCGCCATAGACAAAATGTTAGACGGATGATGTGTAGCCCTTCCATGTCCGTGAATTGTGGTTACTTGAATGCGAAATGGGGCTCGTTGAATTCGACATGCTTGGTAATTGATGGAAAATGGAGGGCGGTATGGGACTGTGTCGTTCGTCGGTTGAATGGAATCCTCGTGTAGGAGGGAAGGCGCTTTCTTTGTGTGGTCTCCGAAATGTTTTGTCGGGGCTCAGTTCTAATGATGTTTATTGAAGGTGAAAGGTTGGCTTCAATATTTTCTCCTGGTCTGTTCGTTACGTCTTTGTATTTAGGATTGTTAAGGAAAATTTTAAACGTGTAGTAGATTTATATTTGATAAATACACCACCTGTAACAAAAACAACAAACGTGATATGATAACAATAAATAATTAATAAATATATTATTAATATAAGTATAATAATAATAATAATAAATAATAATTAATAAATAATAATAATAATAATAATAATAATAATAGAATAATAATATAATATTATTAATAATAATAATAATAATAATATAATAATATTAATAATAATAATAATATAATATTAAATAATAATAATAAATTAATATAATAATAATAATGGCGGCATTTGAGAATTACTGAGGCATTTCTGACGACTTCATTTTCCTTATGTATATGTGGTAACGAGAAAGAATATTTTATCCTGAATTTCTTTCTTGACAGTATAATAAAAATAACTGGAAGTATGATCCTTACGTAAACATGTTTCAGACTCCATCTTCGTTTGCTTTAGTGAAAAGATACCGCCATTTGCAGCATGGTCGGATTGTACCTTGATGTCAGCAGTATTTATTCTTAAGTAATGATCAGTCGCCAAAGATTCTTACCGAGTTCCGTAAAGATTAGAAAAAAGTGAATTTCGGGGGGATCGAGATTGACGTGTGACCTTGTAAATGTTCTGGTCACAATTACTAGCGTACAACCATCGCCACCCTCCAGGGTAGGTGCCCGAAAAATGTCACCATTTTCGCAGAAAATAAAGTGGTGACCTTTAGGTAGATATAAGGTTAGTGCAATGATTTTCATGCCATTAGCCATCCACCTGATGAGTACCTACATACCAAGTTTAATGAAAACCCTAGAAAAAAAAATAAGACGCTGAAAAGTAAAATGGTGGCCTTAAAATGAACAAGTGACCTTGATAATATAGGTTGAGTTTGAGAATTTGTCATTAAAGTAATAATCAAATTACAAGTTTCATCAAAATCTAAGGATAGTAAAATAATGTCACTAGTGACCTTGATAAATAGGCCCAGGTCAAGAGTCTGTGGAGAAGGCTGTCTGTCATCACCAGTCAGGTTCAGAGAAAAATTAAATATCGACTGTAATAATGACATGTGACCTTGAAAAACAGGCTAAAATGAAAATATCTATAGAAGTAACTGCAACCATCAGTGTTTTTTTAGGTAGAAGGGTAAGATATATCTTTATTTTTATCTGAAATTGACGTGTAACTTTGAAAAATAGGCCAATTAACTACAATTTTATAAGAAAGTGACCTCCACCTTACAAGGTGCCCATGTATCGTACGATACAGTTAAAAATTGATCAGAATAATTAACAGTTATATATATATATTTTTATGGTGGCTATGAAGTTCGTGCAATACCTATCTTTGTCTCATAATATTTATTTGATCTTGTTTTCCATAAATCTGTTAATGCGATTTTCATGCCCTGTAACAAGTCAATATATTTCAGCTTCATTTCTGCAGAAGAGGAGAAGGAAGCCACACTGTCCTCTTATTGATGTGTGATGTTTTCAGGGCGATGTCATGGATTGATTTTCATCTTGAACATTATGATTTATCAGATTGGGGACTAACAGCTTGATAACTTTTCTTCCCTAACCATTGCAAATTATTGCAATTTTTGCGGCAGTGTTAAACGTAGCATGTAATCGTTACCAGTGGATGAAGAGTGCAAAGAACCTGACATTTGTAGGTGTGCGTGTGTTTTAGTCCCTTTGCTTTTTTTTCTAATAAATGGAAAGTGCAATTTCTTGTATGTTTGATTGTGTGTTGGTAGTTTGCTTGCATGAGAGAAGGTCTCCCCCTTTGATCCTCGTGGGTCATGGCCGGCTTTTAGTCTTCTCTTTTCTGTATTTTGGAACCCACAGGTTGTAAAATGACTATAGTTTTATAGTGCTGGTTTCGAAAGGTATTCTTGCTGGTGCTGAAGATCCAAGAATCGTTGAAGTTGTTGTCAAGGTTATATTTAGTCATCCTTGTCGACTCCTAGATGCTGGTTCGGCTTTGATAACGGTATGGACCGAGGTAACGTAAGGTGATGCTTGTGCAAGCATAAAGATTTATTCGGGTTAATGACTAAGAGCTGAATGCCCTTTGAATTAAAAAATATGAAATTTTGAATACGAACATTTTGCCGAATATTTATTTTGAAAATTCTGTAAATACGTAGATTTAAGTGTGCATGCGGACATGACTATGATTTGAGCAAACTAAGATTTATTGAAAATATTTCTTTTTGCTATTTCACTGAGATAGCTGCGCGTGTGTATGGTCTCCAGATATGATTATTATGCTAATAATTCCGCGTAACTGAATTCTTTCACAAGGAACTTCACAGTTGCCGTGTGTTATTTCAATATTTGCATCTTGTAAAGAATCTAGGTAAGGAAAATATCAACCCATGGTGCTTTATGCTGGAAGATTTTTTTTCTGTGTAAATTGAATTTTTATTTCAATTTTTTTTTTACTAGCTCCACGTTTATGTATTTATACTCTATTTACCATTTATAAAAGTTGATTTATGTAAGTGTCATTTTGTGATTCTGATGTAGGTGGAGCTATTTTTGTTCTGGATATTAATCTTTTATTCCTTTTATTGTAGTAATTGTATTATTGCTTTTGAGCTACGCGTTTGGCTGACATCATGGTTACATCAAAATCTTGTTCGAGTTATTAATGTCACTCACAGCTCCTTAAGTCTTGACGTCATGAGACTGGAGTCGTTGAAAAAAAATAGTTACATTTTTCATTGTTACAGTCGTGTGGATCATAGTTTCTTGTAAAAGAATAAGGATAAACAGCTTTCATATGAGTGACGGTTAAAATGAGAGATCTCAAAGCAAAAAAAAAAAAAAAAAACCTTCCCGAGAGACGAGAGAGAGAGATTTCCCGAGAGAGAGAGAGAGACGAGAGAGAGAGAAGAGAGTTGGGAGTTAGGAGAGAGAGAGAGAGAGAGAGAGAGAGAGATATGACCCAATAACATGTCACCAACTGACCCGTTCTCTGTTTTTCTCAGCATAACGGTTGATGAGTTTCTTATCGGGTCCAATAGACTCTTGCCACTATTCGAGAAAATGTTCTTATAGTGACTTTGTTCTTTCTGATCTATTGGCTGCCTACTGGTTTAGGTACGGCTATCGATGACAAGTAGTATTCGTTTGTCTTAGTGAAGATGCGTGCACTACACTATCACGTGGGGGGGAGGCGGGGTTAGCGCCGTCAGTGCACCTCACAGGGTGCACTGTAGGCATCACTTGAAGTTCTTTGTGGAAAAACAAGTATTCAAAGTCCAGTTAAAACCAGTACAGCAGGTAAACAGAACAGCTCAACTGGTGATTAAAAAGAAACAATCTTATATATCTCTAACAACAAACGCGTCTAGTTCGTACTACATTCCCTGGATTACATTCAGTAAGCCACCGTGATATTTAGTCTAAGCAGATCTCAATAACATTTTTACGAGTTTTTAAGAGCTTTGTGTACCTGCAGCCCAGGATTTCTCAGGAAGAGTTTTTATATTTGACATAGAAAAATTAAAATACCCCAAATATTTTGTTGAATGTGCTTTGCAGAAAGCTCATACAACTTTTTATTCAGTAACTACGAGATTGGCGTTTAACAATGAAAATGTACTTATTTTACCGTATAGTGATCTACGGAGGGTTCCAAGTTTTTGCAAGAATCTCAACATTAATGTTGTTTTTAAATTTTAAAATACCTTGGAAATCATTCTAATAAGGAATTCTCTTAGTTTTTAGGGCTGCATTGACGGAGTTCTTGCATAAATAGCAAGTGTTTTTATATAAGACAATCTGGGAAGGGACTGGAAATAAGAATTAAGCAATGCAGATATAGTGTGAGAACGGAGCAGAAAGTTAAGTAGTATATCTTAGTTTTACCAGACCACTGAGCTGATTAACAGCTCTCCTAGGGCTGGCCCGAAGGATTAGATATTTTTACGTGGCTAGGAACCAATGGTTACCTAGCAAACGGGACCTAACAGCTTATTGTGGGATCCGAACCACACTATATCGAGAAATGAACTTCTATCACCAGAACTTTAAATTTCTCTGATTCCGCGTTGACCGAGCCGGGAATCGAACCTGGGACCACCGGATTGGCAGCCCAGCTCGAAAACCACTCGTCCAGCGTGGAACTGAGAACGGAGCAAATGTCGAATGCTTCATTTTTACACATTAATAAGTTTAAGAATATGATTCATGGGGGGAGGGGGCAAAAGTTGTTTTATATTGTAACAGTATACCTCGTAGTTATGTTATTGAAGCTGCATTGATTAGATATCACCGTGACTTATTGAATGGACTGTAAGCCAGGGTATTTACAAACTAGAAGCATTTGTCGTTGTAGAGATTTGTAAGATTTTTTCTTTTTAATCACCTGTTGAGCTGTTCTGTACCTGCTGTACTGACTGGTTTTAACCGGACTTTGAATACTTGTCTTATAATTTTTTCAGTAGTTGTTTACTTTGATAGATGTTCTCGGTGTCTTTAGCATTGTACCTCGAAAATGTGTTGAAATAACACGAAACCGCTTTGTACTCCTTTTATTTTTCCTGTTGTCTTAGCTAAATATTACCACACGTTACTTAGTGACATTTGCACTTACACACACACACACACATACACACACACACACACACACACACACACACACACACATATATATATATATATATATATTATATATATATTATATATATATATATATGTGTGTGTGTGTGTGCTGTGTGTGTGTGTGGTGGTGGTTTGTGTGTGTGTGTGTGTGTGTGTGTGTTATGCGGTGTTGGTTGTGGTGTTGGAGTTTTTTTATTAAGTTTTTTCTATTAAGAAAAGAGAATGCTTATGAATAATCTAACGTGAATAGCGTCTTTAACTCTGAAAGAGAGCAGTCAATATATAAAAAAAGGCATGTGTTTTGTGTGGAGTTTGAACTGAAGGAATGGAAATTGTTCTGAACTCAGTGCGTGACTATTGAGATATTGAATAAGATACTCTTGGTTCCACGAAATAGTAATTATGATTATTTAAAGTTAATTTGCATTGTGCTTTTAGTTTGTTTGAGGTATGTTACTCCGAGAGTAGCAAGATTTTCTTTCTGATTCGTACCGTATCAAAAATGATATGCACCCATTTTTAAAAACTTTCTTGGTTTTAAAAATGTCACCACCAAAATCGTACATTGATGAAGCCGAATATTGGCCGTTCAGTTGTTATCTGCAGATCATAGGAAGATTAGTATTTTAGCAGAATGACTTTCTTTTCACCAAGGCATTCGTCCTTTGAGGTTTGTTTCATCTGAATATTTTTAGTTTGGAGTTATGTAAAAAAAATTACAAGGCCAGGTACTTTAAAGGAAATGTGTCAGTGCAGCACTTTTATGGAGTGCTCTTTTTTCCTTCTAGATTTCTTTGCTTCTTTATTAAGGCGGTGGCTTCTATTCTGTACGAGTCCAGAGCGACTATTGCCATATTCCTAGTATTCCTTTCCACGGGCAGTGAACTTCGTCTTGATATTTGTTTATCACAGGACATCCATTGTTAAGAATGTGCGGAGCAAATAGGAAGAAAAGGTGATTGTTGTCTGATTAATTGACCATTTGTCAACAAGAGCAGCCCGCAATTCTATGGAATAATGGGAGGCGATCAGTGCTCATAACGTTTTAGAGTTGGTCCCCTTCCTCATAGACAGTAATGGTGAAGGCCGATTTCTATTATCTGCCTTTTCATGATGGCCTATATTCACATACCTTTCAGACACACAAAGCCGTTTTCATTGTTCGTGCCGCCTATATGGGCCTGCAGATTGGAGATCAGTTGCAGTAATCAGCGTGAAAAATTGAAATGTCTCTGGAGGGTGTTGTAACGTAATGGCAACCTCCTGTCCAACATCGCTCACATTCATGTAAAGTTAAGTTCTCTTTCGCGGACCACCGAGCTCAGAGAATCACCCGTGCAGCCCCTTCCCCAGTCTCAGTTCTAGATTATCTCTAGTGTCGGCGAGTCTTGTCATGCCTATTTCATTGTAATTACCTGCTCGCTGATGTTGATATTTTATGCTTTTCATTTTCTTGGCTTATACAGACAACCGAAGGAGACCCCACACTGTGGTTGCCCTTAGTTCAACATTCAGCGTACAGCGCTAAGAAAAATTATTAAAAACACAATGTCCTTGTGCAAAAGCCAGCAAGATGCCTAATGAATTAGGTTAGGTCAAAAGCTAAAGAAACTGATTCCCCGACAAAGCTGAAGTGATCCACAGCTCAAGACGAAATAACGTTAAAAAAAAAGAAAAAACGGAAGCATTTTGGGACCAGGTCGTTTTACCGTTATCGAAAGTTCCACCAAAGATCCAGTCACGAAATGGAACAGTGCTCATGTCAATCATTCAAGGTCACCAGAACAACATGTTCCTGCTGTTCTTAGGAATTTGTGTAATCTCTCCTTTCTCCTTCGACTTTTTATCAATCGGGAACCATCTGAGGGCCATGGCCACCCGCGTCCCGCCCTCCTCTTCTCTCTGGGGTAGGTCTCTTCAGTGGGGGGGGGGGGGGGGGGGGGGGGGGGGTACCTCACCCAGGGTACTATCTGTCTTCCTTATTTGGCCTCGTTGTCTCCTGTCTGTTGGTACATTACTTTCATCCCGATAATGCTGCTCCGATACATCATTATTCTCCAGGGGGTCCTGATGAAAGGGAAAGTGAAAAGAGAGAGAGAGAGAGAGAGAGAGAGAGAGAGAGAGAGAGAGAGAGAGAGAGAGAGAGAGGAATTCGTTCGTTGTTCCATCATTCAATTCGATCTATACTATGGAGGTCGGAACTTGATCGCATATTAGTTTAATATAATTTTTAAGGAAGGAGCTTCGTGAACAATGTGATATATATACAGAATAAATAATAATGACTGCATCTCATATTGACATCAAGAAGGTAGTAGTGCTATAGTCATCCGCTGAATGCAAATAAGAAATAACAAGACCAGTTGATGGAAAAACTTTTCTCTCTACTCCAGCCAGTGGAGGAATGAGGTATTGACTTTTGTGGAGATTAGTAGTCTTCGGAAGCATCATTACCTAAAAGGGTTGTTATGACACCAAAGCATCGGCAATAAACGATGTAATTTGGTTAGGAAACGGATTATCCATATTGTATCCCCTGGCGCTGTCGAGATAAGACAGAACCCTCGGGATTAGTATGTGCAAAGTAGCACGGGTTCCGCGTAATGGAAGAAGACAGTCCCTGAGTGGGGTCCTTTGCGCCCCGTCGTGTGGAAAACGATGTCTTGTTGATAAAGTGCCGTAATAAGGTGCGTAGGATGGGGCGAACCTCATGGGGTCTGCGGGAATGTGGCCGAGAGACATTTTGTAGTGCTAGAGAAAGTTGGAGGTGTAATGGGGCGAAGAGGATCAGGATTTTAGTCTTGTCGAGATTGGCGTTTCAGGTTTAAATGTGATTATTGGAGGTTATTCCGCTGGAAACTTGTGACGGAATATTCTGAGTAAGTTTCATTCGTGTATCTATACTAGCATCATTTTTGGTATTGTTCATTACTTTACGGAGTGGGTGTAACCGACTAATGCAAGTTACAAGTATTTAATAGCAAAAAAGTACACTATAAACTCGTTTTAACATTAAAATTAAAATTTGAATGTATCCTCTACGATAGTTTGAAATTATATATTTACTATGAGATTCACAGCCGGTGTCCCAGTGTTTTTCGGGAATCAAATTTCATCGACGTATCCGACAAAGGTGACACTTTGTCACAGGGTATCTTATAGCCCTACCTTATTTTTGACTGTATTCTGTATTGCGAAATTGCATGATTCTGGTAATTATAAAATTAACACCGACTCCGTATAGACATCGCCAGCAAGCTCAGAGGAATGTCTTTCGAAGGTTTAATGACGTAACTTTATGAGGTCATTAACTTGCCTCCTTGTCGATGGATTATAGGCTATTCGTGAAAAAGTCTCAACCTCTGGCAACAATGGAATACAACCAATGCTCCTTGTTTACACTTTTTAATAGTGGTTAGTAGTAGTAGTAGTAGTAGCCTTGGATGTCCGAGTGTACTCCTTATCCAAAAAAAGGCCCTTTTATTCATTTACCTGTTCAATCTTACTTAAGGTTTGCCACGGGCCTCCTCACTTCTAAACAGTTGTGCAAGTCGAATCACAAAAGCTGTCCTGCAACCACGGGAACAATGACTTGTCATAGCCGCCATTCTTGAAGCCTTGACAAGGTACGAATATTCATTCAGAATTTCAGAGACAACTGTTTGTCGTCATCACCTTGTGGGAGGAGTCAATACGTCATTATGTTACGTCACGTATAACTTTGAACCCATACATTAGAGTGTACCGCCACTGGCTTCGGCTGATTTATTTTACTCTTATGAATATACTTTTTTCTAATATTAGTAATAAAGAATGCTGCCAAAAATTAGGTAGGGATGGAAAGTATACTATGGCTTAGTAATGTCTTTGTCAAATGCACAGAAAAAAAAGTTATTCCGGAAAAACACCGAGACAAAGGCTCTGAATCTCATAATAGATTAAGTCAAGACAAGTGCCAATTGAATGTAATGAAAATTTACCTTTACTTATCCTCAATTATATAAACTATATATATAATCTGATATAAAATGCACAGACTAAAAGATGGACGATTAATGCTTGAGATACATTTAGTTATTCATGTTAAAAAATATATTTTAAACTGATAGATGAAATCACCATAGTCATTGAATTTCGCCGAAAAAATTACGGGTCATTAGATTTTGACGCTGCTTGAAATAACGCGTAAATCGGATCTGTTTACTCTGGGCACGATTAATTTACTGCAAGCATCAAAAGGGTTTACTGTTTTATTGTGCTGGTTTTGCGAGCACCATTATCGATGCCTTCTTGGTTTTTTTAGCAGTGTTTGGTTTAGTTATATTTTTTTTTATTCAGTGGATTCCATGTCATTCAGTTTAATTTTGTTGTTGTTATACATACATACATATATATTATATATATATATATATATATATATATATATATATATATATATATATATAACGATATGTGTGTGTGTTATCCTCTCTCGTTCCCTTACTCAAAGAATTAAAAAGAAATGACACCTACCTTTTGAAAATTCTTTAACCGGTATCTCTTCTATTATTAGTTATACCACCAGGTAACTAAGGATAAAACAAGACTCCGGAACTATCAGTAATACAAACATTATTTCCAAACTTAACATGATGACAAAAAAGAGAAATTAATTAAAGAAGTTAGGGGCTTGAAGTGTCCCCCAAATACGTCATATTCATCATATTAATTATCTCCATATTATACACTTTCATCACATTAATTAATCTATGGAGTGTCTTAGTCTGTCATGACCAAAGCCTTACCAAGATTCACAAAAATCCCCTAAAATATCCATGCCCCTAGTTTGCAAGATATATATATATATATTATATTTATATATATATATATATATATATATATATATATAATATATATATAATATATATATATAATATAATATATATTAAATTAATATAATATATAATATATATATATTATATATAAAATAATAATATAATATTATATATAATTAAATATTATTATATATATATTCAAAGCCTTGAATCCAAATGCAAGAAAATGAAGTAATTCTGATGTCCGTAGCCCATGGTCAGGTCGCCAGCGTGACCTCGTTCTGATACTCCGGATGTGGGTTCAAATCATGCTACGGACATCAGAATTACCTAAGATTCTTGCATTTGGATGCTAATGCTTTGTAGTGAAATCGCATCCAAAAAGTACGAAGAATTCGAGAAGTTAAGAGGAGAGGAGCGCATTTCGATTATTACAAAACAACAACAACAACAACAACATCAAAACTCACACACACAGACACACACACACACACACACACACACATATATATATAATATATATGTGTGGTTATATTATATTTAATTTTATGTATGTATACTATTTTTTAAATAGAGAAATAGACCTGGTTGATCGTTACAGTTAGATCCTTTGAATGCTTTTGTCACCCTGCAGTGTCTTTTATTTTTTGGTGGTTGTCGTTGGGTTGAAAGGGGGGGGGGGGTGGGGGGGGGGGGGGGGGGGGGGGGGGGGGGGGGGGGTTGCCTGTGAGGTTGTTCTCTTTGAATTCCGAATGAACCACAATCACTTGAAATCTGACCAGATTGATTTCCACGGGGAAAAAGTAAAGATAATAGTTTCTAGTGCGGATAAAAATCCACTGACTAAATAATAATTTAGAATTTGGGTTCTACCTTTTTTACAATATCATGAATAAAGTTACTTTAAAAGCCATATCTGAACTTAGGAGTTCATTTTGTAAACATGAATTTCCGTGTTTACCATTTTGGCAAGAGGAACTAAGGTCATATTTAAACTGGGATTCCTGCATTCTCATGTTTTTTTTTTTTTTTCAGTCATCCTCAGATTTTTAAATTTAAGATGAAGATTAATGATTCATTAATTCAGCCAAAAATTTATTTTTATTTTTGTAATTACCCTTGGGATTTTTCTTAAGCTGGATGCTTACAGTGTGACAGAACTGTTGTACAATAAGAAAATATCTTGTTTTACGTAATTTCTTCCCTTTGTGTGTGTGTTCCGAAGAATAAACGTTTTCTACTCCCTCTCGTCATCGTTCTGCATTTCTGTCTCAGATTCCCGGTATTGCAGTCTATTCAGCCCAGCGTTTCATTTGTACTTGATATTTAGCGTTATCACGATTTGTCGTTATTAGACATCGGTTTGAGAGCGATTCTCCCGTAGGGGGTTAGTGTCCTCAGTGCACTCATGCGGCGAACTTTAGGCATTACATAAGGTTCTTTGCAGCGTGCCTTCGGCCCCCAGCTGCGACCCTTTTAGTTTCTTTTACTGTACCTCCTCTCATATTTTCTTTATTTCATCTTTCCACCCTCTCCTAACAATGATTTACAGTGAAACTGCGAGGTTTTCTTCCTGTTACACTCGTAGGTCCAAACATTTCTCGTTACAAATTTGAAATTGGTAGTTTTATTTGGTTTTAATCGATTGTGTTTACGTATGATTACGTATAACTTTATCATGAAAAATCATTTTTAGTAAGAACACATAATATATGTTTGTTTATTTGTATGATACAAGTTATAATGATGAGGTATGTTGATCATCCACCTTCCAATGATCAAACTTACGAAATTGCAGCCCTCTAGCCTTCGTAGTTTTTATTTAAGGTTAATCTTAGCCATGATCGTGCGTCTGGCACCTATACAGGTGCCAACAACACAGGCCACCACCGGACTGTTGCTGAAAGTTACATGGTTTTTGACTGAGAGTCTCATAAGCTGAACAGAAAACTTGATTGCGCCGAAGAAGGTTCTGCGCATTATTTTACTCGTTTTCTAACTGTCCCACAAAGGAAACAATGCATAACAGATTTCGCCTTCGTAAGAGTTGTCGTAACGGCCATACAATATAGCAGCTACTGAGGAGCTAAAGAACCCCAGCAACAATAGAGAGCCCCAGCCACAATTTGCGTAATAATAAGGAGCTATAAAACCGCTCAACACGTCCGACGCATTTCCCTTTTCTCTCCTCTCGGAGACATTTCACGCTGGGTGATTCCTCTAAATGCCTCCGACGGTCATGAACAGATATATACCAGTTCACTCAGGGACCTTTTGATGGATTTCAAGCTCTCTCTCTCTCCTCTCTCTCTCTCTCTCTCTCTCTCTCTCTCTCTCTCTTTTCACATACATTTATGTTAATACATAAGAAGCTAATGAGAGATGTTTGCCGTACATTCTCTCTCTCTCTCTCTCTCTCTCTCTCTCTCTCTCTCTCTCAAACGCGAAGCAATATTTCTTCATATTGGTGACAGTGTCCTCTCTTGAGATCGAGTTGTTGCTCTCTCTCTCTCTCTCTCTCTCTCTCTCTCTCTCTCTCTCTCTCTCTCTCTCTCTCTGTTGCGCGCTGTAACCTTGCGTAACGATGTCAAGAGCCATAGACTGTCTTTTTCTTTATGTTGTATATGATTACGTAACTGTTGTGAATTGCTCTTAATTCTGCGTAATTTTTATTGTTTTTATAGCGTTTACGAAAGTAAATAATTACAGTGTCTACAATGCGTTTCTGTTAATGGGAAAAGGTTTATTAGCGTCTATTTTAAATAAAATATAAATATTATATATATAATATATATATATATATATATATATATACAAATAAATAATTATAGATATGATATATATATATATATATATATATATATAATAATATATATGTGTGTGTGTGTGTGTGTGTGTGTGTGTGTGTGTGTTGTGTGTATGTATACATGTAGGTAGATAGATCCACATATATGTAAATTTGCTTTTATATTTTTTAAAGTTGATAGCTCTATAATCCAAAACTATTAATCGTATGCATATGTATATTTGTGTTCCGCCCAGTAATATATATTGGTAGTATACACATTCTTTTGTTCCCATTCGTGTTTATGTTTCCTTAGTCTGTAAATTTCATGGAGATTTATTTATTGTCTTTGATGTCAAGCATATGAGGTCATACAATGCAAAAGGAGACGGTGATATTCGGTACCACCCTTTTTGAGGATAATTTTATTTGTAGTCTGAAGGCCTTTCTTATCTGATATGGTCCGAAGTTCTTGCTTTTCTGTAACAGTTTAACTTACTTTAGGACATTATCAT
The DNA here is from genome assembly GCF_015104395.2 of Macrobrachium nipponense. NCBI lineage: Eukaryota > Metazoa > Arthropoda > Malacostraca > Decapoda > Palaemonidae > Macrobrachium > Macrobrachium nipponense. The sequence continues at coordinate 31,943,728 of NC_087210.1, forward strand.
GTTGTGTGTAGGTATGCGTGTATGTATGCATGTATATATACATATATATATATATATATATATATATATATATATATATATATGTTATCTATATATATATATATATATATATATATATATATATATATATATATATGAATGTACGTACGTATATTTAGCTGAATGGCCTTACTGGTAATAATATGACTCATTGTTCCTGCCTCTTGTGTTGATTTTTCTTGACTTGTTTTTAGATATTCTGTTCTGAAGAACTTTGCATAGGAAAATAACATCTTTTACCCTTAGTTCCAAATATATGACTGCTCATTTGCGCGTGCACGCGCACGCACGCACACACACATATATATGTATAGTATATCAGTCACACAAAGAGAAGCTGTTCCCTTACAAGTTAATGGCTGTAATAATAATAATAATAATAATAATAATAATAATAAATAATATGCTTTATTTCAGCTCAGGGCCATATACATTGAATAAACAAAATACAGACAGTAACATACACAATCTAGATACATGAGACATGATAAAAAAGAAAGAGAAAATGAATAATCGGCACTTATCCACAAAATAAAGGAATACAGGAGTGCGTGCAGCCACTACCTCGTCGAGCCTCGAATTATGAAATCAATAGTGAAACCATTTTGTTGACATTTCAATATTTGTTGTTTGTATAAAGCTTCTCATTGATATTCAAGTTCACTAAATTATATCCAAGGTAATTTATGCATGATCATGATTTGCTCTTTGCTATATTTGTCGTATCTTATTCTTTCATTTCTAGTTAAGTATTTTGCCTAACTTGTGTGGAATTCCAAATAGATAATAAAGAAGCGTAAAATGATACTACCTTTCTTTCAACAGTATTTTATGTCAATATATTTTCTTGTAGAAAATTTAAGTACACTGAAATAAACTCTTGTTCAGATTTCTAGCACATTGAAAGTATCATTTTTATAAATCAATTTTCAGCGTGACATGTTCAGTAACTTTGAAGAATAAATTATAGGATTAAAAAGTGAAGAAGATAAACTGTCTTCTCGTTTTTTCATAATGGTGAATGGAAGCCCTCGTCAATTTTGCAGCCAAAGAGAGTCTGTTATTAAATTTGGGAACCGAAAATTCCCCTATATCTATCAGATACTGATTGTCTAGAGGACGAAAGACAAATGTGAGAAGTTATAAGCCAAATACACAAACAATTCAAGCGACGAGGAACTTAGATTAAAACTTGTGTTTCGTCAACAAAGTTACTCAAGTTAAGTCAGTTCGTTTCTGGAAATATGCTGACGAATACATGTGAATATTGACATACTGTATAGAGATGATAGTAATATATTGAATACAACATGCAAAGTATATTATGAGTCATCGTTTATTTTTGTCAAGAGTCTCTATTTTATTTTGAGTGAGATTTAGTAATAGACGTGAATTCATCCGATTTTGAATTACTTTATGAATTAGCGTATTAACGCTGTGAATTAAGACAATCTACTACCTTGGCTTTTTTCATGAATCGTATTTGTTCCATAGAAACTACATCAGTTATTTGTCGTTAGCAGGTGTGGAAATAATTTATTGTCTATATAACCTCTTCTAATGGAATGAGTATCTTTTCGTCTGTTTCATCTTTCCACGTTGCTAGTCCTTTCTGTATACGATTTATTACCGTTTTTACACAGTACGGTGTAAGTGCACGGTTTAGACTTGTGTCTATGGTTACGAACTGACTTTTTGACGACTACCTTGCCAAATGTAGCTTGATATATATATATATATATATATATATATATATATATATATATATATATATATATATATATATTGAAGTCTTGACTATTACTTAAATTTAACAAATTTATATCTTAATGATATTAATATAGTTTCATAGTATGTTTTTTTGCATATAAGTTTTACAATAAGATTTGTTTAAAAAAATTTCATTCCGTACATTAGTAGAGAATAGTGTAATCCGTTTGATATACTTTTTTTTATTGCATTCATGTTGATAACATGTTGAACACATCTGTGATTATTTCCCTGATACATTGAAAATCGTAAGTAAATTCCAGTTTTTGTCTCTTAGAATTATATGGTAATGTATTCGCAGTTTTTTTTTTTTTTTTTTTTTTTTTTTTTTTTTTTTTGTTTTTTTTTTTTTTTGCCTGAGTTTTATGGATTCAGACTTTACCTGGTGTTACGTTGGACAGAATTCTTTTAACTTTTTTCCCTCTCTTTTTCCCCCCTCAGGTATGTGCGGTCAATACCGTTACAAAATTTGCGGGGTCTCGTACTTTGACGCAACGGTGAGTTAGACGTTTGGTTATTAAGTGTTGTTTATTTAGGCGATGAACTATTCTATTTTTTGTGTGTTTGCCAAAGTCATTTTTGCTCTGTGAAATGTTTACTTCATGGTTGTTCTGCAAAACATCTTAGTTATGGAGTTAATGTTTTTTTTTATTTTTTTTTTATTTTTAGGAAACCATTGCTACAAAGGTTGTTTTACTATTATTTTATATTTGGCTTGTTTTGGATTTTATTTTAATATGCCAACGTCGTTTCACTTAATGAAACTTTAGACGAAACTTTGTGATTGTGACTTTTAGTATATATCACTTATTCTGGTAAGGTTTGCCGAATGGTAATTAAGAGGGAATTTGCGATACATTTTGGCATTCAGATTTCAGATTAATTTCGGATTAATTAAATAAAAAAAATGATCAGGTTTTTGCCATGGATATTTTTATTTTCGTTATATAAGTAGACGTTAATTTCCTTTATTGGATAAGTTAGGTTTTTTATTTTCAGAGTTTTGAATATCATTTGGCGTGTTTGTGCTGACTGACATACCTTTGATAATTTGTTCCCTTTGTAAGAATGAAACAGAGTAAACTGTTGTTTTGATTGGGGATCACGATCGTTGAACGGATTCTTGATATTGTACCTATATAAGGTATGTTTACACTTGCTTAAAGTATACATATGTACACACATTATTATCTAAATATATCTGTATACACACATATATACGTATATACAATTTATGCATTTTATGTAATGTATATATACATATACACTATACGTATATAGCGTAATTACATATTACATATATATACACGTACATTTATTTATATATATATATATATATGTATATATATATATTTATATATGTATGTGTGTGTTTTTATATATATAATACTGTAATGTTGTATGTTATGTATATATGTATATCTTTATATATATATAGTATTAAATCTATATCTATCTATATATAATATATGTATATATATATATATCATCTAGTTTGCTATGATTATATGGAAACGGGAAGAGGCCGCGTTCTTTACGATGCCCCACAGCAACCTCCTACCTGGCGTGCAGCATTCGCGGCAGGTGCTTGTTACAAGTAGTATTACCTAACGAAGTCCAAAAAGAAAAGGCAAAACCTAAAGCAAAAACTAAAACGGAAAAGAGAGAAAAAAAGAGAGGCGGCTAATTTTATTAAGCTTTCTCCCCGTACTCGAGCGGAAGTTATTAGGTTTGTCGCCTGCATAAGTGGTCTCTCGCCCGTCACGTTTCAGGAGTTACGCCGCCGCCGCCGCCCCGGGGAAATCTTCTGGGAACCTCCGAGCAGTGATTAGGGTCGTGTGTCTGCGTCTGTCAGTTTCCACCCCTTCTCCCTGTGTGTGTGGTACGCACAGACACAACAAATCTGTTTTTTTTTCTCTCTCTCTCTCGCTGTATTCACGTATATGAGCGTACATACATACATAGGCTTTTCGATTTTAAATGGAGATCGGCTTGCTAATTCTCACGAGTGTACTACATTTGGGATTTGAAGAGATAGATGGGTAGACAGCATTTACGCGGTGTTTGTGTTCCGTTTAAGTCAGCGGTGAGACAAATCAGAAGGTCACATAAGTCAGAAACTGAGTGAGAGAGTAGGAAACTGACCCATGATATCAGCCGCTACAGAGTGTTTCATTCAGTAGTCTTTTCGTTTCAATACTATAAATTAGAGAGTTGCCATAAGCTTACATTGCTCCGATGACAATGTTAATACATTTGCTTCGCAGTTTTCTTTGCAAACCAACCTGTCCTCTAGACAAATCTAAACGACTTCAGTGCCTCAACAATGATATTGGCAAAAGTAACGCTGTTCTTGGTGACAATAGTGACTAGATCTAAGACTACCAAACTTCTTTTTTTTTTTCATTCTAGGTTTGCCGTTGAAAGTTTTTGTTTCGTAAAGCAGTTAGGAAGTATTTCTTCAAAACTTTATATCATTATTTATGGCTTAACAACGCTCTTATCCTAGTTGTCTGGTAAAGCGTGGAAATCATAAAGATAAGAAATAAGAGAACGAAGTAATTGCTGTAAAATTTTTCTTCATTGACCATTTCCCAGCCAGTATTTCTCCTGTAATCCATTACTTGATTAAAAGGGTGGGCTCCAGACGCTGCTAACTTTCCTGTTTCCAGGAAGGCTGCGGCCCAATACAGTTGACCAAGGATCAGGTCCATATTTCACTGAATAGGGGTACAAATTCTCAACAGGATTTAACGTAACTTCTCTAAAGTGTCCCGCCTCGTCCTGAAACCAAATCCTTACACACACATATGTACTATATATATGTGTATGTATATACACATATATATACATATATATATATATATATATATATACACACACACACACACACACATATATATATATATATATATATATATATATATATATATATTACACGCGCGGCGCACACACACACACACACAACATATATTTAATATATATATATACATATATATATATATATATATATAATATATATATATATATCTATATATATATATATATAATTTTTTTTTTTTTTTTTTTTAGTGCAGAATCCGAGAAGACGCCGGCACCCTGATACATATCTTGCCGATGTCTGAGTTGAGTAAATAAAGGGAGAAATGGGAAAGAATTTTGCTTAATTTTGGATTATTCGTCAGTGACAGACCAACCGGAGTGAAGGTAGAAGAATATAAGAGTAGGGGAAGACGGAATCAGCGAGGGAATCCT
>NC_087210.1:31953791-31968791 GCF_015104395.2 Macrobrachium nipponense
CAGAACAGACAAAAGTCCACGAACTTCCACGGCAAACTTTCACGAAGTGCCATATATAGAAAGGAGAAAAGAAGAAAAAGAAGTTGAAATGAATAATAACTAAGTACTCATACCTAAATATGAATATTTATAATTAATAGCAATGACTTCAGGCGAGTGTATGCAATTAATAAATAAGGAATGGAACTGATCATGCGTGTAGGCTGCCCCCGCGGCAAAGGAATCAGACTCAAGATTGTGGTGAGACCATTGATCTCCTATGATTCTTGAGCATTCCATTGAGGTGTGAGAGATGTGTATTTCTGGTTATGAAGTTCACTCTCGACGTGGTTCGGAAGTCACGTAAAGCCGCTGGTCCCGTTGCTGAATAACCACTGGTTCCATGCAACGTAAATAACACCATACAAACAAACCATTGATCTCCTACGCTTTGGACTTTTGTATTGGTTGATCCACATCAGTCATTACATTGTCCTATTGGTGTGTTGCTGTTCCTATGAAGGATCGACACCCTTCACTGAGTGTCGATACCTTTATCCACTTCTGACTTCCAATGCAGAAGTCTCTTAGAGGCACAACCCAGTATTTGAGAACATTGCTTACAGGGTTCACAACTTAGCAATAAAGCAACCATATCTGAAACTTAGATGATCCACAATCTCAGGTATCCAGATAGCAGCGTGGATACCCCGAATCAATGAAGTAACTGAAAGATGTTCTCAATAAGCGTTTAATCAAGGCAAATTAAATGTAAATAAGGAGATAAGGCTTTGTGCTCCCAGATTATATATTCCAATTAAGAATGTGATTTATGAGGTGCCTTCACGTAAACGGCGTATACCATAATTTCTCTCATTATAATTGCTCAGAATACTCAGCGAGAAGACGGTCCTTGCTAGACGAAAGATTGTTGGAACGTGCCTTACTTGTATCCGCACGTTGTAAAGGAAGAAGGAAGAGATTTAGCTGTGCCATTAAACTATTACGTAAAGGAAGAGGAAGATAATGACTGTGATGACGGTGATGGAGTCTCAACGTAGAGATATGCAGAGAAAGAAGAAGAAGAAGAAGAAGGAGAAGAAGAAAAGCAGCGGGTGGTGTGCCTACGCAACAGCGCCCGGATGTTGCTGATCGTGTTTTGGTGATCCTTGTTACTTTCATGGATGGCGATGAAGTGGACTGCCAGAGGTGCCTGCTTGTTGTACGTGTTTCTTTGTTCTTTTCGTGAATGTTCCTGCTTGCTTGAGAAGTGGTTGTCTTTTTGCGATGTTTGTTGCCTAATGGACTGGCAGTTATTCATGTACAAAATTCACGAGTCAATAGGGCATCGTTTTGTTATGTGAAATACAAAACGTCATTTTTATCGTCATTGATTACATCCCGTAGGGGGGTAGTGCTGTCAGAGGACCTCATGCGGTGCACTGTAAGCATTACTTAAGGTTAGGGTTCTTTGGAGCGTGCCTTTGGTCCCGAGCTGCAACGACTTTTCGTTCCTCTTACTGTACCTCCTTTCATATTCTCTTCTTACTTTCCACCTTCTCTTACACTTACTTTCCACCTTCTCTTAACAATTGATTCTTAGTGCAACTGCGAGGTTTTCCTCCTGTTACACCTTTCAAACCTTTTACTGTCAATTTCCATTTCAGCGCTGAATGACCTCATAGGTCCCAGTGCTTCGCCTTTGGCGTAAGTTCTATATTCAACTCAATCATTGTTTACTTCTATATATCATTATCATCAGCCGTGAATTATCTTCATCACCACTAATATTGTCAGTGGAATGTTGAAGCCTCACTCCTTGTTCTAAATAGCAATCGAGAGAGAGAGAGAGAGAGAGAGAGAGAGAGAGAGAGAGAGAGAGAGAGAGAGAGAGAGAGAGGACTCACCTGTGCGGTTTCAGCTCAGTCTGCACAAGATTCTTCTTAAATTGATGTTTCCGGTGAGCTCATGTGCGATCCCTTTCCTCCGATATATCAAAGGGAGGCATTTTGACACCTGTGTAATTACTTGCAATTTGGTGGCAGAGGAGGAAGGCAATTGAAGTCTCTCAGCTCGGTGTTTGCAGGATCTTTTGCAAGAGATGAACAAAGAGGCACATTAACTCTTATGATAGCTATTACATATCGGTTATTGATGTTGCGAGCTCTTGCAGAATTGGTTTAATCAATCAAACAAGGTGTTCTTTGCAATAATGGTTCAATTTTGGGAACTGTAATTTATCCAGTCTTTGGAAATACTTGATTGACGATGATCCAGACAATCTAATTGCTTTGAAATTGTGTTGTTCTCTAGCGCTCGGTTTACAAGACCAAGTCGTGTATGTAATATGATTGATTTATGTCACTCATACCGATGAGTAGTAGAAGCACATGAGGACTTTAAGTATTTGTGTAAACATAAGTCAATTTAGCATGAGATGTGAATGGTGAATAAACACATTGCAAAAGCCCGTTATATAGACCACTAATTAATTATTGGTGAGTAAATCAAATTTTCATAGTTTTTCCATTTAAGAGGCCGATTTATACATCATTTTTACAGTCTAGGAATTGGCCATTTACTTTATGAGCACTAGCTGCACCTACTTACTTTGTCATGTTTTTGAGCTCTTGAGATGAATTTGCTCAGATTTGTAACTTCTGAATTTTTTCTGGGGATTATTCGGCATTAGTGAACATCGTTTTGAAATTCACTCTGCGTAAGAGGTGCCTTTGCGTAGAAGATTTAACCAAATTGAAGCTTGTTTAAAGTTTATGAGACTTATGAGGCCAAATGCTACAGTATTATGGGTGATTTTTTTTCCTTTTTTTTTTAAATCATTTCTGAACAGAACTAAATTGCCACAGATCCTCGGAGTTTGTCCAGACTATTAAGTAAACTACTTACGTTTATCTCGGCGAACTGATAGACTATTTCTTTTTATTTGTTATTATGTCTCCTATATATTTTCCATTTATTGATACTCGTCAGGTAATTTATACTTTCACTTGTGTATAGTCAGAAGGTGTTTTATGAAGTTAACAAAGGTAATTTTCAAATTCTTTGTGAATGATGAGGCAGTTTATAACATGCTTTCTGCTGTTCGAAGAATTTCCCCAAATTTTTTTGCTTTTCATACAATTGAACCACTGGGATACTTACTGGCCGTGAATTTTAGAGTTGTCTGATCTCCGTATTATCATGACCTCATACTTGGTAGATCAGACATCATGCTGTGATTAGGGGCGTCCGAAACCGTTCATTGTCAGGTTTCCAGGCAATTCCGCTCACCCACCTACCCTCTCACCCACCCACCACGTCTGGTCAATGGCTCGCCGTGCGCTGCTCAAGGTGAACCCTGCCGAGTTGGAACTCTTCGGTAATGAAGGTCATGCAGTTTTCTGATTGTTGTGGACTGTTGTTCTGTGACTGCTATATTGGGCAGGTTGACAGTTCGTGTGTTTGGTGTTTTCCAGATTCCTCCCGCTTTCGGTTTTGCCATTTGTATTTTCTTTCATCCATTTCAGCATAAACAAACATTTCCAACTAATTAATTGACTGCATCGTGGGTTAACTCCATCGCGTTCGACTGTTATCACCTTTCCTTTACCTCAGTCTTGCTGTTCAACGTTTCCCCTTAACTCCCTCTCGTCCCTCCCTCCTCCCTCCCTCGGAGGCCCTCCCTCCCGCTGTCCCCTCTGTGAGTCCGGAATCCCACGGTGTCTAACTGACCAAAAGGTAACTGACCATGAACCGTTGTACCGAGTAACACACTGACCGCGTACCGGTAACCAGTATATTATATTGCTCTTCTTTGTTTCGATTTGAAGTCGGCGTGAAATTCGTGTTGCTTTGTAGGGAACGTTAGTGTTTGAAACAAATAATGCATTATATCTTTATTTACATTTCTTAATAAATGGGCCGAGGAAGAATAGCGCATTTTATTTTCAGACAAAGTTTGTAGTTGGGAGGGCGGGGGGGTGTTTGTGGGGGGGGGGGGTGGGGGGTGGCACGCAGTAGTTTTTCTCTGTCCGTCAGTGAGTGTCAATGAAAGGTTAACGTCGTTGTTTTCCTAAAATGTTGAAGTGATTTCATTCAGACTTGGTACAAAGGCAGACCATCATGTCTACAATAGTAGATGTGCATGATTTGATGTCGCCCGTCTGTCTGTAAGAATGAGTTTATACCTTGTATTTATTTTTTTCGGGAGGGCGCGGTGTAAAGATTTTGCTAAAGGAGGAATTTATTGTTCCTTAACCATAGAGACTTCATATTTGGCATGTGCATTCTGCTAAAGAAGCCCTGTCAAATTGCATCTTGTTAGTGACCTGATTTTGACCATGAACTCTTATGTTAAAAACGAATATCAAGTGGGTGAATGATGCTTCACAATCACCTCATCGATAAAATGTCTCTTTTTACAATAACCGTACTTGTATTTTCCTCGGCAGTTCCCTGTGGAACTGCTTTTAGAGTAAAACTGGCACAGTTCATCAGTGGGGGATCTGTATTGCTTTCAGCAATACTTGCAGAAAACGTGATCTCAAGAAACAGAAGCTTCGCATCGCTAAGGATTCTTCGAATTACGTGAAATAGTCCAAATTATCAAGACAAATCGCCATGACAGATTCAGGAGTCCGGACTTTTTAAAAATTTTATTTTTGTAAGACAGTGCCTACTTCATTCTCTCTGCCGATACATTTTGAGAATCTCCTCCTTCGGTTTTCTCAATTCCTGTAGCCATTTTTCTCATGGGAAGAGTTTCCCCTCCTCCCCCCCCCCCCCCCCCCCCCCCCCCCCCCCCCCCCCCCCCCCCTCCCTTGTTCAGCTTGATTTAATCCAAGAGGATTGATCCTTTTAATCTTCTTGGAGTTGATGACGTAATGGGGTGTTGAAAAATGATCTTCATTATTTAGCATCACCTCTTTTGATGCAAACTTCCAATTTGAAGTTTTGCTCCTGGTGCCAAAATATTATTCATAGGTCTGGATTCTGGAATGTTGACTTGGGTGTCATCGAGTGGTCCATTGCTCTTGATAGCTCGGCTAACAGGAAAAGGACCTAAGATGGTCGGTGTCGATTGTGAGAAGTTGGTGAAAATACGGAATAACTGAATATATGCGTTGCATATTATGATCACTGTATCTACTGCAGTACCTACTACATTATTGTAATTATATTTGAGCGGAATTTAATATGGTAAAATTAATGTTGGAGGAGGGAACAAATTTTTACCGAAATATAAGATGCTGTCTATTTCATTTGTGTGTTTGTATGGATATCTTTACTGCGGCACGGGCACACTGATAAACATATGTATGTATATATATATATATATATATATATATATATATATATATATATATATATATATATACACACACACATATATACACACACACAAACAAAATCTTAAATTGCAATTACTTAGAATATTCTTCCCTTACTAACAAAAGCAAAGTAATATTGAAAATGATGAAACTTTTGAAATGTTGCCGTTGACAAATGAACTTGGCGCGATATTTGTGTGTATATTAATGCTCTTGTGGTAGTACGTACACTCTACGTCACTATTGAAGCTTTTGGCTTCGCCGGCAGGAGGAGTTACAGGAGGTGCCTCATATTCCTGCCTCGGGAACCTGCAATCATTCCCGGACTTGTTTCAGTAGCGCACTCTCTTGGAATCTTGTTATAGGGTTGCTAGTCAGTAAAAATGTACACGTTATTCTGTGGTGGGGGGAGGGGTAGCAGTGCTGTCAGTGTGGTGCACTGTAGGTATTGCATAAGGGTGTATGTCCCGTAGGAGGGGAGTGCCGTCATTGGACCTCATGCAGTGCACTGTAGGCATTACTTAAGGTTCTTTGCAGAGTGACTTCGGGCCCCTAGCGGCAACCACTTTCGTTCCTCTTACTGTACCTCCTTTCATATTATCTTTCTTCATCTTACTTTCCACCCTCTCCTAACACTTGATTCATAGTGCAATTGCAAGGTTATCCTCTTGTTAAACCTTTCAAACACTCTTACTCTCAATTTCCATTTCAGCGCTGAATGACCGCATAAGTCCCAGTGCTTGCTCTTTGGCCTAAATTCAAAATTCAACTCAACTCAGTTTAAGGGTCTTTGCAGCGCTCTTTAGGCCCCTAGCTGCAATTCTCTCTGCAACCTTTCTCACTTCTTTTACTGTACCTCCGTGCATGTTCTGTTTCTTCCATCTGACTTTCCAACCTCTCTAAAAAAATAATTGTTTCCTTGTGCAACTGGAAGGTTTTCCTCCTGTTACACCTTTCAAACCTTTTACTCTCAATTTCCATTTCAGCGCTGAATAGCCCTCATAGGTCCCAGTGCTTGGCCTTTAGCTAAAATTCTATATTCTATTCGATTCTATTCTTTTCTCTATAACGTTCATTTACGTGCCCCTGGCCTTACTCTCATGCACGTTCATACACTTGCTAAAAGATAATTCGTGATTCCACTTACATTTGCGTATCTGTCGAGAGGGAGGGAGGGAGGATCTCAGTAGGGGAAGGAAGGAAGGAACGGTGCAAAGTGGAAATGATACAAATCTCCTCCAGTGAAGCGAAACGCTGCTCATGTGTAGGGATCATAATAAACCTCTCTTGTGTCAGCTGTGGGGGGAGACCGAGACCGAGAGTGGGGGGTGGGGGGGGGGGGGGGGGGGGGGGGGGGGGGGGGGGGGGGGGGGGGGGTGGGGGGGGGGGGGTTGCGTCCTGCGTCTTTTGGTTACTTCAGGGTTGGGTCCCTATTCTGAAATGACAGATATTGAGGCTCAAGGAAAGACGTTTATTTTAGAGAGAGAGAGAGAGAGAGAGAGAGAGAGAGCTATGACCTTGGCACGGTATTGGATTGTCACTGCTCTTCTTGGCTGTGTCAGGTGACACATGACGAACGAGTTCACGCAGAACGGGCAGCGACACACATAATCGAATGGTATTCCGTCCCTCTCCTTTCTTCTGACATTTATTTGTGGGGGCACCAGACAGCTTTTAGTTGTGACGTCACTTGTGTTCGGTAACGTGACATTTCTGTTTTGTTTTTCGTTGTTCTCCTTCCTAAGAGTTTTTTGAACGAGTCCATTTATCGAAATAGGGCTGCTTTCACAGGTTATTGTATTCCTATTTTCATAAAATAAATTCTTTTGCATAGTTTGGTTATTTTTATTGTGTGTGTACGCACGTAATAAAATACACTCATAAGATTCAAATGAAACTTTACCAAGAAAACTGTCGTGTTTCAAGTCGCTTGGAGATCTATATTTGATTACTGGCTTCCAGATAACTGGATGCAATTGTATGTTTGGCAACATACAATTGCATCACTACTGTTCCGTGTGCATAAACTTTCAGGTCACTTCCAGGTTTAATGCTATGGTACGCACAGCATATATATATATATATATATATATATATATATATATATAATATATATATATATACACATGTGTGGGCACGCGCGCTCGCATACTTGCTTGGAAATGAAGTGTTATATGTTAGAAGTATGGTATATAGTGTTTTTCGACTTATTTTATTATAATGCTGCAGTGATATAACTGACAATGTGACCAGTCAAGCGACTTGTTTATTCGTTGAAGCTGAATGATAATTATATAAGAGAGAATATGTCAAGTCGATGTATTTTATAGTAAACACTTATGTTATCGTAGGACTATATATTATTTTGTACACACACACATATATCTATATATAATACATATATACGTATATATATATATATATATATATATATATATATATATATATATAGATATATATACATAGATATATGTATGTATGTATATTAAGGGTCGTATATTCATTACAGATGACTTATATATCCAAACAAAACTCCAGTATATGTTTACGATAATGGCATATTTAAATTTTGACCACCCGTCATCCAGTGACTAATTATCATGCCTCAACAAAAACTTCTCTGTAACCTCATGGCACTCTGCTACTCTTAACACTCACCTTGTCCACTGTACGGTACTTGTAACACCGTGTAACGGGCTCTCTCTCTCTCTCTCTCTCTCTCTCTCTCTCTCTCTCTCTCTCTCTCTGCGTGAGTTCGTGTGTCGAGCCTCATAAAGAGCAGAAGTAATTATAGAGGATTAAATTAAACAATGCGGTTTTAAGTATCTTGGTGATTTATGTTTCCATCAAACTATGCTACACGATCCTGATAATGATGATGAGTGGTTGACTTTATTGCTTATTTACCCCACGTAAATAAAGGAAGGATTCCGTAAGTCTAAGACAAGAGCTCAATTTCCTCCATTTCCTCTCTTTCCCTTTTATCTTCATCCTCATTCTACATTCCGAACCCCTGACAAGAGTAACGGGATCAGTACTTATATATTAATATAATAATTGTTGATAAAATGTTAGAATGTTAGCGTGGTCAGTCTTTTCTTAGTCGTGAAGGTATGTATTTTTTTTTTTACCAAGCTTTTTTGCTTTCCGTTTACGTTTATTGGTCTGGCTTAGAGAATCAAGTACATCCAAAAAGTAGGAGGTAATCGAGTAATGAAGAGTTTTCATTTTGACTTTTGAAAATACAATGACCAAATGAGCATTTTTACAAGATGAAGAAGAAAAAGGTTTGCTGTTAATCACTTTATGAATTAACGCTTGATTATTTTGACAATGTATATAGGTAACATCTCTATATGATTCAAACCTACGAATATTTTGGCTTATTTGATCTCAAAGAAATTAGATCTGAAAATAATTGAAAATGGTTCGTTGAAGTATTACAGGCTTCTTATTTAAGTGAAGATTTTCATGTTGTGATCATTCTGTGGTTAGTATAAGAACTTGAAGCCATTACCTATCCTGCCAAGTATGTTCCGAAGAAAATCAGCTGAGAATGTTTTGTTAATGGCCAGCTTTCTGCACCATGACTTGCACTCCTGAATTAAATGGCTGGATATATATAGTCGGGCAGTAGCGCTACAAAAAGAAAATGGGATATTGAAAATGGATGTAAAAAATGTGCTTGTGATTGGCGTCGAGACGGAAATCATACCGTAGATGATTATCTGGAGCCACAGGTAATTAGTAAACGACGAACAAAAAGGTGAAGCTCTCATTCATTTCCGAAAAAATCTGGGAAAAAATATTTCCAATCAAAGTGTCGATGGAATTAAAAGTACAGTTTGTTAAAGTCCTTCATTTCGATTTGGTATCGAGTTACGGAGCTTTGGCATTAAATCTCTCTAGTGGTCCGCTGTACGAAATCAGGACCGAAAGGCCTCAAGAATGTCAGAATGGAGGGGAAAAAGTCTCGTCTTTCTTCTAATGGAAAACGTCAGGGGCAAGAGACATGAAGAAAGATCGTAAATTATCACGGTGTATATAAGTATATACATACATACATATATATATATATATATATATATATATATATATATATATATATATTATATATATATATATATATATAAAGGTGATGCCACGGAGGAAAATGGAAAGACGAGAATGCCAAGAACTTGGCATTCTCGTCTTTCCATTTTCCTCCGTGGCATCGCCTTTATTTATACATAGCATCACGTTTATATACTTCGTGATCAAGTTATTCATATATATATATGTGTATATATATATATATATATATATATATATATATATATATATATCAAATGGGAAAGGAGTGAGAGAAAGAAATAGTCTGTTATGGAATACGCCGATAGAGAGAGCGAGAAGAGTAAGTCGGTGTGTCCAATGATGAGAGAAATCAGGGTCGTGAAATGAGAACGGTTTTCGCATGTTCTCCCCGAAACACCAGTGACAAAGTGAGGTTCCTTCTCTTTGTCAGTATGCCTTGTGTCAATGTGGGTCGCGCTCTTGTCGGACCTCCAAATTACAGGTACTGCTGCTGCTTCCGCGGTTTTCCTCTGCTTTAGTATGTTCGTTTGTTAATGCTACTTTTGCTATAGCGTCCATGTACTCTATTAGAAAACCTAAATTGCCCGGCTGACAAGCTCTCATCGAAACTAATCCATCATTATTTCTGCTGGTGGAATGGTGATGGGGGCATTTTCTTACTATTTTGCATTCTGGAGGGAATTTATAAGAAGAAAGAAAACAACACTGCCAAACTTTCAAGAGGTTGATTGAAGAGGTCATACTTTATAAGACTTGCTCTGATAATATTAGTAGTTAATCATATTAATAGGCAGTTGGTGTTGTTTGACTTTAATGATTTTCTTTCATACAATGTTACAATTTCTCATTAAAATTGCCCTCCGGTACTGAAATTGGTGATTAATATATATATATATATTATATATTATTATATATATATATATTATATATAGTTGCCAATTGCTCCCTTTTCTCTTGGTTGAGCCTTGGCCATTTATAGCTGCTGGAACACTTTTCCTTCGTATATGAATTTCTCTTATGCTAAATTATGGATATATATTACTCATCCAGTTCTATCTCCGTATGGAAGGATTGTAGTCTCCTCTCAGAAAGTACAGGTTCTCATTTACAACCTATCTCGTTGTTAGTCCTTCTTCATTTTCATAAATAACAAATCGCGACTCTGCCAGGTTATTTCTGATATATTTGAATGATTACAGTTAAAGAAGATTTGTTTTAAACTAAACGGCGACGAGAATGTGGTGGCGATGAAAGTCAGCCGGGCGTATCATGATTATTTTGGCCGTCAGAGGCGAGATGACGCGGGAAACGCGAACGACTTCGTGGTCTTCATTATAACGATAAGGTTCGTTATCACGACAGCCATCGGCGATTGATCAAGGTGACTTATGGGTTTCGGTACCTTGAATTTGCGGTTTACGGGACGAATAACCCCTTCATGATGTAATTTCGTCCTCTCCTCTCTTCCTCCCGTGCTTTCTCTTGTTATGGGGAGATTAGTGGGTGTCATTATCTCTCTATTTTTATATAATGGTGCGGCGACCCTTGACAATGTAGTTATAAAGGTAGACTTAGTATCTCGCTTGGTTACGGCCTGTGTCGCCTTCAGTTTTATAGACTGAAGATGATGGAAGAGGGAAGGAAAATGATGGACCTCAAAATAATGAATAAATATATGAACTCTTATTTCAAGTGGTCTGACACCTTAATTTATGCTTACACAAACGCACACGCACGCACACACACATACATACATCCTACATACATATATATATATATATATATATATATATATATATATATATATATATATATATATATATACGTGTGTGTGTGTGTGTGTGTGAGAGAGAGAAAATAATTACAGTTAAATGATCAGAGTTTTTCAATCACACTAATAAGATATATATATATAATATATATATATATATATATATATATATATATATATATATATATATATATATATATATATATATATATATATATACACACACACACACACACACACACACATATATATATATATATATATATATATATATATATATATATGTATGTATGTATGTATGATGTAAAGTATGTAATTCAAATGTAAAGCCACAAATAGCCCATTAATATCGAATTCACTGTACCTTGGAAAACACCACTTATACCCGAAAGGAATTGCAAGGTAAGTGCATCTATGCAGACCGTAACTCGGACCATTCATCAGTGGTTAGTACATTAGAGGACATTTGGTCGCTGTCACCTAGGATCTGATGTACAATATGTATATATATAATATATATATAGTATATATATATATTATATGTATGTATATATATAAATGTATATATATATATATATATATATATATATATATATATGTGTGTGTGTGTGTGTGTGTGTGTTTGAGAAGAAAGGGGTTATAATTAATAATATATTTAATATGCCAATGTGATGTGCTGTGACCTTTTTGGAATGCGCAGACTTCCCATAGAGACAGAGCCGAAGCAACGACCTGAGGAAGCTGATAATTCATTTCTGGGATGGTGTGATATGAAAATGCATAGTTTAGCGGGTCAATGTTCGCGAGTTCATGGGATCTTGTCCAAGTGCCTTTGAGAAACTGGCTGCGACCAGTTACATAGGGCGTTGACGTAGTGTGGATTCATATGTACGTGTGCGCTTCTTCCATTGATAATGGTATCATTAGCCAAGTCTATGGGGAAGACTTGCAGAGAGGTCTGTGCGAGAAAAGCAAAGCCACGATGGCGGGTGCCAAAGAGTTTCTTGAATATAGTGCGTGATTTCCTGGGTTGGAGATGGACGATTCTGGCAAGGGGGCCGAGGGTCCCGGGTGGAGAGATTGGTGTGACAAATTACTGATTAAGACATTTACATATTGGGGGTTTAATTAAGTTAATTAGTCTGTGAGACTTGAGTTATTATCTTTCCATTGTTAAATAAATGTTATATTTTTCTATAACTTTGACTCTCATTTGATGAACTGTCAGAATGGAGAGAGAGAGAGAGAGAGAGGTTGCGAGAGAGAGAGAGGTCGCGAGTCGAGAGAGAGAGGAGAGAGAGATGAGAGAGAGAGAGAGAGAGAGAGAGAAAAAGAAGAGAGAGAGAGATGGAATGTGTTATCAATTTGCCTTAATGCTTTGGCTGACGCTTACCAAATAAAATACGAGATTCTTATCTCGTTATATATATATATATTATATATATATATATATATATATATATATATATATATATTATATATATATATATATATATATATTACAACGTGCGTCCTTCTGACACTCGTTTATTTTCTTTCTCTACTCACAAACTGAGGGAAGGTTCGCAAAATGAGGGAAATTTTGAGAAAAAGTGAGAATTCGAAATATAAGGGAAATCAAAAGAACCAAAGTAACTGCTTCATGTGAAGAATAAAGTAAAGCAAATCAATGTTGTTTTGATATCTTGGAAAGTCGTGAGACATATTTGACTTAGATTATTTCCCATTGTCTCCCAACAACAGCTCGTAGATGAAAACATGTCAAATGTCTTTTTAATGACGTGTCAAAAGTGATTTATCTCATCATCCCCTTGTCATATTCAGCTACAGGCCTTAAGCCGATAACAAACCTGATCTCGAAAAGGAACAACGACACTTAAGAGACTGCCACCCTTTCCTACAATTGTATTTCGTTCCCAAATCTAATTTCGCATAAGTCTTTAACAGAGGTTAGCTCCTTAGTTCACTAGAATTCACATCTTCTCACATGTGGTCCGGTGTGCCTGACCTGAGCTCATACCCATCTGACCTGACCCTTACCTTCCTCATTGTTGTTGTTGCATCCCGCACCTGCGACTCCTCCTCCTCACGCCTGCATTCCCACCTACTGATCCAAAGCTCTTGATCCAATCTAGCAACCCATACCTTCTCTGCTGGCGTTCAACAACCTTTTCAGGTACTTATGGGGATTAGTGGCCCAAGATGAAGGGCCCAAGGAGATCATTCCAGTTTTGACAAGATATTTCCGGAACCTCCCGAAATTGGGTATAAATATGGCCAGGCATGGCCTAACAAATTGCATTCAGCCCTATCCAGTAATCGCGGTATCATGCCACTTCCGGAGTGGTGTCACGTCTGACGACCTCCGCCAGCCGCTCTAGCATACCTGTGTCTTGGTGATGAACATGGCTAGCTTTCCCTACTACTATGGTGTCTGGAGACTAGACTCTGCCTAGAAGTCTGTCCCGACATCCCTCTCGAAGCTCTTACACCTGAAGTACCTGGACACTATCTGATGAGGAGCTCTATCTCTTTTATTCCCTGAATTCCTTCCGCTGACGCCTTGGCTCTATCTAAGCATGTCTCGTTCGCGGACTAAGGGAATTAAGTTTGAAGTTGATTGTCGGCCCTTCACTTGCTATTCCTTACACTCATTCCATGTTCTGACTGTTTTCTCATATTCCCATCCTTATTCGTTCCATCTCATTCAGAGACTGATGCAAGTTAGTGCAATTGTGATATTAGAATTTACTTCTTTGCTACCAGTAATTTCGTTGTGTTAACGTAATATTGAACCATTGATAATTCTGTTGTCTTACATATTTTCTCTTTGCATTGATCATTTTACGTAAGTTTACCAGTGTTAGCATTTGTTACAACGTTGCCCTCTTCGCAGATTCATGTAGACTTTCCCCATTGTGTGCCTCCTTCTGTAGTTCAGCAGTGCCACTCAACGTTGTCTGTCAGTGCGAAGTCTTGGGATAATATTCCTGGGATTTCTGTGGATGCTCAAAGTTGCTTACAGTGTTCCACCGTTTAATGTTGCTTATTGTGGTTAATCTTAAGATTTCAATCCATATTTTCATGCACCGTATGTGATCTCTACATTTAGTGGATTTTTGCTTACAACTCTGTGGCACATTTGCTGTGACATAGTAAACAGTAGTTATTAGTGTTCTAGTGCCACAGAGCCAGTCAGCGCTCCTGTAATTTTACTCTTCTGATGACCTTATAAAATTATATTTTTGAAGTGGACACATAATGTTTTATCTCCAAAACTTTGAAAGTAATTTTAGTCATTTTTACTAAGGTTTCTTCTATTTTCTGATCATTGCTGTGGGTTACACCTAGTCAGTATTGTCGTTTCTAAAAGGCAGTTTGGAAAGCGCGGCTATTTTTAGATTTCTCAGGAATAAAACTCAATATATATATATTATATATATATATATATATAATATATATATATATATATATATATATATATATAAATATAGTATATGTATATATATATATATATATTATATATATGTATGTAGTATGATATATATATATATAAATATATATATATATAAATCATATACATATACATATACATATACATATACATATATATATATATATATATATATATATATATATATATATATATATATATATATATGGACAAACTTTCAGCCACGAAGGAAAAGTGAAACAATTGAGATGCTAGGTACTTCGTCTTATTACCAAGACATGGTCCTAATAGGGGTGGGTTCGAAATATCCATAAGTGAAGCCACGTTCATATATTGTTCTCCTTAGGTGTAAAGTTATCTGCAATTTACATAGTAGTCAATATTCATGTGCT